>NW_006399790.1:12335939-12337621 GCF_000299155.1 Elephantulus edwardii | reverse complement strand
CTTGCCTCCAAGGAGTAGCTTGGTTTAATCCTCTCCAAGATGAATCTGTTTGTTTTCCTGGCAGTCCATGGTACATTCAGTACTCTTCTCCAGGAACCACAGCTATTAGGTAAATATATTTTGCAAATGAGAAAGTCACTAAGTCTGACCTCCAAGTGCACAAAGGGGAAGAGTCTTCATCCTTAGCATCCACCAAACAAAACTGACTCCTGTGAAGTTAGATATGCTCTCATGCTCCTAACATCTACTTCTACCAGTTCCAACATAAACCATCCCTCCCCAGGATCTCTATGGATCCTCTAATCCCTTACAAAAGCCACACAATTTACATGAGTTCTGGTGGCCTAGTGGCAAGAAGCTGTGCTGCAATCCAGAAGGCACATGGTTCGAGGCCACCAGTTGCACTGTGGGAGAACGATGGGCAATCTCCTCCTGAGCAATTAACTGCCTCTGAAATCCTGCTGAAGGGTCAACTATGTGCAAGATTCCTATTTTCTTCTGCCAAACTTGTTGCATTTAAAATTGGTAAGATCTACCTTTGCACATTCCCAAGCAAAAGAGGCTGTTCACCTCATTCATATCATTAGAATAGTTCCTCAATCACATGGAAAATGGATAGTCAAACCCAATAAATAAAAAAGACATGTCAAATAATAAACCTACTGCACCACAAAAGGATGTGAATTTTAGGGGTCTAAAAGTTGAAATATTGGAGCTCTGGTGGCCGAGTGTTAAGAATCTGTGCTGCAATCCAAAAGTTGAAGCATTATGGATGAATTTGCGTCCCTCAAAATGATATATTTAAGTCCTAACTATTATCCTGTGAATGCAAATCTTGTTTGAACAAATGTCTTCCTTTGATACTATTATCAGATAAAATATACTAGAGTAACATAGTTCCTATTTTCATCCCTTCTGAATGTTGTTTTCTAAAAAGAAGGAAAAGAAATATGGTGATAAGATCACACATATGGTGTTAGGGTCAAATACACACACACACACACACACACACACACATACACACACACTGCAAAAAACACATGTACAAGTAAAGGAATCATGAGAAACAGAAGTACAAACACATTGATGATATAGAGAGAATATAGTCATGTCATTACCTTGAATTCAAAATTGGCAGACAGAGAAGAATTTCATGAAACAACATATGAGCAAGAGCCTATGGTGATGAAGGAAGAAGTTCAAGTGGCTTTGAAGGAATTGGCAAAAAATAAGTTCCCAGGAATTGATGGTATACCAAGTGACGTATTTCAACTAACAGATGCTGCCCTAGATGTGCTCACAAAGTTGTGTCAGAAAAACTGGAGGACAGTCACTTGGCTAACTGACTGATAGAGATATATATTTGTTCCTATTCCAAAGAAAGGTGACCCAACAGAGTGTTGAAATTATCGAACATTAGCATTGATATCACATGCAAGCAAGATTCTGCTGAAGATTATCCAAAAATGACTGGAATAGCACATCAACAGAGAACTGCCAGAAGTTCAGGCTGGCCTTAGAAGGGGTTGTGTTCCTAGGGATATTGTAGCTAATGTTAACTGGATCTTGGCTTAACACAGGGCATACCAGAGGAATGTCTGTGATTCATTGATTATGCAAAGGAATTTGACTGTGTGGATCACAACAAACTGTGGCTGACTCTGAGAGGAATGGGAATCTCA
>NW_006399790.1:12325775-12335500 GCF_000299155.1 Elephantulus edwardii | reverse complement strand
AGCCAGGAAATTAAAGGATGCATTGTAATGGGAAAGTCTGCTGTTAGTGACCTCTTGAAAGTACTGAAGAGCAATAGTGTCACTCTGGAGACTAAGGTGCGCCTGATACAGGCCAAGGTCCTTGTAATCACTTGCTATGCGTCAGAGAGCCGGACAGTGACGAGGGAGGATAGAAGGAGAATCAATGCCTATGAGCTGTGGTGTTGGAGGAGAGTATTGAATATGAACAGGTTCATCCTGGGGAGGGCTAAACCAGGCTGCTTCTTGGAGGCAAGGTTTATGAAGCTTCATCTGACATACTTTGGACATGTTTCAAGGAGGAACCAGTGTTTGGAGAGGGATGTCATGCTTGGGAGGGTGTAGGGACAGTGCAAGAGATGAAGGTCCTCTATGAGGTGGATTGATTCAGTGAGTGGGGTAATGGAGGTAGGTGTGTCAGTGACAGTGAGATTGGCACAGAATATAGCAGAGTTTAGGATTGCTGTACATAGGGTCACTATGAGTTGCAGGTGACTTGACAGCACATAACAACAGCAACAACAACTCCACAACTGTTAAATAATCAATTTATAGTCTTTAAGGCCACCTAAATTTTTTATTTATTTAAAAATCCACCAAAGAACCAAGAGAACTCCCTAAGTGGTAAAAAAGTAATAATGTACCAACTAATAAAAGTGTTTTAGTGTTGAATCTACCCAGAGACCCTTCAAAAGAAAAGCCTGGTGATCAGTTATTGAAAATTTAAAGAACTACAGTTCTACTCTGAGACACACTGGGCAGGTGTGGGTCTGAATCAACTCCACAGTGAAGCACATAGTTAATGTACTTGGTTGATAAAGGAAGAGTTAAAGGCTCAAATCCACCCAGAGGACTTTAAAAGAAAAGTTGGGTGATCAAATTCCCAAGAAAATCAGCCACTGAAAACTATGAACCATAGTTCCACTATGGGATTTCCATGAACGAAGAGTAATCAAATCAGCGGCAACCCAGTTTTTGTTTGGGGCATGAAAATAGTGACCTTCAACTCTGGAGCTCCTGATGCCTGTGAGATATTTCTCTCAGAAGGATAATTGCAAACCTTGCAAGAATTTTAACTTAATATGTCCTTGTAGTTCTTACTAGGAGCTAGATGCTGTTCTTAGAGCTTTGCAGTAATTATTTAACTCTAATTTTCAAAGAAACAACATGAATCAGGTGCTGTATTTGTTCCAGTTTTCTTTTCCAGAAGAAAGAAAAATGCATTTCCTAAGTGATAGATCCAGAATCTGAGCTGGCTTTACAGGTTCACTAGGTTGTTTTTCCATAATACTGAAACTATCTTTCTGTATTAATGAAGTTCTGCTGGTAGCGTCCATTTGTAGGTATTTGCATTACTAGGTAAGAAAATTTATCTTGTCTTTCTTACTGCCTCCTATGGTGATATCAGAGCCTTTTTTTGAGATGTCTAGCCAGACTAGGAGGGTTGCATCTTTCATGGGAGTTACTATTTTTATTTTTTATGCTCCTGTTTTCTTATCTCTACTAATGAAGGAAACCATTCCTACATGCAAACTAGTGATTACTGCTTATATAACCAATTAGCTGATTAGGGGACAGACCCATAACAGTGGTGTTGCCAACTCTATGCCCTAATAAAACTTGACAATTAACCCTAGAGACCTATAATGGCAGCATTCCCAGGAATAAGACAATGTATTTGTTGATGAATAATCTTGTTGAGAATTTTTCTCAAGGGTACAATTTCACCAACATTTGTTTAAGCAACTGTCCGTTTTATAAATGTACCCATTCTCTCCAATATCTGCAAATAAACAAGTTTATTTATAAAACTCCTGACTGTATGTTCATATTCATAATAAATTATTCCCTATTAGTCAAATACTGAATCACAGTATGATTGTGGAACATGTTCTGTAGTATTTACGTACTGGTTTCAGTCTCTTCAGATTTAGAAATAGAGTATAGATTCCAGTGGTAGTTTATTGATATCATTAATTCTAGCTAAATAATTCCTGAAGTAGTTAATTGAAAAACTGAGGTTCATTAAAAAGACACCAAAATTAAAACAAGTAAATGCAACAACACAACACAAGCTTGTCGCCATCAAATAGACTCTGACTCGTAGCAACTTTATGAGAGAGAAGAAGAACTGACTGAAGCAAACGCCAACACATTTCTTCTACAAAGAGACTGGTGGATTCTAACCACTGACCTTTTGTTTAGCATTCAACTATTGATCTACCAAGACTCTTTATTTTAAAAGACAGAAGTTCACTCTTTCATTGCCGTGTAGTAGGAATTGATTCACAGATGACCCTCCAGAAGGTTTTCAGAGGCTGTAAGTTGCATGGGAGGAGATTTCCCATCATTCTTCTGAGGGGCAGTTGGTAGATTTGAACTGCCTACTTTTGTTTTGGGTTGCCTCTAGATCACAAGAATTCCATTCTTGTTTGGTAAAGCCTTGCAGTTATCATACTAATAATATGTCATATTAAAACCATTTGGTATTCATTCTGAATTTTTTAAGATATAAATATTACAGGGCACTTTTACTTAAAGGATATAAACCTTATTAAGTGATTTTACTTTGTCACATGTCGCCCCTATGAGTCCAAATTGATTTGGCAGTACTTAACAGCCACAACATAGATTTAGAGATCTTAAAGATTGAATATATTTAAAAGTTTATATAATAAAATTCATGATATCACTGAAGAGAACTAAGAGCTAAGTTTATGTTGCTAGAAGTAGTGAGGGTTAAAGTCAACTTAATAAAGGGCTTGGGGCACAAAGAACAATACTCTTTCATGTCCAGTGACAGTATAAAGAAATGGACTAACACTTTAAGATTATAATTAAAGTAAGCATTATCGCCAATGTGAGATGAATCTTGGCCAAAGCAAATAGTACCAGAGGAATGTCTATCTGTGTTTCATTGATTATTCAAAAGCATTTGATAGTGTGTGTGGATCATAACAAATTGTGGCTAACCTTGAGGAAAAAGGGAATCCCAGAACATTTAATTGTGCTTATGTGAAATCTATACTTGGACCAGAAAGCAGTCCTCAGAACAGAGCAAGGAAACACTGTATGGTTCAAAATCAGGGAAAGAGTGTGTCAGGGATGCATCCAGTCTCCATATCTTTTCAATCTATATGCAGAACGTATCATTCAGGAAGCTGGGCTTTATGAGGAGGAATGAGGCATCAGGATGGGAGGAAGACTCATCCACAACCTACATTATGCAGATGACACAACCTTGCTTGCTGAAACTGAAGAAGACCTGAAGCACTTGCTGCAAAAGGTCAAGAACTGTAGTCTTCAATATGGATGAAGCTCAACATCAAGAAGACAAAGATTCTCACCACTGGGCCAATTGGCAGCACCATGACAGATGGAGAAGACATTGAGGTTGTTAACAATAACAGCTTGCTTGCCTCCACAATCAACACTCTTAACACCAGAAGTCAGGAAATCAGTAGATGAACTGTGTGGAGAAAATCTGCCATCAAGTACTCTCCAGAGTACTGAAAAGCGACGATGTCAGTATAGAAACAAAGGTGTGCCTAATCCAGCCCATGATCTTCACAATTACCTATAATGCATCAGAGAGCTGGACAATGACCACCAAGAAAACAAATAGGTCTGTCTTGGAGAGAGTGAAACCAAGTTTCTCCTTGAAGGCTAGTATTTTGAAGCTCTATAGCACATACTTTGGGCATGTGGCCATTAGGGACCAATCCTTGGAGAAGAACATCATGCTTTGAAAGGTGGAGGGACATCACAGGAGCAGAAGACCCCAGATGAGATGGTTTGATAAAGAAACTGGGGCAATATGGGTTGTTGTGCTAGAATTAGTATGACTGGCTCAGGACAGGGCAGGCTTCAGACCTGTTGTACATAGGGTCACTATGGGTTACATGCACCTAAAAAGCACATAACAACAACAAAAGTAAGCAATCAATTGAGACAATGGAAGTATCAATTATTTTGTTGTTGTTAGATAATGTCATGTTGACTTTGACTCATAGTGGTTCCATTCCCAATAAACTGAAACTCTGCGTGTCTTGGATCATTCTCACAAACGGTTGTCCTGCAGATCATTGTTGCTGTCACTGTGTCAATCCATCTTGTTGAAGGTCCTCTTCTTTTTTGTTGATCCTCTATTTTCCAAGCATGATGTCCCTCACCAGGGACCGGCCCTTCCTCCTGATAATACTCCCAATGATATATAAGACAAAATTTCAACATCCTGTCTTCTAAGAAACAGTCTGGCTGCACTTCTTCTAATACAAATTTCTTCAAGGAGAAATGTATAACTGTGAAAAACAGTGTAAAACAAATTGCAAATAATGGAGGTCAGGATGTTAGTTTTTAAAAATGTTATACCGGTTTACATACAAAGTTTGTATACATTGCTTTAACCATCACAGAAAGGACTCTTTTATTATCTACTAAAACATTTAAGTGTTTCAGAATATCTTTTAGTTATAATGTAGAACTTTAAATCAGTGTCTCATAATTTGAAGTCAATTTCTCAGACTTGCAGAAAATTTACCTTTAGCACTTAAGAGATCCTAGTAGAGGTCGTCCCCAGTTCATAACATATTGGAGTTATGACTGTTGTGTACTGTCACGTTGGAACCGACCCATAGCTGACCCTCGGGTGGATGTTCAGGAGGTTTTACAGGAGGAGATTACTCATCTTTCTCCCATGGAGTGGCTGGTGACCTCGAACTGCATGCTTTCAGGATTGTAGTAAAGCTTCTAGCCACTATGCATACTTTTGTCTATTTTTTTATCACCTTATGATGAGTAATATGCAGCAGGTAATTTACTGATGTTATTTTTCTCAAATATTCACATAAATATGTATAAAAATTGGATTTCTAAAGATACGGGTAATAAAAGCAATAATAATTTCTTATAAAATGTTATTTTAATTTCATAAAAACCAATTTATAATGAAGTTGTTGAAATGAAACTCCATTATAAGTTGGGCACTGTTGTTGTTATGTGCTGTTAAGTCACTTGTGACTCATAGTGACCCTATGTACAACAGCCCTAAACCCTGTTTTATCTGGTGCCAACCAAGTGTTGATTCTGGAGCCAAAGCAAACTGAAGCTGTTAACAATCTCAACCTCTTCATTGTCTATAATGATGCTGCAAACAAGAACAGTGGTGAGAATCTTTGTTTTCTTGATGTTGGGCTTCAATCCATAGTGAAGGCTGCAGTCCTTTACCTTCTGCAGCAAGCACTTCAGGTCCTCCTCAGTTTCAGCAAGTAGGGTTGTGTCACCTGCATAACACAGATTGTTGATGAGTCTTTCTCCAATCCTGATGTCACTTTTCTCCTCATAGAGCCCAGTCTTTCAGATGATCTATTCTGCACATATATTGAAAAGGTATAGAGATAGGACACATCCCTGGCTTATACCTTTCCCAATTTTGAACATTCAGTGTTTCCTTGCTCTGTTCCGACAGCTGCCTTTTGGTCCAAGTATAGGTTTTGCGTAAGCACAATCAAGTGGTCTGAGATTCCCATTCTCCTCAGAGTCAGATACTTGTAGTAACATTTCTGAGAACAATATGTCTTATCACCTGGAGCTGATTTCTATAAAGAAAGGCAAAAACAACACATCTGTGCTTTATTACACTTTGAAGACCTTCAGATTAACAATAATACTTTTAAACCTTTCTACCACTTGTAACCATATGCAATTATTCTGTATTGGTAACCTTGACTATTAAGGTAGTGTTCATATCACTTGTATTTTCTCATAATTTACAGTGTACTCTTTGAATTCTGAGATTCATAAGAGCACTTATTTAATCCATAATTTCTAGTTAATTGCCTACAATGAAATGCCCTCAGAATATCTTAAATTTAGAAAAATAAGCAAAAGATTGAAGGTATTTTGGTTTTGTCTACATAGTATCTATCAATGTTTGCCTGTGCTAGCAGAATATTGCTAGTTTTTTAAAAGAAACAACCATTTCTGACTCAATAAAGAAATTATGTATCTATTGAATTTATTATGGCAGTGAAAAAATTAAACTCTAGAGAACTGAATTTACAGTGGTTCATAAGTGGTACTTCCCACTGCTAAGTTAATGTTTTATGACATCATTATGCAACTTTTCACTTCCATTGGAGAATTGTCCTCTGTTCTCTCTTCTTGAATAAATAGCCTGAAACAATATACTCTGATAACTGTTCTGGCTGAAAATCATATCTGCACCCTGTTGAGAAATATGGTTCAATTTAAATTAGTATTTCCAGTAACTATACAAAAAACACTTTCCAAAACATCTTCCAGAGACTCTACATCACCAAATGATGTATATTCTAAGTAATGCAGAATAATTTGTATTCAAGTCATTTTACCATCCCATTAAACTTTACAGCATATGGCATTTTCTTAGAAAGTAATGAGACAAAGGAAAAGAAACACTCTGTAAAGGAAATACTAACTTATTTCTCTTTGTATTATAATTTTTGTTCCTTGGATTTTTTTTTTGATGATAAAACAGTTTTACTCTGTAAAGAAATAAAATAGATGTACATTTTTGTGTAATATTGGGAATTTGCATGCAGTGTTGATTCATTTCATTTTCAACAAGCACAGAGTAAGTGCTGAAGCAGCAAGATACTTTATAGTTTATTATTGAAAACAGTAATTCACTGAGAATTCAACAAACAGTTATTGATTTCCTATTGTGTGCCAGACTCTTGATCTTACCATTGTGTATATAAGGATAAACTAGATAGACATGATCCCAGTTCTTATGGAACTTACATTAATTGTGAACTGGGATTGGAGTGGTTAGAGGAGGATGTAAAACATTAATAAATCAATAAGAAATTTTGGATAGTGCAATGGGTTGAACTGTGTCTCCCCAAAAGGTCTGTTCAAGTTCTTACTCCTGATACCTGTGAATGTGAACTTGTTCGAAAATACAGTCTTTGAAGATATTATTTGCTAACATGAGGTCATATTGCAGTGGGGTGGATCCTAATTAAATATGCCTGCCATCCTTACAAAAAGAGAGGAAGAAATAATAGGTACAGAAAATTACAGAGGTAACATGATCATATGAGAAATGGAAACTGAGAATAACACAATGTACCTACAAGCCAAGGAAGGCCAAAAATTATCAAGAAACACCAGGATCTAGATGGAAGAAAGAACTTCACCTACGGTTCTCAGAGAGATCATGGTCTTGTCAACCTAATTTCTAGCTTCCAAAGAATTCTGGTGGCATAGTCTGTAGGGAGTTAAGCCGCTAACTCAAAATCCACTCCCTTCTAGTAGTATGAATCCATTAGGTGCTCTGCTGGTAGTGCACTTCTCCTGTACAATATACAACCTGAGAAGCACAGTGCAAGAACAGCTATGGTTTGATCCCAACTTGAGAGCAATAAGAGAACTTCCAGAACTGAAAGATAATATACTTCCAGTATTTTGAACCACTAAGTCTATACTATCTTGCATTCCAAAAAACTAATAGAGATTTTAGTACTAGAAATGGTGTATTACTCTAACAATTAGCCAAACATGTAGAAGTAGCTTTTTAATTCAGTTACTTGGCAGTGGCTGAAAAAAGTTGGAAGCATACAGTAGAAAAAAAAAGATAAGTTGTCTAAGAAGATTATTAGTAGACACAGTATGGATATTGTGTCAACACAAAAGATCAAAATTCTCACAGCTAGACCCATGAGGAACATCAAGACAAATGGAGAAAAGCTTCTCATTTAACTTCGGTCCATAATCAACAATCATGGGGACCATACCTCAACTCAACCTCATGACAGCCGAGTCAGAACTTTCTCATAACTGATCCTCCAGCAAGATTTCAGATTTCTTGGAAGGAGATCTTCTGTCTTTCTCCTGTAGAGCTGCTAGTGGATTCTAACTGCTTGCCTTCAGGCTTCCAGCAAAACTCCCTAATGACTAAAAAGACAGTAAAATAAGATGGGGAAAAAATACTTTGTAGTAGTAAAAAGTGGAGGTGACAGTTTATAGAATAAGGTGTGTGTAAACCAAGATATCTTTTTCCAATTACTTCATATGCATGTGAAACTTGGACAATGAGTTGTTGTTAGGTACCATCGAGTACGAACATTCAGGTTGATAACTGAGCCTATGAAATTCAACTCATAGCTGACTCTCTAGCAAATTTCGGAAGCAATGAATTACACAGAAGGAAATTGCCCATTTTTTTCACTCAGAGCAGCTGGTATATTTTAACTACCTGCATTTGGGTTGGCAGCACTAGATCCTAATCACTAAGGAAGATGAAAGAAGAACCAATGTCTCTGAATTGTGATGTTGGAGAAGAGTATTGAACATAGTTTAATGTTCACCAGAGATATCAATCTTGACGTCAAATGGACCCTGGCAGAAAGCAGAGAATACCAGAAGAACGTCTGTCTATCTTTAATTGAATAAGCAGAGGCACTTAACTGTGTGGATCACAACAAACTATGGCTAACATTAAGAAACATGGGAATCCCAGAACACTGAATTGTGCTCATATGTGATCTATACCTAGACCAAGAAGCTGTAGTTTGAATAGAACAAAAGAATACTATAAGTCTAAAGATCAAGAAGAGTGTGTGTCAGGGGTGTATCCTTTATCCATACCTATTCAATATGTATTCTGAACAAATAATTTGTGAAGCTGGACTCTATGAAGAATGTGGTATCAGAATCGGAGGAAGATTCCTCCACAAACCTGCATTATGCAGATGATGCAATTTTGCTTGTCAAAAGTGAGGATGACCTGGAATGTTTGCTGTAGAATATCAACAACTACAGCCTTGAATATTAATATTAAGAAAACAAAGATCCTTACCACTAGGTGTGTGCACAGCATCAAGATTATTGTTGTTGTTGTTATGTGCTGTTGAGTTGCTTGTGACTCATAGCGACCATATGTACAACAGCTCTGAACCCTGCTTTAGTCTATACCAACCTTGTTGTCTCTGATACACCTACCCCAGTCACTGAAACAATGATGCAGATTGCAGAGGAAGAATCATATGCATTCCCCTCTCTCATTCTGAATTGGTTTATTCATCTTGAAAGGGATGATTTAATTCCAAGAAAATATATTTTATATAAAAATTTAGGAAGATTTTATTTTTTTTTAAATTTAGGAAGACTTTAGATTTCAGAATACAATCAGGAAAACTACACACATTCAAAGAGGAATACATATTGCCCACAATGAAACAATAAAAAGCCAGCAACTGTTACCACACATCAGAAACAATTGAAGGAACATTTAGGATTTTGAGCAAAAAAGTACATTGCCTTACTTTATTTTTTACAGAACAACCCTTTTTTCCATAAAAGCAATAAAAAGAAATTCTCATACTTAAGAGTTTAGAAAATCAACCACTAAAGAGATATATTCATATGTAAACTGAGTTATCCCTCACACCAAAGAAAAATTGTACAAGCATTTTATTGAAAAATAGAGTTCACTAAAGTGACAGTTATAAGATTAACAACCAGTACTGATTTTCATATATATATGATTCAAAGGCCCAATAGTAAATAGTATTAAATATTATATTGCTTTAGGTACATGTTTATATCTGTATGTGTACAGATTCTAATATAGAATGTGGTTATCATTCTCATTACTTCTTTTTAAAAAAATGTAATATACCAACGAGGGAGTTTTTCTTTTGCTTTTCAAGGAGAGGAGCAAA
>NW_006399790.1:12321781-12324885 GCF_000299155.1 Elephantulus edwardii | reverse complement strand
TATATATATATATATATATTTATGAAAGTTGGACAGTGAATAATAAATACTGAAGAAAAATTTATATCTTTGAATTGTGGTGTAGGAGAAGAATAGTAAGAATATTACGGACTGCCAAAACAGCAAACAAATCAGTTTTGGAAGAAGTGATGTAGAGTGTTCCTTAGAAGCAAGGAAGATGAGATTTCACCTCAGTTATTTGGGACATTTTTTCCAGGAGTTCATGGGAAAGGACGTCATGCTTGGAAAAGTACAGACTCAATAAGAGGGGGAGACTCTCAAAGAGATAAGTTGACCCTGACTACAACAAGGGATTTAGGCACCACAGAGATTTTGATAACAGTGCAGGATAGGTCAAGATTTCATCTGTTCATACATAGGGTCACTATGAGTTGGAGTGAACTTGATGACCCCTAGCAAGGATAGCTAATAATATATTACACATATATTATATATATAATGATATATAAATAGTGAGCATTTTTATGTGTTAATTGCCCATTTGAATACCCTCTAAAGTATATGTCTGTCCAAGTGCGTTTGAGATGGCTAGGTTGGCACAGGATAGAATAGCATTTAGAGCTCTTGTACATAGGGTCGCTATGAGTCGCAAGCGACTCGATGGCACATAACAACAACAACAACTTATGTTTTCAACATTGGAACCTTAGAGATATATATTCCTCAACATCAACCCACCGCCATAGCAAACCTCCGTCATATTTCCAAGGCTATAACTTCGTAAGACGAGACTGCCCATTTGTCTCCCTTGGAAAGCTTGTTGTACTCAAAATCTCAACCTTTTGGTAGCAGTTTGTTTCATTATGCATTATGCCAGCAGTGGTCCTATAAGATAGATAATCTCTCATTTCCCCCCCATCTCTGAGGTGTTTTTCCCCCCACTTTTTAAATTTAAAATTTTTAAAACTATAAAGTTCTTTTATTATCAAAAGTTTTGAATTTTTATGACTAAATATTCTTTTTCATTTTATTTTAAAAATAATTTCACTTTCATCCAGGATTTGTTTACATTGTCTTTATTTTTATACATTGTATTCCATACAATCCCTCATTTGTACTGTGTTTTAGACAATCATTCATATACACTGTGTCCTATGGCAAGAAGATATGCTCCAATCCCCAAGGTATGCAGTTGGAGGCCACCACCTGCTCCATGGGAGAAGGATGGACATTCTCCTCTCGTCTGATTAGCTACCTCTGAAAGCTTACTGGTATTGACTCAACAGCACTCAACATTCTTTACATACAGAAGATCTTTGGAATAGATTTAAAATGTAGATTAATATATCAACATACTCTGAGTAAAAGAAATATGCCATTAATTCCCTAAAGGAATTAAATATTCTCATATTTAATTGAAGCTCTTCCTTTTTATATGCACACGAAAGTTACTTAAAATTACAAATTAAATTGAAATACCTTTGAAACAGACATAAAAAGTCGTATTAAGAATGATTCGGTAGGAAAAGCAATTCTCTTCCACTAATAATGGGAATTTAAATGGATATCATTATTCTTTAGAGGAATGTGACCATTTAAAATTATTTTTAAAATAGCCAATTTTTATTCTAAAACCTATAATTCAACTTTATGAAAATAAGGTAGGATGGATGTAAGATTTTATTTACATTTTATTCTTTGTCATAATAATATCTTAGAGGGAAGGGCTAGAAATCACTTAACTGTTAAATGTGAATAAATTATGGTACATGCACACCATAGCATATTATTTCATAATTAAAAATAATTTTTAAATTATATACACTCCTGGTCATTCTAACTAGTCTATGCCAAGAATTTGGAAGAGAGCCATATTTGTTGCCATTCTAAAAAAAAGAGACCAAATAGATTATGAAAATTATCAAGCAACAGTATTAATATCATATCCAAGTAAGATCATACTGAAGATTATTTTTAAAAAATGACTGCAACAGTACATTTACAGGAAGCTGCCATTGCCAGAAATCCAACTGGATTCAGAAGAGACCATGGAGCCAGAGATATATTACTGCGGATGTCAGGCTGATCTTGCCTAAAAGCAAAGAACATGAGAAAGATGTTTACTTGTGGTTTATTGATTATGGAAAGTCATTTGACTATGTGGATCATAAGAAATGATAAAGTTGATAAACATGAGAATCACAGAACAATTAATTGTGCTCATATGAAACCTATAAATAGACCAAAAACTTGTCTAAAGAGAGGCAGGGAATACAGTGTATGCATGATTTTAAATCAGGGAAGGTGTGTATCAGAGTTTGACACTTTCTCCATGCCTATTCAGTTTGTATGCTGAGCAAATGATTTGAAATTTTGACTATACGAAGAGGAAAGAAATCTCATGAGATGAAGATTCATCAATAAAACAAATTAGGCAGATGAAACAACCTTGCTTACAGGAAGCCGAGAGGACTTGACACACTTGCTGGAGAAAGTGAGACTATAGCCTTCGATATAGATTACATGCCAATATCAAGGAAAAAAATATTCAGCACTGGATCCACAGGCAACATTATTATAGATGGAGAAAAGATTGAAGTTGTCAACAGTTTAATTTTACTTATATTGACAATCAACATTCATGGTAGTAACAGTTAAAAAAAGAAGTGTTGCACTGGGAAAATCTGCAGTTAAGGATTTCTCCAAAGTGAGAAAGCGAGCTAGTATGTCAGTTTAAAGACTAAAGTGCTCCTGATGCAAGCAATAGTATTTTCAATTGCTTCTTTTTTTAAAAAAAAAAAAAAATCAGGTAAGGCTCATGTTTAATATAAACCTAATAATGTAAAAATTCATTTTACAAAAACAAATGCATTTAAATTGCTATTTAGGTGATCTTGTGAATTCCTGTTCATAGGGTATAGTTTAAATTCACTGTTCAATTTAGTTACGGCTCAGTTGGTAAACGTGTTAATGAACAAGGTAGAGATTGAACCATTTATTTAAGACAGCCAAATACTTTCAGGCAAGAAAAAATGTCTTCCCTTCTGCAGGGGCTTTATACTTCTGAAAGTTGGATAATTTAGAAGAATAACAGAAGAAGAATTAATGTCTTTGAATTCTGGTGTCAGAGATTATTGACTATC
>NW_006399790.1:12307244-12320501 GCF_000299155.1 Elephantulus edwardii | reverse complement strand
CAACAACAATACAAAGACTTAAACCGAAATGATACTATGACTATCTCCAGAGTGATTTTGATAGTAGTATTTATTTCATCCTGTAAATTTCTGCTTTCTTTAAATTTTCACAATGAACATTGCTTCTTCAATGAAGAAATAGGTTGTTTTATAAGGAGGAAAGTTAGCCCTATAAAAGGAGGACAAATTTTTCTCATTGAGTTACTTAGAAAAGAAAGAAAAATGAGAAAAACATTATTTGGGAGGATTGATGCTTGTAAGTAAAGAAATCAGATTACTTCAATTTTTGTCATCAAACGATTATTTGTATTTAAGAGATTGGAATGCTTGAAGATAGATCTGGGACATTATTCTGTCAATTTACCTAAAATCTTGTTTATATTTAAATGTCATCTGATGAAATGCTGTTTAACAATTCTGTTAGTTGTTGTAAACTGTTTAACAGTTAAAAGTCTAAAAAATATTTGTATAACACAATTATTTTAATAAATTATGCATATATTAAAATGCATAGATTAATTACATAATTTTCTATAATACAAGTACATTATTTTCCCACAATGTATATGAATGAATGTATAAAAATATGAATAAAATAAAATATCAAACAAAATAAAAAAATAATTTAAAATATAGACATTCATCTACTGTCAAGGACCTCTCCAAAGTGCTAAAGAGCAAGGATGTCAGTGACTAAGATGCACTAGATGCAAGTCATGACATTTTCAGTTGCTTCCTATGCACGTGAAAACCGAACCATTAATTGTGATGTTGGAGAAGAGTACTGAATATACCATGATCTGCCAAAAGAACAAACTAATCTGTCTTGGAGGAAATGAAACCAAGATACTCCTTAGAGTAAAGGATGTTAAAACTTCTTCTCACTTCGGACATGTTGTCAGGAGGGGCCAGGCATTGAAAAAGACATCATGCTGGGATAATGAGAAAGAAATGAGAACCCTCAAAAAGATGAACTGATGTTATCACTGTAAAAATTAATTCAAGTATATCTGAAATGATGAGAATGGCACAAGATCGGACAGGGTTCACAGGGCAGTTTTGAGTCTTTGTTGCCTAAATGGCACCTTACAACAACAACATGAATGATTATTTATAAATACATACATTTTTTGGTGAGTTTTGTGAATTTTTCTAATCATAGTTTGGTACATAATAGGTATTTCTATATACCTGATTTTAATCTTAAATACTAGTATCTCTTTACTTCCTACAAAATGATATTAAAAACCTAAGGAAAAATCCATCTTAGTATTTCATCTAGTATTGAACACAGCAGCCCGAGAACAACACTAAATCTATGAGCAAAATGACTTTTGATCAATATTCTTAAACTATAATCAACTAAATGTAGAATTTTGTGATACCACTTAATCAGAATATTTTAGTATTTGATATATTGATCAAATATTAACTATTATCAAGCCAACTGGCATCACTGCAAGTAGCCATTCAATTTTATGGATTATTATAAAAGGCAGGTCAAATGAGCTCACCTTCTTTTGATGCATTGTGATTTTCCAGGATAGATTACCTTTAAATAAGATTTTTTTCTGAAGTAAATGCCTTTCATGAAAAGCAGTATGCCTGGACTGTGGCATAATGGGAGCTTTGGTGGTCTGGTTGTAAGGAGCTGTGCTGCCAACCCAAAGGCACATGGTTTGAAAACACCAGCTGCTCTGCGGGACAAAGATGGACAACCTCCAACCGTGAAATGTATTCCCTCTGAAAACCTACTGGAGGATTCAAACTCAATGGTATGCAACAACATCATGGTGGTAATTGGTAATTAAAATATAAGGAGTTCCTTTTTTTTTATCTTCCACTGTTAAAAAATATTGAAGGTTTTCATTACGTTGGAATTACTACAGCAGAAGGAAGGGGATGAAGTCAGTGACCTGGAAAGAAAGATACTGATGAGAGGAAAGAAGAATTTCAGGAGATAAGTTTACAAAATAATTTTTTTTAAATGTCAAGGTGAGGAAAAAGCAACAGTTCTGGCCTTTTTAATTACTTGAGAATGTCAGCCTGGCATATATTTATAATTCCCTTCTTTCTCATTACAGATAAAAATATTTTGCTCATTAGAACCATACAGAAAACTTTGGTTTCTTGGATGTCAGTTCAGAGTTGCCACCCCTCCTTTTCTAAAGAGACAGTAGTGACTTTAAAATATGTAAGAAATTGAGAAAAAAATTAAAAATAGAATCAAGTCAAGGAAGAGACTTAAGCAGTTGGTACTGATAAAATTCCTCACAACATCGGGGGGGGTGGTGAACACCGTGTTTTATAGAAATTTAAAGTTTACTTTTTTAAATACTTGCCCATTGCAACTCATAAAATCAGATACAAGCTTTAAAAGTTCTACACAAGATTAGAACTGGCCATGGATCCCCAAGAACCCAACAAAGAAGGAAATGAATGATTTTATTCCATATTTTCTTAGTTTATATTTTTGAGATGTCATATTCTCCCTTGTTGTTGGTACTTGCTGCTGAGTCAACTACAACTTTGTAGAAAATGTAAGAACAAAAGAATGGAATCTTGCCCCATCCTGTCCCACCGTAATGATTTCTGGTATTCTCAAGCCCATTGCCACAGACACTGTGGCAATCCATTTTGAATTCTTCTCTTTGTCTGATCCCACAACTTTCCCAGGACATGATGTTTTCCAAGGACAGGATACTCCTAAAAAATGTGCCCTAAGCCTGTGAGAAAAAGTTTCACCATCTAGAGCGCTTCTAAAGAACACTCTTGTTGCAATTCTTCCAAGATAAATTTGTGGATTCTTTTGACTGGCTGTATGATACTCTGTTTTCTGTCATCCTGTTCATTACTCAAATTTCACATGTATGGGAAACAACTGAAAATATCATGACTTGGATTGCATGAATGTAAGTCTTTACACTGTTACCGTTACTCTTTAGAACTATTGAGAGGTCCTTGACAGCAGATTTTTGCAATTCTACAAATAATTTTTAAATGTTTTGTATTGGTTTATATACAAAACTCACATGCATTGTGTTTCATTTATATATGTTGTTTTCAACATGTCTTTTTTTTAAAATTTAGGTTGTTTATTTTTCATTTCAATGAACATCTACAGAGATTTTGGGATTCCATTCATTCATTGTTGCACCCTTCTCCCCGCACAAACCCCTCCCCCCTCCCCCCCATTTGCTCCTCTCCTTGAAAAGCAAAACTCCCTCATTGGTACACAATCCCCCTCAACATGTCTTTTGATTGTTGTTAGCATTGGTGTCTTTTGTGGATTCTAGTGAAATGAAATTGTTGACAACTCAGTTTTCCCCCCCTTTAATGTAATATAATGAAAAGCAGCTGCACTGAACCTCAAAGGTACATGGTTTGAATCGACCAGTTGATCTGTAGGTGAAGAATAGACAGTTTCTTCCTGTGTGATTTTCTGCCTCTGGAAATCTGCTGGAGGATCAGTTATGCGTCATTTCTGACTTAATAGCATGCAACACCAATCATATTGCCTATCGATTCAGGGATGAGAATTTTTGATTTCTTGATATTGAGATACAATTCATATTAAAGACCGTAGTCATTGACCTTCGTCAATAAATGTTTCAGATCTTCACTTTCTGCAAGTAAAGTTGTTTCATCTGCATAATGTAGGTTCTTGATAAGTTTTTCTCCAATTGTGATGTTAATGTTATTATTTGTATAATCCATATTCTCAATTATTTTCTCACCACACAGATTGAATAGATATCAAGAAAGGATACGACACTAACATATACCTTTCATGATTTTAAAAAGATTAATTATGTCTGTGGAAAGAGTTGATGTAGAAGCTGAATCACAGTCAATACCAAACCAGCGGCTGACTGTGGAACAGACCACCAATTACTCATGTACAACTTCAAATTGAAGTTGAGAAAATGAAAACAAATCTACAAGAACCAAAAATAGCCTTGAGTATAACCCAACTGAATTAAAAATCATCTCAAGAAAAGATAACAAAGAAAGAAAAGATCAAAATGTATGTCAGAAGAGGCTCTAGAACTTGTATTAGAATGGAGAGCCTAAAATACTGTGACAAATGCTGAAGTGAGAGTGATGAACAGAAGATTTCAAAGAGCAGCTCCAAAAGACAAAACAATATATTATAATGAAATTTGCAAATAAGTGGAGTGAGAAAAACATGCTCATAATTTCTCAAGCTGAAAGAACCATGTAAAGCCTTGAATTACAATACTGAGGACTCAATGGGCTAAATACTGAAACTAATGCAGCCCTGGTGTGTCTGTTGTTGTTGTTATGGGCCGTTCCATATAACAGTGTGGAAAAGTATTATAACTAATCTTACAGAAAATTTTAAAACATATGAAATTAATTTTTTTCTAGCTAAATACAAAGTGCCACAATATAGCAAAATAAAACATCTGAATACTCATTACACAAATCAAGGCTGCAGTCCTTGAACCTCTGCAGTAAGTGCATGAGGTCCTCCTCAGTTTCAGCGAGCAAGGTTGTGTCATCTGCATAACACAGATTGTTGATAGATCTTCCACCAATCCTAACATCTAACATCGGCTACAGTATCCCTAGTACCACGACCCCTTCTAAACCCAGCCTTATTTACTAGTCTAAGCTAGATTTTACTTGCATGCGATATTAAGGATATTGTTTGATAATTTCTTAAGTGTGTTGAATCACCTTCCTTGTTTGGAATGGGAACAAACATAGATCTCTTCTTGTCAGTTGGCCAGTCTTCCAAATTTCTTAAATTATAGGACTGAGCATATCCAGGGCTGCATGTTTGTTATAACATGGCAATTGACATTCCATCAATTCTTGGTGCTTAATTTTTGCCAGTGCCTTCAATTCAACTTGAACTTCTTTCTTAATTACCATTAATTTTTTATCATATGCTACTTCCTGAAAGGTTTTGATGTTGATCAATTCTTTTTGGTACTGTTACTGCATATTCATTCCTTCCAACTTCTTTTGATGCATAATTTGATATTTTGTCCTTAGAAATGTGCAGTGTTGCAGCTTCAGCTTGAATTTATTCTTTAGTCCTTTCGCTTTGAGAAATGCTTAATGATTTCTTCCCTTTTGATTTTTTAAACTCCAACTATTTGCACATTCACATGAAAAGTTATCATCATCATACAAAATAAACCCACCACAAAACCTCTATAAATGTAATTGCACTAAGGTTTTTCAAATTCATTTTAATGTAGTAGCTTTTTTTTCTTCTGCCACCAAGCTAGAAGCATGGAGGGTCAGTGAAGGAGAGGAAGACCCTCAGCAGGGTGGATTGACATGATGACTGCTGCAATGGGCTCTTGTGTGTCAGGAAGTGTGAGGATGGCGCAGGACAGAATAGGGTTCAGATCTGTTGTTCATAGGGTTACTATGAGTCGTACTCAACTCAAGGGCACCTAACAACAGCAGCAACAAGGTAGGTGCTGTCTTTCAACTTTCCAGACAAGGTTACTGTGTGGGAAAAAAAGAACCCCTAACTTTTAGAAGAAATATTAGCTACAAAGTTCATCTCCCAGTGTAGAGGAGAAGAAATTAGACCTGTAATATGTGGCCTGAAGTACCAAAATCATACATCTGATAAATACCAGAGAATAAGGAAGAAATTCATTTCCTCATCTTTCTACTATCTCCCACTTCCCTCTCTCCAACACCACGAGATTGCTAGTGATATATTTTTCCTCCTTTTTCCACTGTCTACCACTTTCTAACCTTAGTGGGAATGAGAAGTGATGGATTAAGTAGATAAACTAATCCCTGCTGATGGATGTCTAATTCATTTATAAATTTACAGTGCTATTTGTTAGGCCTTGGAGATAAGAACTAAAGCAGAATCTGAGACCCGCTGGCTCTAGAGATACTCAAAGTCTAGTGAGGGAAACAGATAATTACAGTAAGTGATAAGTGCTACAATAAAAGGTTTTATGAGGCACTGAGGGGAAACAAAGGAGAAATTTCCCAGTCTTGGTTGGGAGAGTGATATATGCTGAGGGCAATTCTCAGAGGTATTGATTCTTGGGCTGAAGTTAGATTATGTCCAATGGCTTACTAGTCTAGTATCAGATATTTATGTAGAGTAGGGAAGTACTATTTCTGGGATTACAGTTTCCTGGTCCAAGAGAAACAAATATTTTAATCACTTTACCTAGGATTCCTTCTTCTAAGAGAATTAGCCCTTCTTGTATTATCTTCACCTTTAAAAGTAGCATTTCCCCAATCTTCTTTTTATACCTTGTAGGAATCAATGGTCCAACTCCCTTTTTCTGTCTTTGTATTCTGTCCCTGAAGACACTGATGTCAGTGAATTATGCCTGGCTCTATCATCTCTTTTATTAATAAGCTCTGTGCAGGCAGGGACCACATCGCTAATTGAATGTCTGGCAAGATATAGGCATTTGTTGTTGCGTGATTAAATGCAGTGTTCTCTAACACTTCTTGTCTTCCCATTGCCTTTCTATACTCACTCTGAATTCAATGAACAAACAAACAAACAAAAAAAACCCCAAAGCAAATAATCTGTATTGAGCTTTCTGCTATGTTTTAGGACTGCAAAGGCAGGAAAAGACTCATCTCTTTCCTCAAAGAGCTCACTACCTAATTGAGCAGAAGTCTTCACCACTTCTCATCCTTCTTTCACTTTCAAAAACCATTCTATTGTGCTTTCCAGAACTTCTGCTGTATAATCAATGACTAACTTTTGCTTTGTTTTCACCACTTATCTTTGGAGTCCTGACTAAAGTCCTCTTGAAGAGTGGTTGCAATTTCCCCTTTCATAATCCACATACCTTAGAAGATTTGTAATTATCTTTCATCTTTTTGACATAATATACTCACCATTAGACTCAACAATTCAGTCTTCTAATATCTGATTTTTCCTTATCACTCTTACATATAGATAAGTATTTCTTTGCTATCCTTTAGTGGCAAGTGACTCAATGGCACATAACAACAACAACAACATCCTTTATAATTTTGTCACTTATATGTTGTTGTTGATAGGTGCAATCAAGTCAGAATTGACTCATAGCTGATGCTCCAGTGAGCTTTCAGAGGTAGTAAATCACATGGGATTGCATGGGAGAAGATTCTCTGTCTTTCTCCCAAAGAGCAACTGGTGAATTTGAACTCCTGCCGTGGGGTCAGCAGTGCAACTCCTTACTTACTAAGTCACCAGAGCTCCCTCCTACTTATATATTGTGTTTTTGTTAGGTGCCATTAAGCCGCTTGTGACTCATAGTGACGCTATGTACAACAGTTCTTAACATTGCTCTTTCTTGAGCCAACCTCACTGTCACTAAAACACCAACCTCTATTACCCCAATCACTGAGTCAATCCATCTCATCCAGTTTTTTTCTCTCTTGCACTGTCCCTCCAACCTCCCAAGCATGCCATCGTTCTCCAAGGACTGGTCCCTCCTTGCAACATGCCTTAAGTATGTCAAATGGAGCTTCAGACTCTTTGCCTCCAAGGAGCAACTGGGTTTCACCCTCTCCTGGATGATTGTTCTCCTAGCAGTCTGTGGTATATTCAATACTCTTCTCTAGCACTGCAGATCAAGGCATCAATTCTTCTTCTATGATCCCTAGTCATTGTCCAGCTTTATGATCTATAGCAAGACATTTTGAAAACCATGGCCTAGATCAGGCACACCTTATTATCTAGACTGACAACTTTGCTCTTCAATATTCTGGAGAGGTTCTTGACAGAAGACCCCCTAAATAATAACACACAAACACCAAGAAAAGAAAGTTCCTCACCACGGGGCCAATAGGCAGTATCATGATAGATGAAGAAAGGACTAAGTTATTGATGATTTTATTTTGCTTGGAACCACAATTAACACTCTTGGAATTAGGAGTCAGTAAATCAAGATGAGTTGCATGGGAGAAAATCTACTTTCAAGGATATCTTCAGAGTGTTAAAGAGGAATGATGTTAGTCAGACTAAGGTACATCTGATGCAGACCATAGTCTTCTCAATTACTTGATATGTATCTGAGAGTTGGAAAATGAATAATGCATAAAGAAGACAGAAGAATTGATGCCTTTGAGTTATGGTTCTGTAGAGAGTGTTGAACATACATAGACTTCCAAGAAAACAATTAGGTCTGTCCTGGAGAGGGTGAAACCAGTTTATTATAGGAAGCAAGGATTTTGAAGCTTTGTCTCATATTTTTGGGCATGTTACTAGGAGGAACCAGTCCTTGGAGAAGGACAACATGCTTAGAAATGTAGAGAGTCAGTGCAGAAGAGGAAGGCCCTGGATGAAAAGTGATTGACACGATGATTGTAGCAAGGGGCAGGTGTACCAGAGATAGTGTGGCTAGCTCTGGATATGGTAAGGTTCGGCGCTGTTGTTTAGGATTGCTATGGGTCCTGGGCAACTTGAAGGAACATAACAATACCACCACCACATACTAAAATACTATTTTATCCATTTAAATTTTTTATTGTGATGCAATTGAATGTTTATAGAAAGGTTGGGTTTTTATTCATTCCTTTTGTTACCCTTTATGTTTTCCTTTTCTTAAATTTTGATTTTAAGAAACGTTTACAGAATAGTTGGATTTTCATTCATTCATTGTTGCACATTTTTCTCCCTCTCCCTCTCTATCCCTTACCCCACTTTACTTCCCTTTTTTGTTTTTAAATATTCATTCATTGTTGCACAGTTTCCTCCCTCCGCATCACCCCTCTGTCAGTCTACTTTGCAATGCAGCTCTTATTCTGGACTACTGTTGTCATATGAATAATGCCTAACCATAAATTACTTTTAAATAGTTCTTTCTTTCATCTGTTCCAATGCAGTGTTCATTGGCTGTGTCTTCTTTTCCTGGTTTCCTCTCAAACCCCTCTCCCCCATGTCAGTCCTGTTTTATAAATAGTGATGTTATACAGTGTTGATCCTTTTGTGACTGAGGTATTTCACACAGCATAATATCCTCCAGGGTCATCCATGTTATGTAATGTTTGACACATTCCTTGTTTCTCAGTGATGTGTAATTTTTTTTTTTTAATTCAACCATTTTTTAGTGGGAACTTGGGCTACTTCCATGTTACTATTGTGGTCCTTCTTCTCTGGTACCAGAGGTGGCATCAAAGTTCATCTTAGGCAGAAAGGTCAGCAGGAGGGAAACTCACCCTGCCTCCAATCCTTCTGCTCTCTAATTGTGCCAATTTTTAAAAATGCTCAAAAAGTATGTGAATGGAGATCATTTTTTCCCTCACTTGTGTTTTTGGAAATAATTCATGCTGCAATTGTAATTTCTTTTCGTTGCTCTATAATGCTTTGCCATTTAATCTTTTAGTTTGAAGTCTAAGGTTTGTCTCATCTAAGCTTTTTTTTTCAATAACTTTTCATGCATCTGTAAATTGGACAGGGAATAATGATGACTGAAGAGGAATCAATGTCTTTGTGTTGTGATGTTGGAGGACAGCACTGAAAATCCCTTGGGCTGCCAAAAGAATAAACAAGTCTATTTTGGAGGAAGTGCAGCCAGAGTGTCTTAGAGACAATAATAGTAAAACCTTGTCTTATTTACATAGTCTCAAGAGGAATCAATCCTTGGACAGAGACATTGTGCTGAGAAAGGTGGAGGGTCAGAGAAAGAGAGGAAGACCCTCAACAAGCTAGAGGGAGACACAGTGACTATAAGAATGAGCTCAATTATACCAGAAGTGGTGGAGGTGGTCCATGATAGGGCAAGGTTCAGATCTGTTGTTCTTAGGGTCACTGTGAATCGTGGTTGTCTTGATGTCACTTAACTACAACAACAACATAGTATTTCACTATATGACTCTGCCACATTTAATTTATTTTCTTGTTGATGAACATAAATGTTGTACCCATATCTGGATTATTGCAAATAAGGCTACCATGGACATTCTTATTCATGTATCATGGAAAACATGCATAACTTTCTTAAGGCTGTCATGTAATGAATTTGCTTGATCTTTGATGCATGCATCTTTAAATTTACTAGAAAATACTTGCTTTCTAAAGTTGATGTGATGGAGGTAGATGTGTCAGAGACAGTGAGGTAGGCACAGGATAGAGCAGGCTTTAGGGCTGTTTTATTTTTTTAAATTTTTTATTTTTTATTGTATTATTTTTACATGTACCATCAAATCAGATCTGACTGGTACAGA
Organism: Elephantulus edwardii; assembly: GCF_000299155.1. Taxonomy (NCBI): domain Eukaryota; kingdom Metazoa; phylum Chordata; class Mammalia; order Macroscelidea; family Macroscelididae; genus Elephantulus; species Elephantulus edwardii. The sequence continues at coordinate 12,310,316 of NW_006399790.1, read as the reverse complement.
AGGAGATTGCCCCCTCCTTCTCCAGCAGAGCATCTGGTGGATTTGAACCGTGTACCTCTGGGATTGCAGTGCAGCATCTTGCCACTAGGTTTAGGGCTGTTTTATATAGGGTTGTTATGAGTCGCAACACGAAGGCACATAACAACAACAACAACAACAAAGTTGATGTAACAGAGTATACTCTCACAAGAAGAATAGGATACTTTTGCCAAAATATTGTCCAATTCTTTGACAACTTTTAAGTTATGATGTAGCATTTCAATTTTAATATTCATTTATATAACAGCTAATGAACTTTTAAACCTAGGTTTAAGGCAAGAGGGGGCTTTAAGTCCCAAAGGGAGTGGGGAGAGGAGGTGGCCATGTTCTTCCTGGTTGGCTCCTCCCAGATATCTGTGACTTCTCCTTGCCAGAGGGAGCGTGGTGGTGCAAGTGCAGGAATTAATGGCAAGATTTTGGAGTCGAGTGCTTTTTCGGGCTTGTGTTTGACGTGCAGGTTTTTTCTGCCTCCAGGAGCAAGGCAAGCCAGGCTTGGCCTAGGGTTTAAGGCAGGAGGGAGCTTTAAACCCCAAAGGGCCCATTGGCCTGCGGCCCTCTGGTAAGGTTCAAATTGTTTTCCTGTCAAACATTCTTCTAGGTGGTATAGCACTGGTCTGTGCATTGCTGTACAGAGGTAACTTGTGTTTGCTGTGATGCTGAACACTGTGACAGTGATGTGCCAAATGTGATAATGGGTACCCACAGTGGACAGTGTTGGCTGGAGCTTCCGACTAAAACAAGCCTGGAAGCTGGAGTGACATCCACTTCTGAAATGGCTTACCTCCGGAAACTCTATGTATGAACAGTGTTCAGGCCTTTTGTTCATAGGGTCGCTATGAGTCCTCTACAAGTTGACGGCACCTAACAACAATAATAACAACGGCAGAGAAAGAGAGCGAGTAGGCTACGTCAGCCTAGTGGAGAGAAGGTTATGCTACCATGCCGAAGGTGGGTGATGTTAATCTGCAGCCCTCAGGCCGGGTTCAAATTGTTTTCCTGTCAAACATTCTTCTAGGTGGTATAGCACTGGTCTGTGCATTGCTGTACAGAGGTAACTCGTGGTTGCTGTGATGCTGAAGCCTGTGACAGTGATGTGCCAAATGTGGTAATGGGCACCCATGGTGGACAGTGTTGGCTGGAGCTTCCGATTAAAACAAGCCTGGAAGCAGGAGCGGCATCCACTTCCGAAATGGCTTGCCTTCAGAAACTCTATGTACGAACAGTGCTCAGGCTGTTCGTTCATAGGGTCACTATGAGTTGTCTATGATTTGACGACACATAACAACAGTAACAATGAACTTTTACATGAACCCTTGTGGCACATCATTTAAGCATATGGCTGCTAACTGAAAAGCTGGTTGTTTGAGACCATATAGTGGCTTCAAAAAAGTAAGACCTGATCTGCTCCCAGAAAGAGTATAGTCTAGAAAATTGTATTGGGCAATTCTATTCTGTAACATAGACTTGCTGTGGGTTGGCACTCATCATCAAGAAAATAAAGTTTAATATATTTTATACAATTTGAGGGGTGGTCTTTTGGTCATCTTATTGTATGAAATACATGTCTAGATCTAGGGGATTATTTTTTTCCTATTTTTGTGAATTCTCCATATAGTCTAGATAATAGACCTAATTATAGATGTTGTGTGCTGTTGAGTCAGAACTAACTCATAGCTGACCCTTCAGTGGGTTTTTCAGAGGCAATAAATCTCAGATGAAGAGGGCTTATCCTTCTCTTGTGGTAGTCCTAATTAGACATACTCCTCTATAATAACTACTGCCACTTTTTGGTTTATGTCTCAGTCTCCTTTAGTAGTCTTTAATGAGTCAAGTTAACTAGATGGCAACTGACAAGAAAAACAGTACCAAGGAAACCATTAGTGTGGTACAAAACGTGTACCTGTGCCTACTGACTGATGAATTAGAGATTTAAGTTAAGTCAGAGGCATCTCAGAAGAAAGGCTGGCAATCTACTCCTGAAAATTCAGCAGTTGAAAACCAAGTGGAGCACAGATTTACTCTGACACATATGGAGTTGCTTTAAGTTGGAGTCAATTTATGAGCACTAGTACTGGTTCATGAACAGACACTCTGGTTTTTAGTAGCTTTATCTCACAAATTGAGAATTGTTTATTATATGATATAGGAGAAGAATTTCATTCTTTCTCTATGGATGTACAGTTTTCCATGTACCATTTATTGATAAAACTTATTATCTTTTCTTTCCCTCTCTCTTGTCACTGCTCTTCTATGCCACTTCTGTAATGCTTATCATATTCCTGTTTACATGATTTTGTTTCTGGAATATTTATTATAGTGTATTGGTTTATTTTTCTATTCCAGTGGGATAAACTGTGTCTATTTTTTTAAACTGTTGAATCTTTAATTAATAGGATGTTGCTTGCTTTCCCACAGATATTCAATAGCCATTTGTTGCACTAACGAATGGAAGGGAAGAGGATGAACCACTGATAAAATTGGGAATTATATAAGTGCATATTTATCATAACTTGATTATCCTCAGGGAAATTGACTAGGAAAGGTTAATGTTATACCTACATCATTATATTTGATTACTAATATGTATACTGATGAAATACTTGGTGTTGCTAAATGGCTTTCTTAAGGACATTTCAAATAAACATCATCCATATTATGTAAATCTTATATTATCAGGGACTGGAGGGTCTTTATTAGGAAAATTAGATACAGAAAAAGCATATGTTAGAGCCTAACAGTATCTATACCAAACCATAATATATTTGAGAGGGAAAATTTTGATTCTGGGTGGAAAAAAATGGATTCACAAAATAAACATTTTTAAAAGTATTTATTGGACACTTAGCATGTTGTAATTTTAAGTACCCTGAGAGTTCATCAAAAGGGGGAAAATAACATAACTTGGACTGGAACACTGATTTCCTAGGTTATAGTATAGTAATTTTTCAGTATCACCAGCCCAATATATAACTTGAATTGTAAAAACACAGTTCTGAAGCATACTTTATTCTTTGCTTTATAATTTTTAAAAAT
>NW_006399790.1:12304929-12307144 GCF_000299155.1 Elephantulus edwardii | reverse complement strand
ACTCAATATAATGTTCTTTTTTATTATTCACTTATTTTATAACATATTAGTAAAAAAAACTGTGTACTTATTTTTGAAAGTATAGTCGCAAGACCCCAGAGTTATGTGACTATAGATGTGATTTAAAACATAATTCAAATACAGTATTTTAAAATTTAAATCTTGTTGTAAACAATCAACCACAGCTCTTTCTTTGCATAGTAGCTTTACAAAACTACTATGCTTACCTTCTGGCCAACCTACTTCTCTTCTTATAAAATTTTAGAGTGTCGTTTCCTAACACCTCTTGCTTATTATATAACCTCTTCCCAGATTCAGTGCTAATTGTGTTTTCAGATTAACTTTGCATTTTAGCTTAATTGGTTCTACTTTAATTTGAAGTGGTACACTTTGGAATCTGCTTACAATTTAAAGTTCTTTTTTTTAAGTTTAGAAAAAAATATATAAAGCAGTGCTCTTATCCAAACTTGGAATTCAGTGACTTGATTTTACACTTAAGTTGTCTGTATATAGTGAGGCAGTATAAAAGGAGATTATAATGAGCAATAATTGCATGGAAAAACGATCTCAATCTTTCCACTTTTCCCTATTTCCCTTAAGATCACATATAAATAGGGTGTAGAAAGTTCATTGAACCCTTTTATTTTTTTTGGTTTGTTTGTTTAAGCTCTTGGAGGCCTCATATGTCACACACTACATCACCAGAGTTCCTTAAACTTTAAGTTAATCATCTAGGTGATAGAGAAAGTCATAAATATTTCTGAGAGGACATTCCAGGCTGAATGAAGGTGGCAATTTGACTGCTGTGTTTTTAGGAAAGATGGCCACAGTGGCTGCTACAAACTGAGTAAAGATGAGATAAAGAGGACATTATGCTGAGGAAATATTATGAATGAGATAGATCATGTATTTACTTGTATTTCAATATGAGGACTTTAGACTTTACTCTGAATGATATCAAAACTTCTGTGAGATGGAGTTATAAAGAAGGAGCGGCATACTATGATTTAATTTTTTAACAATATTACTCTGGTTGACAGAGTAACTAGGGTAATGGGAGTAGGTGTATCAGAGTCAGTAAGACTGGCACAGGATAAGGCAGGCTTCAGAGCTGTTGTACGTAGAGTTACTATGAGTCACAAGTGACTCCAAGGCACATAACAACAGCCACAACTCTAGTTTTTGTACAAATTATAAACTAAGATAAATAAGACGGACACTAGAGAACAATAGTAAACTACTAGAATAATTTATGAGTAGTATTAATTACTGGAATCTGCACAGATCTTGTCATCCTGAGCACTGGTGACATTTTGAGAAAACTAACCCTAGGTTTTGGATATTGTTGTGAAGGCTGCCGTCTTATATACTATGGATGTTTAACAATATCCTTAGATCCTACCTACTGTTAAGTATTAGAAACGTCTACTCTCCTACTGCCATATGTTAAACCCAAAAATGTTTGCAGACATAGCCAAATGCCTCCCAACGGGCAAAGTCATCCTTCAGTATGAGAACCATTGGTCCTGAAAAGTAGCAGAGTAGGTGGTAAAAAGTGAAAGAGAGAGAGAGAATGAGAGAGAGAATGAGAATTGCTCTTGGCATGTGCTGACAACAGCTCTGAAGCCTGCCTTATTCTCAGCCAGTTTCACAGGTTCCAACACACCTACCCAGTTAATGAATCAATTCATCTCATCTGGGGCCTTCCTCTCCTGCACTGTCCCTCCACCCTTCTAAGCATGATGTCCTTCTCCAAGGAACAGTCTCTCTTGGCCACATGTCCAAAATATGTGCAACAGAGCTTCAAAATCCTAGCCTCCAAGGAATAACTTGGTCTCACCCTCTCTAAGACAGACTTATTTGTTTTCTTGGCAGTCAGTGGTATGTCCAAGATTCTTCTCCAGTGTCAATTCTTCTGTCATACTTAGTGTGTGTGTGTCTCTCTCTCCCTTAAACTGCATGTCTTTGGGATTGCAGTGCCACTTCTTGCCACTAGGCCAGCAGAGCTCTAGAGAGTGTGTATATAGAATGTGTATATATAGAATGTGTATATGTATAGTGTGTGTATATAGAGTGTGTATATATATATATGTGGGTGTATATAGAGTGTGTGTGCATATAGTGTGTATATATATGTGTGTGTATACATGTATGTTGTTGTTAAATGCCGTCGAGTCATAGGCGACTCATAGAGACCCTATGAATGAAAGTCCTT
>NW_006399790.1:12299195-12304782 GCF_000299155.1 Elephantulus edwardii | reverse complement strand
GTGTATGTATATTTATATAGTGAGTGTATATTTATACAGTGAGTGTATATTTACATAGTGAGTGTATATTTACATAATGTGTGTATATATATATATAGTGTATGTGTATGTTTATATATATAGTGTGTGTATATATATGGTGTGTATATATTTATGTGTGTGTAAATATGTATATGGGTGTGTATATAGTATGTGTATATATATAGTGTGTGTCAATATATATATAGGGGGAGATATATAGATATATATAGCGTGTATATCTAAAGTATGTGTGTGTATGTGTGTGTGTGTGTGTGTATATATATATATATATATATATTAAAAAACCAACATAATTTGCTAATAGAGTTTATGTGGAGCTTGAAAGAATTATAAGTTGAAGTTGTCTAAGAAGAGCTGGATAATTACCAAAAAATGATGGAAGAAGAATTGATGCCTTTGAGTTGTGGTGCTGGAGTATTGAACATACTGTAGACTGCCAGGAGAACAAACAGGTCTGTCTTAGAAAGGGTGAAACCAAGCTGCTCCTTGGAGGTAAGGATTTTGAGACTCAGGCTCACATACTGTGGGCATGTAGTCAGGAGGGACTTTGGAGAAGGATATCATGCTTGGAAAGGTCAAAGGACAGCACAGGAGAAGAAGACCGCAGATGAGATGGATTGACACAATAACTGGGATAATCAGAGTAGGTGTCAGAGACAGTGAGATTGGCTCAGGATAGAGCAGTTCAGAGTTATTGGCACATATGACTATGAGTCATAGTTGGCTGGATGGCACATAACAATAACAAAAATGGTAAAATAAAGGTATCATTAATGAGATGGAGAAAACGGCTAAGAGTGTGTTTGGGGATACAGATTGGAAGGATTGAGTTTTAGTTATGCTAAGCTTTAGATATCTAAAAGATGAAGTATTATATGTATATCCTAGAAAACTTGATGGTTTGCCACGAATTGGAATTGACTTGAGAACAGTAGTTGGCCTTTTTGTTTTTTTAACAAGCATCAAAGAAGTCTGATTTCACAATGGTTAAATACTTGACTGGTAACCAAATGCTTGGTGGTTCAAAACTCTAGTAGATTCTCAAAACTCTCTCATCGCCATTCAGTCAGAACCAACTTATAGCTGACCCTCCGACATGTTTTCATAAGCAGTAACTTGTACTGGAGACTTCCCAACTTTCCCCTGTAAAGCAGTTGGTGAATTCAAACTACCTGCCTTTGGGTTGGTAGAGCAAAAGGAGTATACCCTAGGCAATTCTAAGGAAGAATTCTACTCTGTAACACATAGGTTCATTATGACTCCAAATAGATTTGATGAAAATAACAGCTAAAGATATAAGGAAAAACTAGTAAGGCTCATGTTGTTGTTGTTGTTGTTGTTGAGTACCATTGACCCTAAGAGGTAGTAAATCTTGTGGAAGGAGATGGCTTGTCCTTCTCCTATGGAGCAGCTAGAGGATTTGAACCACATGTGTTTGAGATTTCAACACAGGTTTTACCACTAGGCCACCATGGCCACCACAAGGTTTATGTGGGGGAGAAAATTATATAAGTTCCAATCATAGATAACCTACTTATCTCTGGGGAAATATTTCAGAGCAGAAAAATCAAATGGTGTAGAAATGGCAATCTGATAATAGTGCTGAGAACTACCTGCCATGGGAAGACAAAATCACTATGTACAACAGGCTGACTAAACATCCCTCCTCACTCAGAGACCTAGGTATTTTGTGTAACATGTTTCCCGGAAGCTATCACACAGAAGCTATCACACAGACTATGTATTTTAAGGAAAATTAAGTAAACGAAAAGCCACTTAAAAGAATAGTTCCTTAAATCTGATGTGTTTTCATATCAAATAAAATCCAATCAAGCTTTTTAAAAAAAATCCCATTTAATACCTCTGTAGTTAATGAGGAAATTATCATGTAAATGTCTAAATACAGTTAACTGACAATGAAAGTTTTATTTACTCAAAATTGCAATATTTTGCTAAAGCAATAGTTTAAGGTATGTTTATAGTTTTGGACACACATGCTAAAAATTAAAGCCACAGAAAAATAAATAAGCTAAGCTTTCAACTTAAGAAGTTAGGAAAAGAGCAACTATGGTGTTAAGGATTTATTGTTCAAAATGGTTTTTGTAGACATTGCATTTTGAGTTTGCCGTGTGGATGGATAGGAATATATGGATTGTTGTTGTTGTGTGCTGTCGAGTCGTTTGCGACTCATAACGACCCTATGTACAACAGCCCTAAACCCTGCTCTATCCTGTGCCAACTGCACCGCCTCTGACACACCCATCCCGATTACCCCAGTCACTGAGTCAATCCATCTCATAGAGGGTCTTCCCCTCCTGCACTGTACCTCCACCCTCCCAAGCATGATGTCCCTCTCCAAGGACCTGTCTCTCCTTACAACATGTCCAAAGTATGTCAGACGAAGCCTCAGAATCCTTGCCTCCAAGGAGTAGCCTGGTTTAACCCTCTCTAGGATGGATCTGTTTGTTTTCTTGGTAGTCCATGGAACATTCAGTGCTATTCTCCAGCACCACAGCTCAAAGGCGTCAATATATGGAGAGGGTGTGTATATTTGAATAGGATGTGTTAGCCTATTCACAAAGGGAATGGCTCATCTTCCCAATCCACAAGGGGATTGGCTACTTTTACCATTAAATTGAGTGGGTCCAACAACAGAATTGGAGAATCTTCTCCAGCAGCAAAAGAGAAGCAGGCATGAGTAGGTACCCTTTGGGGCTAGAGATTCTTATGCCAGCTAAATTTACAACAGCAGTACCACCAGCCAGATTAAGAGCATTGGCCAAACAGGGGACCAGAGACCTGAAATGAGACAGAGCTGACCTTGGGACTTCTACCCCCCATGGAGTGGGAGCTAAGAGCCTTTGTCCAAGTTTGTTGGAGGACTCAGGGCAGGGAAATAATAGGCCTGGCTGATAACTTTGTTACACTGGCCTAAAGCCAAGAGGCTCAAGGCAGAAGCACCTATGAGCACATTTTGGGAAGATATCCTGGCTATCTTCTGCTTCTAATCTGAATCATAGCCTTTTTACCTCCACCAAATGGTTCTGTGTGGTCTGTGAGCTATTGCATCAGGTTTTGGACCCAGTAAAGCTGTAAGATGGATGTTAAAATGAGAAGAGAGAAGTACGTGACCGTGGGGGACATGTCTGATTTCATAGGAATTGATTCTGTGTTGTTAGTAGTTTTTATGGGGATAGTTCCCCATTGTTGAGTTGATAAAGGTCAGATATGATTGTTCCCATGAGGCCCTTGATCTTTTTATAGTTAGTATCAGAAGTGGCATTAGATATAATAGCTCCAGTCTCATGGAAATGTGAGATTTTGTAGAAGTAGATTTAGGGGCTTGGGAAACAAAGCTAAAATGGCTACTCTTGTTGCTACTAAACTGGGAAGAAAAGGTAAGCTCCTTTTGGCCTGAGGCAAGGGCAAGTCCCAAATGAATGAGACAACTTAAGGGTGGAGAATGAAGTTGAATCTGGGAATTCCTTTCAAGGTTTATGTGTTATGGTTTTTGTTGATTTAACTCTATGAATATTGCTATTTCTGTTTCTTCTATATAGAAATGTTAAGATGTAAAAATGAGTAAGATTGTTGTTGTTGAGTATTGTCAAGTTGGAACTGATCCTCCAGTGGGTTTTCAGTGGCAGTCAATTACACGGGAAGAGATTTCCCATCCTTCTCCCACAATATTAAGAGATACATATTTAAGGGAGCTCTGGTAGCCTAGTGGCAAGAAGCTGCACTACAATCCCAGAGGTATGCAGTTCGAACCCACCAGATTCGCTGCTGGAGGAGGGGCAATCTCCTCCTGTACCAGTCAGATCCGATTTGATGGTACACACATAAGATAAGATAAAATTTAAAAAAGAGATATATATTTAAAAAGATTAAGGTTTCTTGTTGATTTGAGTTTATGAAATATTGATGTTTCTTCTAAGTAGTAATGTTAAGATAGTAGAATAAGGTAGAGAGCATTGGAGCTAAACCTGGGGGATGATTGAGCCCAACACAATATTCTGAAGATATTTGCATTTGAATGAATTTATAGACTCTTCTTGACTTTTGATTGAAGTGATTTGCATTTGGAAGAAATAGAGTTAAAGGGGGCGGGGAGAATGACTTTTTAAAAAAACCAGCAACAAGTGGTTTGGCTTTTGAAGCAGGGTTGTTGTTGTTGTTATGTGCCCTCAAGTCACTTGCGACTCATAGCCACCCTATGTACAACAGCCCTAAACTCTGCTCTGTCCTGTGCCAATCGCACTCCCATCCTGATTATCCCAGTCACTGAATCAATCCACCTCATAGAGGGCCTCCCCCTCCTGCGTTGTCCCTCCACTCTCCCAAGCATGATGTCCTTCTCCTCACAACATGTCCAAAGTATGTTAGACAGAGCCGCAGAATCCTTTCCTCCAAGGAGCCACCCGGCTTAACCCTTTCCAGGACAAATCTGTTTGTTTTCCTAGCAGTCCATTGTATTCTCAATACTCTTCTCTAGCACCACAGCTCAAAGGCATCAATTCTCCTTCTATCCTCCTTAGTCATTGTCCAACTCTCTGGTGCATAACAAGTGATTGCAAAGACCATGGCCTGTATTAGACACACCTTAGTCTCCAGAGAGACACCATTGCTCTTCAGTACTTTGGAGAGGTCCCTAACAACAGACTTTCCCATGGCAATGCGCCTTTTAATTTCCTGGCTACTGGTGCCAAGAGTGTTGACTGTGGAGCCAAGCAAACTAAAGCTCTGAACAATCTCAATCTCTTCACCATCCATCCTGATGTGGCCAATTGGTCCAGTGGTGGTAACTCTTAGCACCCCTTAAAGGGAACTGGCAAACATATTCATTAGCGGTGACCGTCTGGATTCACTGGAGGAGAAGTACGAGGTGTGCAGCAATGAAAAGACAGGCTAAGCTCGGACATGCTCCATCAGCGTTATTTACCTAACATGCACAGAAATATGAATAAGACCAACAGGGTTGCTGAATTGAGAAGCATGGAGTCATGTGGACCCCTAATTTGATGGCATGGTCCCATGTGGGGGCTAAGGCTGAATGAAGCAAACTGGATATCTGAAACATCAGAAGAAGTATGGATTTCTGAGTTTACATGTGATGCCTATCTGGACCTAGTGACCGATGATGGGAGATGAATTGACCAGAACTCAAGTCAATGAAGATAAGATGTTTCTTGCTGTGAGCCAGTGTTGACTGCTACCACTTCTTGGCTAGACTTTGCTAATTGGTGCAGATGCTAAATATTCTAACTGGAATAGAAGATTCTTCAGAGAAAGGAACATGCTTCTTTTTTTCAGAGCACTGGTTTGATTGTTATTGTTGTCACTTGTGTGACTCATAGTAACCCTATGTAAAACCCTATGTACAACAGCTCCGAACCCTACTCTATCCTGAGCCAATTTCATTGTCTCTGATACATTTATTCCCATTACCCCAGTCAGTGAGTCAATTAATCTCATCCAGGGTCATCCCCCCTCACTGTCTCTCCACCCTCCCAAGCATGATGTCCCTCTCCAGGGACTGGTCCCT
>NW_006399790.1:12261159-12291367 GCF_000299155.1 Elephantulus edwardii | reverse complement strand
TGAGTGAAATATCTCAGTCACACAGGGACAAATACTGCATGGTGCCACTGTTGTAGAATGAGACTGATATCAGGGTTGGGGTAAGACTAAGTAAAACTGGATAAATTATGTATACTGCATTGAAATAGATGAGGGAGAGAACAGTTTAAAAGCGATATATGATAGAGTATTCTGGTTATCACAAGAGTCCAGAATTAAGGTTGCATAGTGGAGTGTACTCGGGGCAGGGGCATTGTATACCAATGAAAGAATTTTTCTTTTACTTTTCAAAGAGAAGAGCGAACTGGGGTGGGGAAGGGGTGGGCAGGGAGAAAAGTGCAACGATGAATGAATGGAAATAAAAAAATCTCTAAGTTTCCATTAAAATTAATAAAATAAAATAGAAATAAAATAGTTTTTGACATCTCATTGTCATTGAGTTGGAACCAAGTCATAGCTAACCCTCTACCAGGTTCTCACGGGCTATAAATCACATGGGAAGCCCATGCCCATCTTACTTCTCGAGATTTGCACTATCAGAGATGCACCATCTTTGAGTTTGCAGCAGAACTCCCTAATCACTAGTCCACCAGTTTGGGGACAGGGACTGAATTTTGGAATACTTATTAAATGATACCTTTTCTTGAAAATTAATTGTTTAATTGATGAATGCCATTATAAATTTGGAAAAAAAGAAAGATAAAAATGGAGAAACTTAATAAACACGTAAAAGTATATAAATCAGTAGATATAACAGTGTGGAAAAGTATTATAACTAATCTTACAGAAAATTTTAAAACATATGAAATTAATTTTTTTCTAGCTAAATACAGAGTGCCACAATATAGCAAAATAAAACATCTGAATACTCATTACACAAATCAAAGTAATAAAAATTCTCCTGTTACTCCACATAATATTGCCGAACGTCCTAGAATCAATTTTATCGTTGAATTCTAACCAAACATTCAGTAAATATATAGTACCTATTTCCACATTTAAAAAATATTTACAGAACAGAGAAGGAAAACCCTAAAAGAAGAAAATATTTTACTAATTCTATTGAGATATATTTGACGTAATATTAAGTACTAGCAATGATTTGGGGAAGTATAACAACTTTATATACTGTGTTAAAGCCCCAGGAATTGATAGGATACTGATTGACATGTTTCAAATATGTAGCCCTGGATATCCTTCCTAGTCCATTCTAGGATATTTGGTGGAAAACTGTCTGGCCAACAGACTGGAAGAGAGCAATATTTGTTCACATACCCAAGAAAGATGATCCAACAGAATGTGGAAATTATCGAACAATATTATTAATATCACGTGCAAGCAAAATACTGCTGAAGATCATTCAAAAATGGCTAGAACTATACATAAATAGAGAACTGCCAGAAGTTCACGCAGCATTTAGAAGAGGCCATGGCACCAGGGATATCATTACTGATGACAGATGGATCCTGGCTGAAAGTTAAGAATATCAGAATAAAGTCTGTTTGTGCTTTATTTTGACTGTGTGGATCATAACAAGTTGTAGCTAACATTGAGAAGAAAATAAATCCCAGAGCACTTAATTGTGCTCATGTGAAACCTATACCTAGACCAAGAGGCTATTGTATGAACACAGCAGTAGAACGCTGCACGGTTTATAGTTAAGAAAGGAATGTGTCAGGATTTTATCCTCTCTATATACCTATTCAATCTGTACACTGAGCAATCTACTCAAGAAGTTGGAATCTATGAAGAATAATGTGGCATCAGGATTGGTGAATGACTCATTAATAACCTATACAGATGACACAACCTTGCTTGCTGAAAGTGAGGAGGACTTGAAGCATTTGCTGCAGAAGATCAAAGAACACAGCCCTAAATATGGATTGCATCTCAACATCAAGGAAACAAAAATTTTCACTAGACCAATAGATAATACCATGATGTTGTTGCTGAGTACAGTAGAGTCAGAACCAACCCATAGCTGATCCTCCGGTGGGTTTGCAGAGGCAGTAAAGCACATGGGAGGAGATTGCCCATCCTTCTTCCACGGAGCAGCTGGTGGTCTCAAATTGTGTGCCTTCAGGATTGCAGGACAACTTCTTGCCACTAGGCCACCAGAGCTCCAATATCATGATAGGTAGAGAAAAGATCAAACTTGTTAATGATTTTATTTTAATTGGATTCACAATCAACACTCTTGTAGAAAAAGAGCCATTTTGCACTGGGAACGTCTGCAGTGAGAGATCTCTCTGAATGAATTACTGAGGAGCGCTGATGCCAGTTTGAGGACTATGGTGTTCCTGATTGGTCTTTTCAATCACTTGCTATTTATCTGAGAGCTGAACAATGACTAGGACGACAGAAGTAGTAATGACTTTGAGCTGTGGTGTTGGAGAAGAGTACTGATTATCCCATATACTGCCAAAGAAACAAATATGTCTTGGAAAAGTATAGCCTGAGTGCTCTTTGGAGGCAAAGATGATAATGCTTCATCACACAGGCTTCAGGGATGTTGCTAGAACTTTCTGTTTCTTGGAGAGGGAGATCATGCTTGGAAAGATGGAAGGTCAGCAAAAAGAGAGGAAGACTCTCAGCCAGATCAATTGACACAATAACTGTTCCAATGGGCTCGAGCTTGTCAGAAAGGGTGAATATGACACAGGAGAAGACAGGGTTTAGGTCTCTTATTCATAGGATCACTATGAGTTGTACTCACCTAGATGGGATCTACCCATAGATTCCTGACTTGAAGTATATGTATTTATTATTGATTACAAGTATATACAGAACGGACTTCTGCTGGACAAGCCCAGAAAAAGCAACAATATAATAAATGTCTGGTTTATAGCTTTAAATATAAGCAGCTGTTTTTCACAAGGCTAGAGGGAATTTATTTTAAAACGGAATTTTGTAGGATGTTTTTGGGATGTTTTACAAGAAATTATTGCATTTTTAATTATAATTCCATCAAAATGGTATTTATTACATGAAACTGCTTAAAGTGTTGTGTAAGTATCTGATTAACATGAATACAGTGCCTATGCTAAATAAAAAACCCAGAAGAACTTCTTTACTGAAGGAATTTTTCCCATTGTCATTTTGATGAAGCAAATTAGACTTGCAAAATAAAAGTGAAATAATACCAAACAAAAAGTGTAGCTAAAACCAAACTCTTTTCAGTCAATAGACCTGTGTTTAGAAGAGTTATACTCTATACACATTTTTGTTTCAGCCTGAGGTGATGAGAGAAAATAACATTTGACACTGTAACAAGAAACCTGCCTGAAAGATGATTTTTATTTGAAAGGTGGAAAATTGATAATAGGAATTGAACAATGGTGAAAAATTATGTAGGCTATGGCAGTGATAACATTCTGTCCTCTGAGTAAGCTAACAGGATAACTCAATAGCCTCCATATTTCCCTACTTATGATCATCAAGAAAGTAGAAGGATAAGTATTATTCTTTGGCAACAGTATGGTAGTCGTGTAGGGTATTATAAACAAAAAGCTAATAACAGAGGAAAAATATTAGTAGTAGAAAGTAATGGGTTGTTGGTGTCAAACAGACTTGAGTTCCAATCCAGACTTTAGTATTTTCTGGTACCATGACTTTTCATTCAATTTGGAGCCACCACACAGATTTTGACTCATACTGACCCTTCATTGAAGGAAATTGTCCATCTTTAGTTCTCAGAGCTGATGTTGTGTTGTTGATAGGTGCCGTCAAGTTGCCTGTGATTAATAGCAACCCTATGTACGACAGCTCTGAACCCTGATCTATCAGTGAGCCAACCTCACTGTCTCTGATACACCTATTCCCATTAACCCAATCACTGAATCAATTCATCTCATCAAGGGTCATCCTCTCTTGTGCTATCCCTCCACTCTGCCAAGCATAATGTCCTTCTCCAAGGACTGGTCTGGGACATGTTTGCATCATGTCCAGAGTATGTCAGACAAAGCTTCAGGATCCTTGCCTCCAAGGAACAGCCTAGTCTCATGCTCTCTAGGACAAACCTGTTTGTTCTCGTAGCAGTATATTCAATATTCTTCTCCAGCACCACAGCTCAAAGGCATCAATATTGTCAGAAACACTGGCCTGTTGATTTTCAAGCTTAACAGGCTGCACCGTCAAAGTGCTTTAGGCAAATAATTAGTATCCTGAGTTCTTTATCATTAAGCCCTTTATGGGCGAGAGCTATGGAAAAATTGATGGGTAGAACTCACACAGAAGTACTTCAGAAGGAAAATATTGAAGATCTACTTCAGAAAGGTCATAGTCATAAAAACCTGGTGGAGCACAATTGTACTCTACAACACAGAGTTGTCATGAATCTAAAGCATCTTGAGACCTACTGTGTCATTGCCTTTTTCCTTACATTAAAAATTGGAATATTAACACCAGCTTTTCAGGGTTGCAGTAAAGCAGAGAATTAATGCATGCAAAACATCTTGTACAATGTATGTGCTCAGTAAATTATAGTGATTATTGTTACCCTTCTAAGCACCAAGAAGAGTTTGACAAGGCAAATCACAAAAGAAAACTCATCTTAGAGTGTGCTTTTACCACTATTTTTTTTTGTAGTAAATGTCCTAAAAATGGAATAGCATTTAGACTGAATTTTCCTACCTGATTATCAAACTAAATTGCCTTATTATTTTTAAAAGTTCAGCTCACACTGCTCTGGGAAGAAAATTGGGTTTTAAATCATAAATAACCGTACAACTGAACCATGGCATAGGTCAGTACATGAGAGAACCATGAGTAAATAATGTGGAATAATTAAAAAATGAAGATGCTGTGACTCCATTGTAATTTGACCCTGTGTTGAGATGTTTTTTCCTCTTCATCCTGCCTTTTTACTCAAAGTGAAATCTGTACATATATTTAGATCACAATACATAGGCTTCCTAAGAAGCACCCCCTACTAATGGATATATAAAGGATAAATAGCTAAAACCAAAATAAGATGTTGTTGTTGCTATGTGCCATCAAGTCGCCTGTGAGAATCTCTGTCTTCTTGATGTTGAGCTTCAATTCATATTGAAGACTACAGTCCTTGACATTCTGAAGCAAGTGCATAGAATTATTTTAGGGCAAAGCAAAACTATGTATACCTTTAATTCAAAGCCAAATGATGCTGTTGTTATTACATGCTGTTGAGTGGATAGTGACTCATAGCAAACCTATGTACAACAGCTTTGAACCTTGCTCTATTCTGAGCCAATTTCATTGTCTCTGATACACCTACTCCCATTACCCCAAAGATTGAGTCAATCCATTTCATCCAGGGTCTTCCTCTCTTGCACTGTCCCTCCACCCTCCCAAGCATGATATCCCTCTCTAAGGACTCTTGACAATATTGCCAGCCTATTTGAGACACAGCTATAAAATCCTTGCCTCCAAGGAGCAGCTTGTTTTCACCCTCGCCAGGAAAGACCTGTTTGTTTTCTTAGCAGTTGATGAGAAGTTATGCCCAATACTTTTTTCTCCTGCATCACAAATCAAAGGCATTGGTTCATCCTTAGTTGCTGTCTAGATCTCTGATGCATAGCGAGTAATTGCAAAGACCATGGCCTGGATTAGGCATGCCTTAGTCTCTAGATTGACATTGCTGCTTTTCCATACTCTGGTGAGGACCCCGAGAGCAGATTTCCCCAATACAATTAGTCTTTTGATTTCCTGGCTACTGGTATCAAGAATGTTAATTGTGGACCCAAGCAAGCGGAAGTTAAAAATCTCATTCTCTTCTTTGTCTATCATGATGCTGCAAAGAGGCCCAGTGGTGAAAATCTGTTTTCTTGATGTTGAGAATTCAATCCATACTGAAGGCTGTAGTCCTTGACCTTCTGCTGCAAATTCCTCATGTCCTCCTTAGTTCCAGCAAGGAAGGTGTGCTATCTGCATAATAGACCAGATCAATTTATGAACTTTGATGCCCTTCAGATAAAACTCTACTTCATTGCCTTGGGTTAAGCATGATACTATGAAAACTAAATGTCTTTATGGAGTTAAACCTGCTCCCAACTTGGACTCTTAATTCATGTGCTATATGCAGTTAAAAGCATCTATTTCGGACATGAACATAAAAATCGCCAAAGAACTTCAAAATTTATGCCAACAAAGTAATAAACACTACTTTAGTATTCAATCCATTTACTTCTTCTGTGCTGGAACCATTTTCAAATATATTTATACTACTTTAAAATCTTTTTCTGAAATTTTTATGTTAAAATGTTTTCTCACCTTTTCCTTCATTGACATTATGTTTCATACAATCATTCTCATACATTGTCTTGCTGTTGTTTGTTTTTTTAAAATTTTATACTAGTTTATTTACAAAGTTAAAATACATAGTTCACAGAGAAAGATATTCGGATGGCCGACAGACACATAAAGAAATGCTCCAAAGCCAAAATGAGATACCATTTTACCCCAGTAGCAGTGGCAAAGTTTAGCAGGGCAAAAAGTAATAAATGTTGGAAAGGATATGGCATGATGAGAACTCTTATACACTGTTGGTGGGGTTGTAAAATGGTACAGCCACTCTGGAAGGCAGTTTGGCATTTCCTCAAAAAGCTGAACATAGAAATTCTGTATGACCCAGCTATTCCACTGCTTGGAATATACCCAAGAAAACGAAGCACAAATGGAGACTTGTACATAGTGTTTTATAAAATTAGTCACCACTGGATTATGCCCACCATTACCTAGTCTTTTCAGGTCCCACTGGATCTTTCCCATTTCCTTCACCCCCTCTCTTTACCCACCAAATTGTGCAACCCTATGATTTTTTTCCCCCTACCCATACTCATGCTCCCACCCTTTACCCTCTTGGATCTCCATACATGTTTTACTAGTTACCTTTCTATTTTTACAATAATGATCTTATGCAGTATTTGTCCTTATATGACTGAGTTAGTTGACTCAGCATAATGCTCTCTAGTCTCTCCCAAGTTACGTAGTATTTTTTTTAAATTGTTGCTTCTTTGTAGTATTACATCATGTGAATGTGGTACTTTAAAAAATAATCTTATCCATTTTGTTGTTGTCATTGAGAAGAGACATAGTAAAAAATGCACCACTACTTCTACATTTACAATTCACTAACATTAATCACACTCAGTGCAAAACAATTCTTGTGGTCAATTTCTGAGTTGTTCTGCACTAACTCATTGTTCCCTAAAAGCCCTATATAATCTTTCCAGTTACTATTTTCACTCTGATCTTATAGTTTAAAAAATTATAACGTTGCTGAAAGTGAACTCCCTCAGTCCCATAAGGACATATACTGTATAAAACCATTACTATAGAAATAGATAACTAGTAAAACGTGTGAAGATTCATAGGGGGAGAGTCCAGGGGTGAGGATGGGTGGAGGGTCGCACAGTTTGATAGGTGGAAGGAGGGTTGGGTAAAGGAAATGGGAAGGATTTGGTGTGAAAAACAATGTATACGAACTTTGGAAGTAAACCAGTATAAAAATAAAAATTTTATTTTTTTAAAAAACACACCACTATTTTTACAAAATAAGTTAGCCAAGAGTTTTAAAACAATAATTTACATCTGTCTCTCATTTCTAAAGTCCTATTCATCACACAAACCAGTAGCTGTTGCTGAAATCATCAATGTCTCTTAAATAAACACCTTAATGACTGGGGGAAAAATGACCACTAGCGAGTAAAATTGGAGAAATCAAACGGAATAATGAAGAGTGAAGAGTAAAGGTTTTCCCTTGAGGGAGGAATCTCAAACAAAAATCAAAGAAATTCAAAAGCGAGAACAAACACCCTCTCATTTTTATGTCAGGATTCCAAATTATTTTATAAAATCCTGAATCTAGGATAAACTGGAAAGAAAAAAAAATGTCACTGAGAGGAAAATGACATGTATACATAACAACAAGGAAGTGAAGACCAAAATAGGCAAGTGAGTAATGAAAGCGAAATGATCAGGAGTGTTAAGAGGCGGACACAGGAAGGGTAGTGGGGAAAGCTAGGCCAGGCAGGGCCTGAATTTCTTTTCATTTACTCAGATGAATAAATGTGAATAGCTTTTCTCCCCCCTACAATGTGGACTTCTAGATACACTGGTCTTTTAAATCAGTTGACCATGGTCTTTTCAATCACTTGCTATGCTGCAGAGTGCTGGCCAGTGAATCAGGATGACAAAGGAAGAATTGCTGCTTTCGAGTCGCAGTGTTGGAGAAAAGAATACTGAATATCCATGGGCTACCAAAAGAACAACCAGATGTATCTTAGGGAGGGTGCATCCAGAGTGCTTCTGAAGGGCAAAACTGATAAAGCTTTGTCTCACCTGCTTTGGGCATGTTGCTAGGAGATTTGAGCATTGTTGGTATTTATTAGACAGTGGCATCACGCTTGGGAAGGTGGAGGGCAAAAGAGGGGAAGATCCTCAACCTGGTGGATTTACATAGTAACTGCAGCAATGGGTTCAAGTGTGTCATAGATTGTGAAAACAGCACAGGATAGGACAGGGTTCAGCTCTGTTGCTCATAGGGTCATTATGGGCCATACTCGACTCAACAGCACTTACCAACAATAAGTACACTCTTTGTGTGGGTGGTTTTTTGTGATCTTGTGGCATACAACTTAGATGATTGCTTGTATCATATCACAGATTTTTTTGGAATGATTAATAAAGTATTTAAGTGAACCGTTAAGTCAAATTTGGAAATTAGAACAGATAAAAAGAATTCCTTTTTTATTTTTACATTAGAGCTCTGGTGGGCTAATGGAATAGGGAGTTGTGCTGTCAGCCCAAAGGAAGATGGACTGAATATTCCAAGTGTTCCTGAGAAGCAATATGTGAAACCTAGCTATAGGCTCAGGCTGCCACATTTTCTTCTAAAAATTGTTTTAATTAAAGTTATGGATGGAATGAAGTTTACTGTTACTTCTTTGTCATTATTCTAATTCAGTACTCAGTCCCATTGCTTTTTATTTTTTTGCTTGAGTTTGTGGTGGGTTTTTTTTTTCTTTCCCCAAACCCCACAATAGAGAGTATAAATCCTTATTGTCTGAAAAATAATTTCATGGAAGTTACACAATTCTAGTATTTTGCTGTATGTGGATATCCTAATTCCACGGATTAGTTGAACAATAGGATTATTTTCCTGTCAGGTATTTAAAATGTGTGATTATGGGTGCAAAAATTAACTTGAGATAAGTTTTTACTACACAGATCTCAGAATTACCTCTTAATTTAGAAGATAAATGAGCATAATGGGGAAAAGTACAAGATTAAAAGGAATAGAACTTATCAGCGATTAATAGGGATAAATTAACCCACATGGATATTAAAATAAATTCTAAAAGAAAAACTATTAAAATTGAGTTTGGATCAACTTGGCAGGACATAACTATCTGAAATAAGGTTCCAAAAAAAGACAAATATTTGGGCTGACAGTTTCTAATATGGAAATATTACAATAAAAACAGTATAACAAATAAACATTGTTTTTCTTTTTTTTTTTTTTACCAACATCATCACATACTAATCTCACTCAGAAAGTGGGTGTAGTTCAAATCCACTGGCTGCTCTACAAGAGGAGGCTGGGCAGTCTCCTCCCGTGTGATTAACTGCCTCTGAAAACCCACTGGAGGGTCAGCTGTGGGTCAGTTCCAACTCTATGGTACACAACCAAATTTTGGCATTACTCAAGGAAGGAAGGCAGTATGGTGGGCTCATTGCACAAAATAGGAAATATATTCTAGTTTTTACTTTCTCTGTGTACCTCTGTTGGTTCAAAACCACCAGCAGTTCTGCAGGAGAAAGGCATGCAATCACCTCCCTTGTGATTTATAATTTTGGAAACCAAATGGAGGGTCAGTTATTAGTTGGTTTAAATTTGGTAACTAGCGAATGAGTGTTAGCTCTTCTCTCTTTAAGGCCCTTCCTACATTGTCTCATTTTCTTCTCATTCAACATTTCTCCCATGTATAACTCACATAAGATATAAATTTAATGTTCATGTAATTCAAAGGTATTGTGTCCCTGGAGAAGGACATGATGCTTTGAAGGGTGTAGGGTTAGCAAAAGAGAGCAAGGCCCTCAACCAGTTGGATTGGCATGGTGACTGTTGCAATGGGCTCTTGTGTGTCAGGAAGTGTGAGGATGGCACAGGACAGGACTAGGTTCAGATCTTTTGTTTATAGTGTTGCTATGAGTTGTACTTAACTAGACAGCACCTAAATACAACAACAACAACAAACATTTCAGAAACTTTTGCCACCAGAACCATTATTTTGCCACAAGTTAAATAACAATAATAATCATGTTGTTCCTGTTAAATACTGTCAAGTCAGTGGTTATTTACAGCAACTCCACATGCCACAAAAAAAGTACAGCCTCATTCTGTGCCATAGTTTCAATTATTTCTTTGTTTGAGCTCTTGTGTCAATTCATCTCATTAAGAGATTTCCTCTTTTTGATGACCCTTTACTTTATTAGGGGAGCTCTGATGGCCTAGAGGTAAGGTTTGAATCCACCACCAGCCGCTCAACGGGAAAAGGATAGACAATCTCATCTTGTGCGATTTACTGTCTCTGAAAACTCACTGGAGGGTCAGCTATGGGTCAGATCTGATTTGTCAACAACAACTGCTTTAGCAAGCATTATGAGACTAGCTTCTGCTGAGATTAGTAGACTCCATCCAGGGACTAATCTCTACTGATAATGTGTCCACAGTATGTGAAATGAAACTTTGCCATTGTTGCTTCGAAGACTGTGCCACTTTTTTTTAAAAAAATACAAATTTTATTTTATACTGATTTGCTTATGAAGTTATTTTTCACACTAGATCTTTCCTATGTCCTTTACCCACCCCTCTCTCCACCCATCAAATTATGTGATCTTATGATTACCCTCTCCCTGCCCAACCTCACCCTTATGCTCTCCCTCTCCCCCCATTGGATCTTCTTGTATGTCTATAATAATGGTCTTATACAGTATTAGTCCTTATGGAGTTAGTTCACCCAGCATAATGCTCTCCAATCCCTCCCAGGTTAGGTAGTGATTTAAAAATCCTTGCTCCTGCATGATACTTAGTACTCCACTGTGTGAATGTGCCATAATTTTTCAATCCATTCGATTGTGATTGGACATCTGGGCTGTTTCCATGTTCTTGCAATGAGGAATAATAACAGCAACCTCAATCAGAGCTGTAGTCTTCTGAAGATTTGACTGGACCTGGCAATGCACTTTTAAATTGATTCATTTATATGGCTAAGTTGGTGCTGATTTTTGGCTCAGTTCCTGCCTGCGTTGGTGGTGTATGCCATAGGAAGTTGCTCTGATAACTCAGAGAGTGTACATCTCTTGCAGTTTGAATTTACCAGCAGCTCTATGGCAGAAAATGGAAAATCTCTTCCCACTTGGTTTACAGCCCTCTGAAAAATTTGCTAGAGGGTCAGTTAGGAGTTAGTTCCAATTCAACAACAAATTTGTTGGTTATTATCTATTTCTCTTCTTCATTCTTCCCTATTCATTGTCCAACTTTCACATACATATGAAGCAACTGAAAATGCCATGGCTTTAGTCAGACATACTTTAGTCTTCTTGCACATTAGCAATTAAGAGAGATCCTCAGCATCAGATTTACCCGGTGCCCTGTATTATTTGATCTCTATACTGCTGCTTCCATGGCTGCTGAGTGTGTAGGCAAGTAAAATGAAATCTATGACAACTTTAATCTTTTCTCCATGTATAATGATGTTGCTTACTGGTCCAGTTGTAAGGATGTTTTTCCCCTTGATGATGTATTTTTCAGCAAATCCTGTAAGTTCTCATCATTTTTACCAAGCAAAGTTGTGCCATGTGCATATTGCAAGTTGTTCATGAGTCATTCTCCAATCCTGATGCCATATTCCTCCTAATAAAGCCCAGCCTCCTTAACGATCTGTTCCACACATAGATCGAAAAAGTATGGAGACAGGATGCATCCCTGACACACCCCTTTCCTGATTTTGAACCCTGAAATGTTTCCTTGCTCAGTTTTGAGGACTGCTTCCTGTTCCGAATATAGGTTTCGCATAAGCATGATCAAGTGTTCTGGGATTCCCATTCTTCTCATATAGGTATAGTGAATAGATACAACCTTGATGCACATTTTCCCTGACTGATAATCTTGCAATAGCTTCTTATTCTGTTGAAATGACTAGTTATTGGTGTTATGCAGGTTCATGATAAGCACATCAGTGTTCTGTGTTTACTATTCTTCTAAATATAATCTATATTATTGTCCTCACATTTGAAGGCCTTTGAATAGTAAATGAAACACAAAGACCTTTCCAGTATTCTCTGTATTCTGTCAGCTCCCTCAGATGTCAATAATGATATTCTTAATTCCAAGGTCTCATTTGAATCCTTGTCTCTTGATGTCCTGGAAGTTCTTTGTTAATGTACTACTCTGTTTTTTTAATTATGTTAGTAACACTTTACTTTTAACATATTCATAATATTATTTAATTGAACACATTTGGCGGGGGGGCAGTGGGCAATAATATGATTTCTTCCAGTTAGTTAGCAGAGTCTTCCAAATGTGTTAGCAAAGAAAAGTGTGCATGCCCAGGGCTGCATTTGCCTGATGAGTCACTTTATGAATTGGTGTCATTGTGGTATTAGGGAAGAGTTTTCATGGACTTGCAAAATAATGAACAAATATCTCTCAGAGGAAGTGCAGTCAACCTACTGCTTAGAGACAGGATGATGAGACTTTGTCTCATATACTTCAGATAAGTTATTAGGAAGGGCCAGTCCTTGGAAAGAACATCAGTCTTGGAAAAGTAGAGGATCATCCAAGAAGAAGACCTTCAATGAGATACATTGACACAGAGATGGTAACAATAGTGTAAACTCAGTGAAAATTGTATGATGACCCATGATGGACCTGGGTTTCTAGGGGACATAGGTTTGCTATGAGTTGTAGTCAACTTGGCAGCACCTAACAACAAAAATAACAACATTAGATGCTTTATGCACTACTCTATAATAAATTATAAACTGTGGTGGTGGAGGCCATAGGAAGTTGCACTGGTAATTTAAAGGTGTTACCTACTGGGCAATTCAAATCCACCAGTGACTCCACAGGAGAAAGGTGGACAATCTCCTCCCATGGGATTTACAGCCTCCCAAAAACCTACTAGATGGTTATTTAATGGCAATGTTATTGCTTTTACTATGTACCATCAAATTGTAACTGACTCGTAGTGATCCTCTAGTGGGTTTTCAGAGGCAGTAAATTGCATGATTAAGTAAGATTGCTCATCTTTCTTCTTTGGAGCCACTGGTGGATTCGAATGGCAATGCCTTTGAGTTGGCAGTGCAACTCCTTACCAGTAGAGCACTACAGCTCCCTAAGCAGCAATGGGTGATAATAATCTCAAATTTTGCTTTTGTTGTTAACACTGTCAGGTCAATTCTAACCCAGAGTGACACTGTATATAACAGAAAGTCTTGAACCATTCTCACAATTACGAATACGTTTGACCCCCATACATAGTGACCTAAACCAACAATAATTTATTATTTCTCTTAAGTCTGTGGGTTGGCCAGACAAGCTTTCTGATTCCTTGGAGTTATGAGCTCACTAGAGCACTGGTATTATCCATGTTTTTCTACGCAGTGCTTCATCCTGCAGGAACTTTCCACAGATATCCTATTTTTCTTTCCAGCCTGGTACCTGGGTCCTAAGAGTCAGGACAAGCCCCAGTATGCAAGTACTTGACAAATCTTTGCTTGCATCTTATTTGTTAATGTCTCAAAGGGAAAAGAAAGTCACTTGAAAAGGCCAGAGTGGGAGATGACATCAAGTGCACATGTTGTTGCTGTTATATGCTGTTGAGTCGCTTGCAACTCATAGCGACCCTATGCACAACAACCCTAAACTCTGCTCTGGCCTGTGCCAATTGCACTGTCTCTGACACTCCCATCCCAATTACCCCAGTCACTGAATCAATCTACCTCATAGAGGACCTTCCCCTCCTGCGCTGTCCCTCCACCCTCCCAAGCATGATGTCCCTTTCCAAGGTCTGGTCCTTCCTTACAACATGTCCAAAGTATGTTAGAAGGAGCCTCAGAATCCTTGCCTTCAAGGAGCCACCCGGTTTAACCCTTTCCAGAATGAACCTATTTGTTTTCCTAGCAGTCAATTGTACCCTCAACACTCGTCTCCAGCACCACAGCTTAAAGCATCAATTCTCCTTCTATCCTCTCCAGTCATTGTCCAACTCTCTGATGCATAACATGTGATTTCAAAGACCATGGCCTATAGCAAATGTACCTTAGTCTCCAGAGAGACACCATTGCTCTTCAACTTTGAAGAGGTCCTTAACAGTAGACTTTCCCATGGCAATACGTCTTTTAATTTCCTGACTGCTGGTGCCAAGAGTGTTGACTGTGGAGCCAAGCAAACTAAAGCTGTGTACAATCTCAATCTCTTCACCATCCATCCTGATGCTGCCAATTGGTTCAGTGGTGAGGATCTTTGTCTTCTTGACATTGAGCCTCAATCCATATTGGAGGCTGCAGTCCTTAACGCTCTGCAGCAAGCACTTCAGGTCCTCCTCAGTTTCAGCAAGGAGGGTTGTGTCACCTGCATAATGCAGATTGTGAATAGATCTTCCACCAATCCTGACCCCACATTTTTCCTCATAGAGCCCAGCCTCTCGCATAATCTGTTCTGCATACTGGTTGAATAGGTATGGAGACAGGACACATTCCTGGCGTACACCCTTCCAGTTTTGAACCATGCAGTGTTTCCTTGCTCTGTTCTGATGACTGCCTTTTGGTCCAAGTATAGGTTTTTCATTAGCATGATCAAGTGTTCTGGGATTCCCATTCTTCTCAGAGCCACAATTTGTTATGGTCCACAAAGTCAAACGCCTTTGCATACTCAATGAAACACAGATAGACATTCCTCTGGTATTCCCTGCTTTCAGCCAAGATTCATCTGACATTAGCTACAATACCCCTAGTTCCACGACCCCTTCTAAACCCAGCCTGGACTTCTGGCAGTTCTTTGCTGTTGTGCTGTTCCAGTCGTTTTTGGACGATCTTCAGTAGAATCTTGCTTGGATGTGAAATCAATGATATTGTTCTATAGTTTCCACACACTGTTGGATCACCTTTCTTTGGTATGGGAACAATTTCGGATTCTAGAAGGTGAAGTTAATTAAGAATAATCAATATAATGGTATGCTAAAAATATAATAATATCTATTTAAAGAGTGTTTGTAAGTATTAGAAAAAATATATGTATGTGTGTATGTATTGTTGTTGTTGTTATGTGCCATTGAGTCACTTGTAACTCCTAGCGACCCTACATACAATGGCTCTGAAGCTTGCCCTGTCTCACCGACTCTGACACACCTACCCCCATTACTCCAGTTACTATATCAATCCATCTCAACTGGGTTCTTGCTCTCCTCCTGCACTGTATAGTATGGATTCAATTAAAAGTAAACCAGTTTGCAAGGCAAACCAGTTCACAGAGTCAGTTTCAACTCATGGCAACTTCATGTGTGTCAAAGTAGACCTATATTCCATAGAGATTCCAAGGCTAGCCTGTCAGATTGGATATGCATTAGACATCTGTACTACTCTGAGACTCTGTAATTAGTTATTTATATGGTAGAGGCACAGCTTTGACAATGATATGTCTGATATAGAGAATATATCATTTTGTTCCAAATTCCCTACAAATACCGTGTTGTTAGGTACCATCAAGTCCTTATGACTCGACGGCACATAACAACAAGAAGCATCAAGTCGGAACCAACTCACTCATAGCTGACCTCCTAGGGGATTTTTCAGAGGCAGTAAATAACACAAGAGGAGACTGCTGATTTTTCTCCTTCAGAGCAGTTAGTGGATGCAAACCACATGGGTTTGAGTTGGCAGTACAACTCCTTACCACTAGGCCACTAGCACTCCTTACTAATACCGTTGCTGCTGTTGCTGTTGTTGTTATTGTTGATTGCCTTTAAATTGAACTTGACTCATAGCGACCCTATAAACAAAAGGCCTGAAGCCTTTCTATAACTATCAACATTTATCAAAGTTCATAGAGGTTTCCAGAGGCATGTTGTTTAGGAAGAGATGCCACTCCTGCTTCCAAATACCATAGTGGAGAATATTCATGATGTATTTCTGAGGAGGAATACTGACAAAGGAAATGCAATGCAAATTGAGTACAGAAACAATGTCTCAGGAATAGGTGTTAATTGTATAAAAGTGTAATACATGATAATGTTGAGAAGACTTTTAACTGTCAAAAAAAAAAAAGAAAGAATGAAAAATAAGTCCCTAATACTTATCACTAGCACCATGCTGCCAAGTCCCACATTCTGCAACACCCCTTCCCTGTCTGGCACGGCTTCTTTAGGTGGTAAAATTTTTTTTTAAAAAAAATCCATAGTAGAATATCCCTTTGTAAATAACACATAAGTTGGCTTAACACTTACTTTTGTCAGAGTCAAAGGGTAAGTTTCATGGATGCGGTTGGCATTTCTAGGATACTTTATCAATTTTCACCATAGAAAAGAAAGAAGTTGCTGAATTACTAAACCAGGAATCAAGGGACTTTTGTTTTAATCAATACATTATGTTTTAAAATTAGATTTCCCCCCCCTTTCTTATTTCTAAAACTAGAGTTGTATTTTTGTTTCCTTGGATGTTTTTAAAGAAGTTGGATGAATATTTACACACACTGAAATCAGCTGAGTTTATATTCTTGGAACGCAGCAAAATCTAGCTTATTACAATTCTAAAATTCATCAGCTGGAATTTGACTGGCAATTTCCCTATGAAAGACAGCTAGGAAACAAGCTCAGATTTTCCTTTCAGCTAATTTCACCTGATTTCTTGTTTTGTTTTCTTTTTTCCCTTTCACTGCATCTTTTCAGTTGATCTTCCTGAGAATTCTTTCTATAACTGGAGTGACTAGGGATCAACAATCAGGACAGCTGCACAGGAGAGAGAGAGCAGGTGCTGTCTAGTGATGCTTGCCCCAGATGAAATACTTACAGTTCACACCTCTGCGTTTTAATGTCAAAGAATAGAAACTGAGAATTAGCTGTGCTGTTTCAGGGAAATGGAAGCATTTGAAGAGAACAAGGACTTAACACATTGGTCATCTCAGCTTTCTAGAAGAGCTAAAATGATTTCTTTTCGACTTTAAGCACATATCAGAATTACCTGGGATCTTTGTTGAAAGTGAAAATTCCTTCCTGTGCCTCACACTGGAAACCATGGTTGAGGAAATGAAGGATGGGGACTGGACGAACACATTTCAAGCAAGCATAGTAAGGCAATGCTGACGCAGATAGTCCCTCCACTACCTTTTGTCTGTTTACTTTTTGAAAGACCCCTAGGTTTCCTAAAGAGGTGGATTGTTCCTTAGAATTTTCTGCCCCAGAGCCCCAGAAGATTGCAGCAAATTAACTCCATATTCCTCAAAGAAAAAGGACAGGCAACAACCAGGGCCAGTTTTTGTTATCAAAGTGAGCTTGCCCAGAGTCTGCGATACAAGTAGGATAGTGTCACCACAGGTAAAAGGGGAAGGAGAACACATTTTAAGATGAAGTTACAGTTTGAATAAAGATACAAATAATATGTTCAGAGCTGGAATTTAGAGTCAGGCCCATTTCGGTTAATACTTCATCTCTACCATTTAATGTTTCTTGTATTATTGTTAATTCCCCGGTGTTACTTCCAACTCATAACGACCTTATGTACATAGTCATAAACCCTGCCTGGTTCTGTACCATCTTCACAACCGTGGCTATGTTTCAGCCTCTTTGTTGCAGCCACCATGTCCATCTTTCCCACTGATGTACTTTACCAAGCATAATGTTCTTCTTGAGAGACTAGTCCCTGATAATAAAATGTACAAAGTAGTGAGACAGTCTCCCTATCCTCCCTCATAAAGAACATTCCAGCTGTACCTTTTCTAAGATAGATTTTTTTCATTTCTCTGGCAGTTCACTAAAAAGTCAATGTTATTGTTGTCATTAGGTGCCATTGAGCAGACTACGACTTACAAAGAGACTATAAGCAACAGATCTGAACATTGCCCTATTCATTGTGACAGTCACTGTGTCAAGCCAACGTTTAAAAGGCTTTAAAAGACAACTCAAAGCTTTTCATCTTAGCTCTTACTTGTTTTTAGGCTGAAAATTCAGGCTCAGAAAGTAATTCTCCATAGTTTCAAGTATAGTCAAGGTAGAAGTCTATACCAACAGTAAAGATAGGAAACATTCACTGGCAGAGAGACAGAGCTGGCTTTGGGTTTTGCAAAAGAACATCTAAGATAAAAGATGCCATTGAGCAGAACTGGTAGGAATCGATGTCAGGATGACTTATTATCTTCTCCCTTTCTGGGTTCATCATCCAACTTCCCTTGTGATCGCTTGGAGAAATCAGAAAGCCTAGAGTAAAATAGATGCAAATTGCATACCTGAGAAATCACACATGTGCCTACTCTTATTATTGTAGAATCAATGTACATGTACCTCTACAAAAGACAATTCGTATTTGGTCTCTATTTGTTTTGTACTTGTTGGTGTACTGCTATATAATTTTCTGCCAATTATTTTCGAGAACTGCATCCTCTCCCCCACCCCGCCAAAGTGAATTTCAAACTCTTCAAGGTGAAGGGTCATGCCTATGATTTCTTTGAGCATATCTCACAGAGTCTAGCACAGCACTGTGCATACACTGGACTCTCAAGATATGCATGTGAACTGTCTCAATATCATAGCAAAAGGCAGCTGTAAAGTCTTCTGCATTTTGTGCAGCTGCCAAAACGTGGGACCTAAGGCTAAATGGCACGTTTTGTATTAATAAAGTTGCAGCCTTGTCAGCAAGTACTTCAAATGAAATCTGTCTTTCTCCATAACAGGATTGTCAGGGAGATTAATTTATGTATTCTGATTGGCTCCTGACAGTAACTGAAGTATTGCAATTTTTGTCTGTACTAATGATACTGAATTTATGTTGCGTTTTCTACCTACTACGTAGCTTTATACTGCTACTCCATGTTAAGAAAGTGCTTCTGCAGACAAACTAATGGAAGGATATACACATATATTCTTTGATAACCAATTTATTTTCCAAAAGACTATATTTTTTTAGAGCTGTGGACACATCTAGAATTTTATATAGGTTTACCTTAAAAACTTTTGAAAATTTTCTAGATTCAGAATAAGTTTGACATTGGCTCTGATTGAACCTAAGTATTGTTATTACACATATCATGCAAAATAGAAAATATAATGAGGTAGATGTTTAAAGTAAAAAATATAAAAAATGCACGCCCTCAAAATAATCAAAGGAAGAAAGTGTTTACCTGGTAATATTGTACAAGTAAAGGTCCACGGATTAGAAGTAAAACAAAAATTGAAAAGAAGCAAGCATATTTGAAAAGGAGAAAAACATTTAAAAATCAACAATAACTCTAAATTAGTGACATGTGAAATAATAACTAAAATTCCAGTCTGGAGGTTTAAATGAAAATATATCTTAAATACAAAGCCCAGGATTCTGGACTTTGATAGTGAAGAGAAAACCTAATTTGTTTTGGTTGAATCTCTTAGAAATATTATTCAGTTAAATGAAAAATACAATATTTTTTATGCAGGAAAAAGCTTTCTCTTATCTTTTGATAAGTACCATTAGATCTTTGAATAGTTAACCAAAGTTCAGGAATGAATTAGAATCAACATTTTTTTTTGGTCTGGTCCAAGTGTAATAGTAAGTCAAGGTTAGGAGAAAACCTCAAACCATGTCCCCATATTTTTGACCTCTAAAACACAGTGCTTTCTTTTTTATTTTTTTAAAGTTTTATTATTTTTGTGTGTGTGTACCATCAAATCATATTTGACTGGTACAGGAGGAGATAATTCTTCCTTCTCCAGCAAAGCATCTGGTGGATTTGAACCTCTCACCTCTGGGATTAACACAGTGCTTTCTAAGGTCAAAGTACTTTTCAATCTATAAGCAATCCCTCAGCATCCTGAATCCTGACTATTTGATCCTGATGTTGCAGGTAGATAAATAGATCGACATTTTAGTCCTATATAATACACATATTTATCATTGCACTGCATCCACAGGAAACTGTTAGAAAGGCAAGCTGAAGAGCTCACAGAACAGGGATATTATCATTTACCTAAATCTCGGATGAAAGGAGACAATACAAGAAATAAACTTCTGTGTGTTTAATCGACTATGCGGATAGTCTATGTGGATTATAATAAATTGTATATAATAATGAGATGATTGGGAATTCCATAACACTTCACTATCATTTGGATCTGTACATAGACCAAGAAGCAGTTATTTAAAAAGAACAATGGGAAATTGTAAGGTTTAAAATTAGGAAAAGTATAAGTCATAATTTTTCCTGTCAACATACCCATTAAATCTGCATACTGAGCAAACATTCAAGAAGGTAGACTAGAAGAAGACAGATCGGAAGAAGACTTATTTACAATTTACAATATGCAGATGGAAAAAACTTGCCTGCTGAAAGTGAAGAGGACTTGAAATGCTTATTGAAGAAAACAAAAAAATTCCTCACTCATACACCAGTAAACAACATTATGATAAATGGAGGAAAATTGAATTTCTCCAGGATTTCTTTTTATTGGATTACACTCAGCACCCATGGAAGCAGCAGTCAAGCAATAAAAAGAGGTATTGCGTTGGTAAAATGTGCTACAAAGGACCTTTTTTCTAAAAAAAAAAAAAATCTAAAATTTTATTTAATATTGGTTTGCTCACAAAATTTGTCTATATTGTGTTTCACGTTATTCTTCATTCACATTCATTGTGGGGTTTTTAAAATTTTTTATTTAATTTTTTTTAATTTTTGTGTATGTACCGTCAAATCGAATCTGACTGGTACAGGAGGAAATTGTCCCTCCTTCCTCGGCAGAGCAGCTGGTGGATTTGAACCGTGCATCTCTGGGACTGCACATTCATTATGTTTTATAAAATTAATCACCATTGGATTATGTCCACTATGACCCTGTCTTTTCAGGTCATTAATTTTAATGTAAATAATATTATATACATGGACAAATATTGTAGGAGGTATCCACTCTAAAATGTCTAATTCTAAGAATTGAGGTAATGGAAAGCTCTTAACTAGAAAACTTCTCCTCTTTTTTCTTTTTCTTGTAGATAAAAAGTTACCTATAATAAAATTTCGAAAATATTGATAATACTACTGAACAAATTATCAAAAGTTATTTTTGAAAACACAATAGCCAGTTACTATCAAGTCAGTTCTGACCAATAATAAGCCCATATGTGTAGAGCAGGACTGATCATTGAATTTTCACAGCTGTGTCTAGGAACCTCTGGATAAGTTAATTATTCTCTTAGTGACTGTGCTTAACTATTTGCACCATTAGCGACTACTGTGGGCAAATGAGGGTGTGTGTGTAAAGGAATAAGAAAGATTCAGTGGGGCTTGAAAAGATGAGGTAATAACAGGCATAGTTCAATAGCAATTAATTATGTAAAATATAATTTATGTGAATAAGTGTATAAAACACAATGTGAGAAATACTGTGAAACACAATGTGCTTACATTAAACACAATGCATATGAATTATTGTACGTAAACCAATAAAAATATTACCAAAAAAAGAATTTTGATATGGTGAACATGAGAAATATTAAATCATTTTGGGGAGGGAAGGAAGAGTTTAAATCACTTTAGTCTATCTTGCTAGAATTTCAACACCATCTCAGGAACAAGTTTGAGGCCTTAAGCACCAATGAGCATAGACCAAATGAGCTGTGGAAGAATATCAAGAATATCGTCCATGAAGAATGCAAAAGATCATTACAAAGGCTGAAGAGGAACAAAAGACCAAGCTGGATGTCAGATGTGACTCTGACTATGGCAGTAAAGCACTGAAAATTCAGAGCTAAAGGAAGAAATCAAGAAATTAAAGAGCTGAACAGAAAATTTCAAAGGGCAACTTAGGATGACAAAGCAAGACACTATAATGAAATGTGCAAAGAGCTGGAGTCGGAAAATCAAAAGGGCTGAACTCGCTCAGTGTTTCTTAAGCTGAAGGAGTTGAAAAACACATTGGAAAAAAAAGTTGAAAAAAAAAAAGTCATGAGTGACAATACTTAAGGATGCTTTGGGTAGAGTGTTAAATGATCCAAGAAGCATTTAAAGAAGATGGAAGGAGTATACAGAGTCCCTGTATCAGAAGGAATTGGCTGACACAGGAGAATTTAATGAAATAATGTATGAGCAAGAGCCTATGGTGATGAAGGAGAAAGTTCAAGTTGCTCTGAAAGAATTGGCAAGGACCCAGGGGTTGATGGCATACCAATTGACATATTTCAACAAACAAACGCTGCCCTGGATGTGCTAAGTTGTGCCAAGAAATCTGGAGAACAGCCAGCTGGCCAACTGACTGGAAGAGATCGATATTTGTTCCCATTCCAAAGAAAGGTGGCCTGACAAAGTGTGGAAATTATTGAATAATTATCAATATTCTACTGAAAATTATAAAAAAAAATGACTGGAGCAACACATCAGCAGAGAACTGCCAAATGTGCAGGTTGGATTTAGAAGAGGTTGTGGTACTAGTGATATTATAGCTAATGTTAGATGGATCTTGGCAAAAAAGCAGAGACTACCAGAGGAATGTCTATCTGTGCTTCATTGATTATGCAAAGGCTTTTGACTGTGTGGATCACAACAAGCTATGGCTGACTCTAGGAAGAATGGGAATTTCAGAACATTTGATCGTGCTTATGCAAAACCTACACTTGGACAAAGAGGCAGTCATCAGAACAGAGCAAGGAGACATGGCATGGTTCAAAAATCAAGAAGGGGGTCTGCCAGAGATGTATTCTGTCTCCATACCTTTTCAATCTGTATGCAGAATAGATCATCCAGGGCTCTGGGCTGAACGAGGAGGAATGTGACATCAGGATTGGTAGAAGATAACACAACCCTGCTTTCTGAAACTGAGGAGGACCTGAAGCGCTTGCTGCAGATAGTTAAGGACTGCAGCTTTCAATATGGATTGAAGCTCAACATCAAGATAACAAAGATTCTCACCACTGGGACATTTGGCAGCATCAGTATGGATGGTGAAGAGATAGAGATAGTTAACAGTTTTAGTTTGCTTGGCTCCACAGTCAACACTCTTGGTACCAGCAGCCAGAAAATAAGAGACAAATTGCATTGGGAAAGTCAGCTGTCAGGGACCTCTCCAGAGTACTAAAGAACAATGATGTCAGGCTGGAAACTAAGGTGTGCCTGATCCGGGCTATACTGTTCGCAATTGTGTGCTATGCATCGGAGAGCTGGACAGTGACTAGGGATGATAGAAAGAGAATTGATACCCTTTGCGCTGTGGTGCTGGAGAAGAGTGCTGCATATACCATGGACTGCTAGGAGAATCAACAGGTTTGTCCTGAAGAGGGTGAAGCCGGGCTGCTCCTTAAAGTCAAGGATTCTGAAGCTTCATCTGACATACTTTGTGGGCATGTTGCAAGGAGGGACCAGTCCTTGGAGGGGGGCATCATGTTTGGGAGAGTGGAGGGACAGCACAGGAGAGGAAGACCCTCAATAAGATAAATCGATTCTGATTGGGGTAGTGGGAGTAAGTGTGTTGGAGACAGTGACGTTGGCTCAGGATAGGGCAGGGTTTAGGACTCTTGTACGTAGGGTTGCTATGAGTCGCAAGTGACTTGACAGTACATAACAGTAGCAATTATGCAGAAGTTTTAAAATATTAAAGATAAAATAGTTCCAAGTATGTCTGCAAGTTGTTTCAAAATGAAAGAAATGCAGAAAGAGAAACAATTCAATTGCCTAGAACATTTTTAAAGTATCGAAGAACAAAAATGTCAGTGTAAAGACTAAGGTGTACCTATACAAGCCATGGTATTTTTAATTGCTTATGAATTAGCATACTCTAGTTAATCTATTCTCACGTGTGTATAGACCTCAGTTCTTGGTTACTACTGTTTCCCCTACTCTGTGAGAGCTCCTATTCCGGCCAACTCAAAGTTTTAGCCTTTCAAGTCACCTCTAGACTTGCCAGAATATACACTTTAAGAGTTGGTTAGCAAAATCTATACGCTTTATTTTGCAGCCAGAGACTGAAGTTCTTACCAGTTTGCAGGAACATTGTGTGCTGACTGAGGCTGATGCTGCACCTCCACTGCTGCTTTAAGACTGCTGCACTGAGAAAGGAAGGAACTGACATAATGTAAGAAGTACATTTCTTAATGAATGTGTGAGAAGTGTTCTCGTCTTGATTCATTTTATAGCTCATTGTGTGGTGCTGTTCTTACAGGATAGATTACAAACTCCTAGTTGTTTTCCTTTGTGTTTGTGCTTTTGTTGTTTGTTTGTTAGGGAACTCTGGTGGCACAGGATAGATTACAAACTCCTAGTTGTTTTCCTTTGTGTTTGTGCTTTTGTTGCTTGTTTGTTAGGGAACTCTGGTGGCCTAGTGGCAAGAAGCTGTGCTGCAATCCCAAAGATGCACAGTTCTAATCCACTAGCTACTCTCCACATGCTGCCCTCTTTCCAGAATTTCTATTATTGCATTTTTATACTTTTAAAAGTCACAGTTGTTGTTGTTATGTGCCATTGAGTCACCTGTGTCTGATAGTGTGACCCTATGTACAACAGCTCTGAAACCTGCTGAAGCTGTTAACAACCTCAATCACTTCTCTATATTTATTATATATGAGAAATCCTCTAGGATTAAAATATGAGCTAAACAAGAATTCATGATAGGACCACTAAAACTGGCTTTGCCTTAGTGACCTCTGTTGCACTGAATTTTCTGTTATTTAGGTGTAGAAAGAGCCTTTGGTAATTCCATTCAGTGGTAATTTTCTGTAATTTAGGGTGTGAAAGAGCCTTTGGTAATTCCATTCCTTTGCCAGTTATGTAGTAAAAAACCTTACATATTTGTCTCTCAGATATATTTATATCCCCACAGCATATTTACTACTATTATAATCTTTTATACTGCTGAAATTCACAAAGTGTTCATAAATATCCTTCCTGAAAAAAATATAAAAGAAACAGTCAAGAATAAAGATCTGATAATTATCTTGGAGCCTCTTTGTCTGATGAATGCCATCAGCAAGGAAAATGAGAAACAATCAAGGAAACGACTTCTGTCTCAACAAGAACAGAAAGGAATTGGCAAGATTTTAGCAAACATGATCTAACAGCCAACACTCAAAGATCTCTATGAATTTCAATGGTATGGTATGTGGATTTAGAACATTATAAAAAATAATAGACCATTAAGGCCATTAACTAAAAATCTTAACTAACCATATTTTAGGAAATATATGTTGGTTGTTTTGTGTGTGTGTGTATGTGTGTGTGTGCCATCAAGTAGCAACTGGCTCACAGATGACCCTTCAGTAGTGATATCTTTCTCTTACAGAGCAGTTGGTGAATTCAAACTGCCTGTCTTTGGGTTATGAGTGCAGGTCAAGTCCACCAAATCACCACATTAAGATAGATTATAGATACAGTTAATACATTCTATGTAGAGAGAGAGAAAATGATATTAAAAGGGCACTATCTGCTGGGGTAGTCCATAG
Organism: Elephantulus edwardii; assembly: GCF_000299155.1. Classification (NCBI taxonomy): domain Eukaryota; kingdom Metazoa; phylum Chordata; class Mammalia; order Macroscelidea; family Macroscelididae; genus Elephantulus; species Elephantulus edwardii. The sequence goes on along the minus strand of NW_006399790.1, from coordinate 12,265,744 downwards.
ACAGCTATGCTACTTCATGAGAAAAAGAGGGGGAATCTCTTCCTATGTGATTTACAGCCTCTGAACATCCGATTAAGAGTCAACTATTAGTCAAGTCTGGCAGAGCAGTAATGAAAGAAATGCTTTTATTCAGAAAAACCACATTATAAGTTATATAATAACGGCAAAGATTAAAGTGAACAAAAAGCTCTGGAAGACATAGGCAAAAAATTTCATTTACTGCTTTTACATTCATCATCTAGTTAAAAAGTTATCAATACAGTTTTCCCCTTTACTAAACAAGGATAATGAAGCAAAGAAACAACACACAAGCAAGAAATTTATTAGCAAAAGAAAAATATTCACTAGGGAGATCTGGTGACCTAATTGTAAGAAACTGGGCTGCAATCACACAGGGACACAGTTTGAATCTACCAGCCACTCAGAGACTAAAGGACGGGCATTCTCCTTCTGTTCATTTTACTGTCTCTGAAAATCAATTGGAGGGTCAGTTATGAATCTGTTCCAAATAGAATGACATACAACAGCAGTGAGAGGATATAGATGGCATAGAGAAATATTAGATGTCTTAAAAATCAAAGAAGGAAGTGGTTTTTTAAAAGATTACACAGTTAGGAGCCCTGCCAGACTGTCAGATCCCACCAGGCATGGACCCTGCCAGGCACAGAGCCTACTGGGCATGGACTAAATAGCTGGAATTTGAGTGCGGTCCCTGTGTATGCCAACCAGGACAGCTGGAATCTGAGTGATGACCCTGCGCATACCCACCTGGTAAACTTTTGCATGCACACCCGTCTGGCGTGTGTCTGAGCACATGCTGGCCCCACGGCTATACCCACCCCACACAGCACCTGTGCCTGTTCAACATATCCTTGAATCTCCTCACATCCAGTCAACTAACTGCCTTTAATCCAGAGTGCCTTGGTCTGACTTAGCTGCAATAATTAACTGACAGAAGCAGCTGCTTTCACAGACCCTAAACTGAAACTTCCTTTGTGTCAGAAGTTCAGAGAGCAACACAGGCAGGGTAGCTGTCCCACCCTCTTCCGCAGCAGTGACTTCAGACCAAGAACCCGCTATTGCCTCAAGCATGAAAAATTCTACCTCACACCTTACACAAGTGCAAATAAAAATTTCATTTCCGAAAAGTGACACAATGGATTTCCTGAAGCCAGAAAGTCTGATGAAACTTTCTGACACAGAATCTAAAAGAAAAATGACTGAATATTGTCAATGTGTGAAAGATAAACTTGAAGACTTGCAGGACACTGCAGGCAAAAACCAGGAGGAGCTTAAAAAAAAAAAACAACAATACAAAACAACGCAGATAAAACAAAAAAAGGCATTAGAGGCTCTGGAAAAAGAGGAAAACATGATCCAAAATATGAGGTCAAATGTTTCAGATGCTGTCAACCTGATAGAGGGACATATGAACAGAGTTGAAGAGACGGAACACAGAATTAGCGAAATAGAAACTAAAATTGTCACCATTGACCTTCTAGAGCAAAAAGCAGAATCAAAAAAGAAAAAAAAAACATAAGCATAATGTAGAACACCGTCAAGAGAAATAACATACATATCATCGCAATCCCTGGATAGAAAGAATCAAGTAAAGGCACCGAAAAAATTTGTGGAAGAATTACTAGAAAAAAATTCCCAGGCATAATGAAGAATGAGAATATATATATTCAAGAAGCTGAGTGAATACAATATAAAATAGACCCCAAAAGAAAAACAATAAGGCACATCATAGTCAAATTTGACAGAACCAAGGATAAGGAGAGAATTCTGAAAGCAGCAAGGGAGAAACAAAGAGTAACCTATAAAGGAGAGCAGATAAATTAAAGTGTCGATTTCTCAGCAGAAACAATGTGAGCAGGAAGACAGTGGAAAGTCATATACCAAACACTCAAAAACACAACTGCCAACCAGGAATATTGTACTCAGTGAAATTGTTCATCAAATATGAAGGAGAGGTTAAGATATTCCCAGAGACAGAACCTAAGGGAGTTTGTAAAAACAAGACCAGCAGTGCAGGAAACACTGAGAGATGTCCTTCTTACAGAGGTTCCACAGAAAGCAAGATGGACCAAAGAAACAAGCAACAACACCAAAAAGAACTCAACAAAATGATAGCAATAAAACCATGTTTCTCAATAATCACACTGAAAGTGAATGGTTTAAATGCACCATAAAAGATAAGAGTAGCATATTGGATAAAAAAACCCAAAATCTATCAATATACTGTCTACAAGAGACACACCTGAAATATGAAGATAAAGAAAGATTAAAAATAAAAGGGTGGGGAAAAATAAACCAAGCAAATGGCAACCAGACAAAAAGCAGGAGTAGTGATATTAATCTCTGACAAAATAAATTTCAATGCAAAAACCATCATAAAGGACAAGGTTGGTCACTCCATAATTCTTAAAGGATAAATAGAACAAGAGGACATAAAAGTAATAAATATATATGAACCAAATGATAGAGCTGCAAAATATATAAAACAAGCATTAACAAAACTGGAAAAAGAAATAGAAAACACTATAGTAGTTGGAGACTTCAATACACCACTCACAAGAAAAGAAAGAACTATCAGAAAAAAGTCAGCAAAGATGTTGTAGAATTAAACCACACAATAAACCAACTTGATTTCATAGATATTCATAGGTTAACCCCCCCCCTCAAAAAAAAGCACAGTATACCTTCTTCACCACTGTGCATGGAACGTCCTCCAGAATAGATCACATTTTTGGTCACAAGGCAAGCATCAATAAATTAAAAAACATAGAAATAATACAAAGCATCTTCTCAGATCACAATGCTACAAAATTAGAAATTAACAATAAGAGGATAAAGGGGGGAAATCCCATACATTTGGAAGCTGAACAACACCTTGCTTGAACATGAGTGAGTAATAAAAGAAATTAATAATGAAATTAAAAAGTTTGTTGAAACAAATTGCAATGAAAACACAACTTACCAAAACCTCTGGGAAATAGTCAAAGCAATAATCAGAGGTAGATTCATATATTAAAAAGCAAACACATCAGAAGGCAGGGAAAAAAAACAAACCAAAAAATTGAACACCTGAACAGAACCATTACAAAAGAAGAAATTGAAAAGGTAATAAAACAACTTCCAGGAAAAAAAAAAAGACCTGGACTAGATGGTTTTACAAATGAATTTTAGCAAACATTCAAAGAAGATCTGTCACCAATTCCACATATTTTTTTTTCAGAAAATAGAAAAAGATGGAATTCACCCAGGCTCATTCTATGAAGCAAACATATCCTTGATACCAAAGCCAGGAAAGGACACCACCAAAATAGAAAACTATAGGCCAATATCTCTCATGATCATAGATGTGAAAATCCTGAATAAAATCCTGGTCAGTAGAATCTAATGATATATCAAAAAATAATTCACCATGAACAAGTTGGATTCATAACAAGTATGCAAGAATGGTTCAACATAAGAAAAACAGTAAGTGTAACTCATCACATTAACAAAGTAAAGAACAAGAACCACATGATCCTATCAACTGATGCAGAAAAGGCCTTTGACATAATCCTACACCATTTCCTGATTAAAACACTCAACAAAATAGGATTAGAGGGGAATTTCTTCAACAAAGTAAAAAGTATATATGCAAACCTGATAGCCAACATTGTTCTCAATGGAGAGACTATAGGCATTTTCCTTGAGAACAGGAACTAGGCAAATATGCCCACTATCATCTCTCCTATTCAAAATTGTATTGGATGTCTTAGCAATAGCAATAAGACAAGAGAAGGAGATATGAGACATCCAGATTGGCAAAGAGAAGGTAAGATTATCTCTATATGCAGATGATATGATAATATTCTTAGAAAACCCTAACTCAACAAGAAAACTACTGGATATCAATTGGATTTGTTTACAGTGACAAAGAGATCACAGAACTAGAGCTAAGAAAAACAATTCCATTACAATAGTTAATCACAGTATTAAATAACTGGCTTAGGTGAGAGTAATAAGGATAATGAGACACAAGATCTGTTTTTTTTTTTAAAGAAGGCAGTTTTAAAGATGGCGGCCTTCAGGTGAGGTTTCTCTGCTGGGTACTTTTTTTAAATTGTGTGTGTGTGTGTGTGTGTGCAGTCAAATCACATCTGACTTGTATAGGAGGAGATTGTCCCTCCTTCTCCAGCATAGCATCTGGTGGATTCATACCGGCTGGGTACTTTTTTATGAGATTTCATTCCTACACTGCATATGTCAGCTTTCCATGTTCCTATAGGAGGGTTGGCCTAAAACTAAAATGATGTCTGGACAGGAGATTAGTTAATTGATACCTGAAGCTTGACGTTTATAAGATTTTTCTTTTTTTCTATAGCAGTAGTAGAGTATTGAAAGAAGATTTACTTTCATTCTCTTCCTCAGTCACACTTGGTAAAGTAGAAGATTGCTTGCTGTTTTCCTTTATCCCTTTCTAAGCTTTCACAATCCACTTTAAAAACCTCTACATATGATAGCTGTTTAGATTGTTACTTAATTGTGTTGGTTACATTGATTTTTTTATTCAAACCACTTGCCTTTTGAG
>NW_006399790.1:12231580-12261049 GCF_000299155.1 Elephantulus edwardii | reverse complement strand
TATATATAAATGAGTGAATGAATGTGTTCACAGATATATCCCCCCTCCCCAGTTATCTGCAAGGAAAATATTGTGTCTTGGAGAAAGTGCCATCTGGAGTTAAAGATGGTAAAGCTTCATTTCACATATTTTGGACATGTTGTTGGAAGAGGCTATTCCTTGGACAGCATGCTTACAAAGGTTGAGGGTCAGCTAAGGAAAGACCCTTAAATAGATTGATTTACTCTGGCAATGGACTCAGATGTGTCAAGAACGATATAGATGGTACAGGATAGAACAGAGTTCAGATTTATTTTTCATAAGATTGCTATGAGTTGTACTTGACTCGACACCACTTAACAACAATTAAGAGGAAGACTCTCTCACTTCTGTAGAGGTGGTTACAACTAATAACAATCCTCCATCAATTTTCCAAGCCTGTAAACTGTAACAGCAGGACACTGCTCTTATTTCTCTCTCAGAGACCATGGTAGATTCAAACCAAAGAGAAATATGCAGTCTTTTAGTTAGCTGTGCAACATACTACCATCCTCTCCTGTGAAGATTTACAACTTTGGAAAGTTGCTAGGAATCCAAACCAACGTGACGGCAGTCAGTTTATCTGTTTGTGGTTTATTTTTTTTTTACTTTTGTTTTTAAGAAAATTAAGAGAATATCTGCCAGAATAGACTAGGAACAATACTCCTGACACTCTATAAGGAATAATGTACCATGTCAGTAACTATATGTTAACAGTGCATTGTGTAGAATGACATATATTGTTGAAAAGAAAGAGAAAGAACTTAAAGTGTATGAATAAAATTGTATAATTGGAAAGTAAGCCCTCTTGATGTATAAAGTTAAGACAATCCTAAGAATTTGTGGGTGGTAGGGATTATTGGAAGCTGAAAAATTTTTGCCATGAAGTCATATCCTACCTATGATGACCAATGTCTGTCAAAGTAAAACTGTGCTCCATAGAATTTTCTGCAAATGGAAAAGAAGACACACTAAGCCACAAGAAATAAGTCCTGGAGCAGAAGTTCAAGGCAAAGGACTTTTCCTCAGATTTGTCTGAGATAGAAACCCTTCTCTTATTCTGGTACCTGGAATTTGGACTTTGAGACAGCAATGCAAGGCCTTCAAAGTCATGGAAGCACAGAGGGCTTGAGACCTAAGCCATCATATCAAGGGCTGGATGGGAAGAGGAAGATGTTGAATTGGGTAGGAGATTGTGGAAGGGGATGCTGGTGGAGTAGGAAAATGGACAGGTCAAGATATGTCATATAATTTTCCAGTAATTTTTCAGAAGTAGATCCCCAGGCTTTTATTCTGAGGCATATCTAAGTTGACTTGAACATTCAATTTTTCAGTTAACAGTCAAACCTAATTAATTAAATGGATTTCTGCAGAGGGCACAAGTTTTTACCCTTTACCCTATTGCAAGTAATAATTATTTTTTTTTGAGAGGTGGGGATTAATCACCATCCCCACAAACCTACTGCACATATAAATTATTTTAAAAGAGTCAGTGCAAAGATGGTTCCTGTTAAGCAGCTTCAGATGTTCACCTTTCCAAAACTATAGTATCACTCCTTCATCTCTAACATCATATATTTGGCCCCTTGGGCCACATCCTACATTGTTTGTCTTTGTATTCCAAAACTTACTGAAATACCTCAAAGAAATCACAAAACATCAGAGAAATGATTGCGTAGGTTGTTGTGCCATCGAGTTAGAACTGACCCATATTTGATCTTTCAACATGTTTTTAGAGGCATTAAATTACATGAGACGAGATTGCCCACCCTTCTCCCATGGAGTGGCTGATAGATTTGAACTGTAGGCCTTTGAGATTGTAACAAAGCTACTACCACTAGGCCACCAGAGCTCCCCCTCATTTAGTCATATACCCTCTTAATTCCTATATCTGTTGGTTCATTCCCTCCAGTAAAGCAGGCATTCAGAGCACATTTTACCTTAAACTCACTACAAAATGAGACCACAACCAGAAGCACCGAGGATAAGATTTGTAAAATTTCACAAAGTGGAAGACTTTGGTAAGAAGGGCTACATCAAGTAATGAATTTGTCTTGTTTGGTGCTAATGGCCGTCCCTCACACCCTTCTCCTCTTCTGTGGCTGGGCAGGAAGGAGCTGCTCCTGCCTAAACAAGGAAAGGTCCATGGAAGCAGTAAGGTCCAAACAGTGCCATCCCCAAGTTTCAACTGGTGTTAATGGTTGATCCACACAACAGCCTCCTTGCCTTTGGATGGTTAGGGGGAAGTTGCTGCTCCTGCCTAGGCACACAAAGGCCCAGGGAAGAAGCAAGGTCCAAATAGTGCAGTCCACAAATCTCAGCACTGCTGCTAATGGCTGACCCTTGGACCTTTTTATTTCCTGCAGCTACATGGGTAGGAGCTCTTCCTGATAGAAAAGACAAAGGCACAGAGAAGTGGCAAGGTCCGCATAGTGCACTTTGCAAGGCTCTGCTGTTGATAATGGCCAACCTGCAGACTACTCTCCTCCTCTTCACAGGTCAGGAGAGGGTCACTACAGCCTGTCTCCTCTCCTGAAGCTGATTGGTCTTTCATACTACTTTCACTGCCTAACTTCACGTACATACGCAATAACTGAAAATACCATGTCTTGGCTCAGATATATCTTAGTTCTCAAAGCAACCACACATCCTTGTTCTTTAGCCTTTTAAGGAGGTCTTCGGCAGCAGGTTTTCCAATTCACTATCCTTTGACTGTTGTTATCATGGGTGTTGATTGTGTATTCCAGTAAAATTAAATTGTTGGCAACTTCAATCTTTTCCCTATCATGGCATTGTCTATTTGTCCAGTGGTGAAGATTTTTATTTTTTTTAATTAATACATTGATTTTGCATATTCCTTCCATCTTCTTTTGATGCTTTCTGGATCTTTAAGAGTGTCCTCATAGCATCTTTCAATATCACAACTTGCGGCATGAACTTGTTTTTCAATTCCTTTAGCTAGAGAAATGCTAAGCAAGTTCTTCTCTTTAAATTTTCTGACTCCAGCTCTTTACACATTTCATTATAATATTTCACTTTATCTTCTCAAGCTGCCCTTTGAAATCTGTTCAGCTCTTTTACTTTGGCATATCTTCCTTTTCTTTTGGCTTCTCGTAGCTCTAATTCCATTTTCATAGTCTCTTTTTTAAAAAAAAATTTACTCAATTTTGTTATTGGTTTGCTTACAACATTTAGATACACAGTGTTTCACACTATTCTTCATTCACATTGTGTTTTATACAGTAATTCTCATGCATTGTTTTTATTATGTGCTATCAAGTCACCTGTGACTCTAGTGACCCTATGTACAACAGCCCTAAAACCTGCTCTATCCTGTGCCAATCTCACTATCTCCGATACACTTACCTCCATTACCGCAGTCACTGAATCATTCTACCTCATACAGGGTCTTCCTCTTCTGTGCTGTCCCTCCACCCCCCCTAAGCATGATGTCCCTCTCCAAGGACTGATCCCTCCTTGAAATATGTCCAAAGTATGTCAGACGAAGCTTCAGAATCCTTGCCTCCAAGGAGCAGCCTGAATTAACCCTCTCTAGAATGAACCTGTTTGTTCTCCTAGCAGTCCATGGTATATTCAATACTCTTCTCTAACACCACTGCTCAGAGGCATCAATTCTCCTTCTATCATCCCTAGTCACTGTCTAGCTTTTTGATGCACAGCAAGTGATTGCAAAGACCATGGCCTATATCAGGTGTACCTTAGTCTCCAGGCTGATAACGTTGCTCTTCAGTACTTTAGAGATGTCTCTAACAACAGACTTTCCCATTACAATACATTTTTTTAATTTCCTGACTGCTGGTGCCAAGAGTGTTGATTGTGGAGCCAAGCAAACTAAAACTGTGAATAATCTCAATCTCTTCACCATATATCATGATGTGAGAATTGTTTTTCTTGATACTGAGCTTCAATCCACATTGAAAGCTACAGTCTTTAACTTTCTACAACAAGCACTTCAGATCCTCCTCAGTTTTAGCAAGCGGGATTTGTCATGCATTATGTTTCATAAAATCAATCACCATTGGACCTTCCCCATCACTACTTGTCTTTTTGCCCAGGTCCTTCCCGTTAGCTTCTTCCCCTCCTCCCTCCACCCACCAAACTGTGCAGCCCTGTAGCTTCATCCCTACTTATCCTCATCCCTCCCCATCCCCCCTTGAGTTTCTGTACGTATTTTGCTAGTTATCCTTCTGTAAGACCAAAATAATGGTCTTATGCAGTATTTGTCCTTAAGAGACTGCATTGGTTCACTCAGCATAATGCTGTCCAGTCTCTCCCAAGTTACAGTATTTCTCAAAACCATTGTACCTGAGTGCTTCATAGTATTCAAGTGGCTCTTTTGACATCCATTTTTATTTTTTCTTCCTTTTATTTTTTGGTAAGCATTCTTAAAAGGGTTTTTTCCCCTAAATATTTTATCTTTTTATTCATTGCTGCACATTTTATTTACCCCTTCCCTAAAACCTCCCACTGTTTTTTTCTTCTTCTGCTTTCTTCGTAATGATATTTTTGCTCTTTTGATGGATGATATCTTTGATAGCAATCCACAGTTCTTCTGGTCTTCAATAATTGGTGTTCAATGTCTCAAATTTCTTCTTGAGATAATTCTTAAATTCAGCTAGGAGAGACTCAAGGTCCTATTTTTGGCTCCCGTTTAATAGTTCTTGTTTTCTTAAGCTTCAATTTAAATTTGCACATGAAATTTTGATGATCTGTTTCATAATCGGCACCTGGTCTGGTTTTGACTTTAGATTATGCTCTTCTCCAACAATTCTTTCTGCAAATGCAGATCTTATTCCTGTGCAGTCCATCAGGTGAGTCTATCTTGCTATTGTGAAAAACACTACTATGAACATTGATGTATATATCTCCATTTGTGTCTCAATTTCAATTTCCCTAAGGTATATTCCTAGCAGAGGAATAGCTGCATCATGTGAGATTTTGAAAAAGTGAGACTGAAGGACATTAAAACAAGTCCACATGAAGCAAGATCTAATCTTGAATCTATTCCATCTGAATTTCCAGATCATCTTAGGAATAGGTTTGAGGCATTGAATGCCAATGATCAAAGACCAGGTGAGTTGTGAGAGGATATTATCTATTATCTATGAAGAAAGCAAAAGGGCATTACAAAAACAAAGGAGAAAGAAAAACCCAAAATGTAAGTCAGAAGATACTCTGAAAATTGCACAACAGTGTCAAGAAGTTAAAATACAGTGAAAACATGCCAAACTAAAAGAGCCGAACAGAAGATTTCAAAGGGCAGTTTGAGAAGACAAAGCAAGGTGTGTTATAATGGAATGTGCAGAGAGCTGGAAATGGAGAATAAAAAGGAAAGAACTTGCTCTGCATTTCTCAAGCAGAGAGAGAGAGAAAAAGCAAATTTAAGCCTTGGGTTTCAATATTGAAAGATACTATGGGCAGTATATTGAATTACCCAGATATCATCAAAATAAGATGGAGGAAATACGCAGAATCACTGTAATAAAAAGAACTGACTGACAGTGAACAATTTCAGGAAGTATCATATAAGCAGGAGCCAGTGGGAATAGAGGAGGAAGTGGAAGCTGAACTGAAGGCATTGGCATAAAACAAGGGCTATCAATTGACTTGTTTCAATTAACAGATGCAACCTTGCATACACTCACCAGTCTATGCTAGGAAATTTGGATGACAGCCTTCTGTCCAATGGATTGGAAGAGGTCTGTGTTTGTTCCTATGTCCAAGAAAAGTAATCCAACAGAATGCGCAAACTATTTAAAAGTATCATAAATATCCCATGCAAGTAAAATACTGTTGAAAATAATTTAAAAATGGCTAGAACAGTGCATGGCTAGAACTGACAGAAGTTCAAGCTGGATTTAGAAGAGGGTGACACCAGGGATAACACAGCTGATGACAGATGGATCATAGCTGAAAAAAAAAATACCAGAAGATTGTCTATTTGTGACTTATTGACTATGCAAAGGCATTTGACTGTGAGGGTCATAGCAAGTTATTGAGAAAAAGGGGATTTGCAGAGCACTTAATTGTGCTCATGTGAAACCTAGACCAGGAGGCTGTTGTGCAAAGAGAGCAAGCAAGTGTGTCATTAAGAAGGGAGTGAATAAAAAAGGGGGGGATGCATCAGCATTTTATTTTCTCTCCATACCAATTAAATATATTGTTGTTGTTGATTGCTGTCGAGTTGAGCATGACTCATAGCGACTCTATGAGCAAAAGACCTGAAGCCTTTCTATAACTATCATCGTTTCTCAAAGTTCATAGAGTTCCCAGAGGCATGTTGTTTAGGAAGAGGATACTACTACTGCTTCCAAAATTCAATATGTATTCTGAGCAAAAATTATTCAAGAAGCTGGACTCTGAAGAGGAATGTGGCATTGGGATTGGCATCAATAACCTGCTTTATGCAGATAACATAACCTTGCTTATTACACTGAAAGTGAGGAGGACTTGAAGCATATGTTGCTTCAAAGAATACAATCTTAAATATGGATTGCTTCTCAATGTCAAGAAAATAAAGATTCTTGCCACTCGACTGCTAGATCACCAAAACGGATGGAGAAAAGATTGAAACAGTCACAACTTCATATTACTTGAATCCATAATTAACACTTTTGGTACCAGCAGTCAGGAAATTAGGAGACGTGTTGTACTAGGAAAGTCTGCAGATAGGGACCTCTCCAAATTATTGAGGGGTAATGATATCAGTTTGAAGACTAAGGTGCATTTGACTCAGACTTTCTAATCCCTTGCTGTGCATTTGAAAGCTGGACAATGAATAAGGATGACAGAAGAATTTGGTGCCTTTGAATTTGGTGTTAGAGAAAAGCACTGAACATCCTATGGACTGCCAAAAGAACAACAAAAATGTCTTGGAGAGGGTGCAGCTAGAGTGCTCTTTGGGGGCAAGGATGATGAGGCTTTGCCTCATGTACTTTGGACATGTTGCTAGGAGGGGCTGTTCCTTGGAGAGGGGCATGGTGTTTGGAAAGGTAGAAGTTCGGTGAAGGGAGGAAGAACTTTACCCAGATGGACTGACATAATGACTGCCACAAGGGACTCTAATGTGTCAAGAAGTGTGAGGATGGCACAGGATAGGGCAGGGTTCAGAACTGTTGTTCATAGGGTCATCATGGGTCATACTCAACTAGACAGCACCTAACAATAACAACAACAATAGGATTTCGATGGTCCAATGTTGAGGATTTTTGTTTCAATTATGTCCAAGTGTAATCTATATTAAAGACTATATTAGTTGCATTTTATCCTAAATGCTTTGTGTTTTAATTTTCTTCAAGCAACATTGTGTTAGTTACACTTCTTCTGCATTATACAGATGACATAACTTTGCTTGCTGAAAGTGAGGAGGACTTAGAACACTTTACTTCAGAAGATCAAGAAATACAGTATTCAACATTAATTACATCTCAACATCAAGAAAACAAAGGTTCTCACCACTGGGACTATAAACAACATCATGATAGATGGAGGAAGAATTGTGGTCAACAATGATTTCAACTTGCTTGGATCCACAGTCAACACTCTTGGTACCCGCAGTCGGGAGATCAGATGTATTGCCTTGGACAAGTCTGCTACCAGGGACCTCACCAAAATATTGAAGAGTAATGATGTCTGTTTGAAGTCCAATGTGTACCTCATTCAGGCCATGGTCTATTCAATCACTTGCTATATATTTGAGAGTTGGACAATGAATAAGAATTACAAAAGAAGAATTTCTGCCTTTGAGCTCTGGTATTTGAGAAGAGTACTGAATGTCACATGGACTGCCAAAAGAGCATACAGATGTTTTGGGAAAAGGGCAGACAGAGTGCTTCTTAGAGGCAAATATGGCAAAGCTTCATGTCTCGTATTTTGAGTATATTGCTAGGAGAGGATATTCCTTGGAAAGGGACAGCATACTTGGAAAGGTATGGGTTCTGCATTAAAGAGGAAGACCTCCAATATGCTGGATTGACATAGTGATTTCAGCAATGGGCTAAACTATGTCAGTGATGATGAGGATAGCACAGGATAGGACTGGGTTTAGGTCTGTTTTCATAGGGTCATCATGCATTTACTAGAGTTGATGGCCCCCAGCAACAACCACAACAAAATAACATTTCATAAGTTGTTAATAAGTCTTGCTCTAATTATGATGCTAGATTCTTCTGTATATAATCCAATTTCTTGCTACTAAAACGACTCCATATTATTTCTAAATATATATGTAAATGTATGGTAATATAAGAAAATATGAATTTATGAATATGAGAGCAAATTTCTACTTTACTGATCTTTTTTCTTACATTTATAACTAAGATAATTATATAATCATATTTATTCAGTATTTAGATACTGTTCTAAGTACGTTATGTGTTTTATTTGGATTTACAACATCCCTATAAAGTTGATTACATTTTTGTAATTCTATGCATTAGATTTTTGTTAATATACAGTCAAGTCAGAACCAACTCACAACTGACCCCTCCAGTGATTTTTCAGAAGCTGTAATTAGCATAGGAGGAGATAACTCATCTTTATCCCACATCTGGTGGATTCAAACCACATGCCTTTGGGTTGGCAGCACAAGTCCTTACATATTTGGGTGTTTATTATATTACATTTTAACTGAAATGACATTAATGTTGTCTTAAGATAGTAACAAAATAATTGGTTTGGGGTGCTTCCATTGGCAGAGGTGATTCTTAAAACATTTAAAGTCCCTCATAATGGAAATAAATAAAATCATTGAACATGGTGAAGAAGTAATAGCAGGAGATTAACTGATTTTAAAAGTTCTACAGTGCATTTCTTCTTTCCTTCACATATGGACTGAAGATTTACAAATAAAAAAGCATATTTCCTAACCATAAAAAAGTTTTTTTGTTTTATTTTTATCTCCACATGACATTGAGAAATGGGCTCTAAATCAAAATGGTCTCAATAGAAGTTGATTAAATACAAAAGAGAAACGGATGGTATATTCTAAATTCTATGCAAGTAAATTAGTAGCTTATTTTAGAAATTTGCTATTTCTAAACTCAGTGCATTTAAAATTTTTCTCATTTTCAAATATGATAGCAATAGTTGAATGTGTGCTGTCTTCCAATGCTTAGGAAATGTGATGAATTTATTTGCAGTAAGATATTAATGTTAATTTTTTTGTTAAGCAAAAATACAATACTTACATTTGTGCTTGATTTCAAGTAGTATTGCATATATATATATATACACACACACACACACACACACACACAATATACCTAGATGGTTTGAAGATCTGATCTGATCTGTACCTGAGGTCTGAGGTACAAAGGTAGTTCAACTAAAACATAAGAGGATAAAAATAGTTAACAGATTTTTATTAAGCTCTTTCTTTACACAAAATACTATGCAGTCATTTGTAGGAATTTTGCCAATTTGAGCTTATCAATTAAATTAGACTTGGTAGAATTTTAAATTTTTTCCCCTGGCAATATCTGCATATTGTTCTTTTTACTTACTCTGCATTACTAATATCAATTTTATAAAGCTCAATTAACAACTCTCACTACTTTGAGAATCAGAGAAAAGAAAATAGACCTTAGTAGACCAGATTCTTTAGCACACTAACTTATCTTGAGCAGGTTACTTCTCTCTAGGTCTCTAATTTTCTTTTATGGAAATTGAGGGCATTAAAATAGATGATTGTGAAAATTTTGTTACTGAATGATAACAAGAGAGTAATAAAAATGTTTAGATAGTCTATACCTTAAAATCTTACCCCAGTTTGAGAGACTAAACAAAATCTCAATTTTAAAAGTGTTGCAGATTTCATAAAAATAAGACAGCTGAGTCAGTATTCTTTAAGAAATAACAGTAAAGAGTTAGGCTCTAGAGACTTGTGATTTGAAGAACTGACATTTCACATAACACTAATAAAATGTTTGATGAATACTACTGTGATAAATTTCATATTCTGGATAACTTGAGGGGATGCTGGAGATTTCTGTGTGTATTAGAATCTACTGGGCTGAATAAATAATTTGATTAATAATGAATATGTAATAGCAACACCTGCACTATTTCAAGCATCAATCAATGGCTTGATTAATGACTTTGAGAGTGATATAAAGAAAAGTTTATAAAAAAGGAAGCAATCTAAGACACCTGAAGGAGGCATAATCATTTTGCATTCATGAATCTATATTTCTGACCTACTACAAATAAGATGTAGATACATTATCCAGTAACCAAATATTTTGATACTTACTTAGAAAATATGAACATGTCCCTCTTTCCTTCTTGGAGATTCATTCTGCCAATAATTTTTTTTTCTGGGCTTTCTGCAGAGATAATACTCCCCCCTCAGGTGTAATTGAGAGTAAAGAAACTCAAATAGTTTTTTTTATTTACTTACACACCAGATAAAGTCAGGTATGCATATCTTCAATTAACAAAAGTGGAAATAAAAGCTTTGAGAATGCAATATGATATGTTAAGTGTCAGAACCAAGAATAAAAACCAGGGCCTCCGTCCAGGACACACATTAAATTGCTGCCTACTATTGGCTCTTCTACTCACTGTATTTTAATGAATATATGCTACTCAAATTAATAATTATGCTTTTAATAGTAATGGTAATATCTGACAATTGCCACATGTGACTAATTCTCCACTATTTTTAGTTATTGACACAGCCATTTCTCTGTGACTCTGGCTGTCCTTTTTATTCTACTCTTTAAGATCATATGATAAAACTAGAAAAAATTATTTTCTATTTTAAAGACTTTTAAAAGCAATTTTTCAAAACTACTTGTGACTAGATAGACAGATACACTAAATTTGGTGAATGTTAGAAGGCAACAGCAAATGTACATCACAACTTTCAATTCAGGCTCTAGTTGTTAAAACTACTTATTGTTTTTTATACTTATCTTTCTTAATCTTGAAAATAACTATAGAGATGCTTTTATTTGACTTACTAAAAATAGATCATAATGATCTTAGGATCATTATGAGTCATAATCTCCTTGATGGCACCTAACAAGAAAACTCTCATGCAGGCCATTAATTGAACGATTAATTTTCTTGATTTTCTCCACTTCTAGGAGAATAATAGGCACCTAGAAGAAAAAAAAAAAAGACAAGAATAATATACAACCAAGATTCTATTGAAAATTATCCAAAAACAACTGAAACAGGACTTCATCAGAGAATTTCCAGATAGGTAGGCTGGGTTTAGAAGAGGCCATGGCACTAAGGACATCATAGTCAAACTTAGATGGACCTTGGTTGGTAGCAGAGAGTACCAGAGATCTGTCTATCTGTGTTTCGTTGACTGTGAAAAGGCATTTGACTCTGTGGATCACAACAAATCGTGGCTAATCTTGAGAAGAATGGGAATCCTAGAAAACTTGTGCTAATTCAAAATCGATGCTTGGACCAGGAAAGAGGCATAACAGAGTAGGGAAGCACTGCATGATTGAGGATCAAGAAAGATGTATATCAGGGATGCATCTTCTCCTCATACCTCCTTTTTTTTTTTTTTAAATGATCTAGAAGCTACGAATGGCCTTACATGTTTAAAGGGCTGCTCGGAGGGAATAAAAAAATAAGGAAAAGAGGACATTGTGATGGATTCTGTGTCCCACAGCCTAGAATATTAATTACCTGGCCTCTGACAGAAAAGGCTGGCTGACCGCTGGAGTGAGGGACAAGGAGGAGATGGGCAGGAGAAAGCAGATGAGATCAATTAGGATGTTGCACTTTATGAGGAGGTTGTGGCATCAGGATTGGAGGAAGACTCATCAACAACCTACGTTATGCAGATAACACAACCTTACTTACTGAAACTAAGAAGGACCTAAAGTGCTTGCTGCAGAAAATCAAGGACTGTAGTCTTTCAAGCAAAGCATGAAATAAACACAACATATAGAAAGAATATTATGTAAATCAATGAAAAACCAAAACCAGAACAACCAATAAATTAGCAGATAAGAAACTGAATTCTAGTTCAGCTGTGCCCATAACAAGGTAATCTTGGACAAGCAGTTTATTTTCCTCCCAGCCATATCTTTTACACACACACATACACATTTCACAAAGTGACATGTGATCAAGGACCGATGGCATTAAAGAAAGAAGTGAGGGAATACCAATTGAAGTATTTAACGAATAGGTGGAGCCCTAGATATGCACATATCTCTATACTAAGAGAGATATGGAGAAAGGATACAACCCTAATGTACACCTTTCCTGATTTTAAAGCATTCAGTGTTCCC
This sequence comes from Elephantulus edwardii, assembly GCF_000299155.1. Classification (NCBI taxonomy): domain Eukaryota; kingdom Metazoa; phylum Chordata; class Mammalia; order Macroscelidea; family Macroscelididae; genus Elephantulus; species Elephantulus edwardii. The sequence goes on along the minus strand of NW_006399790.1, from coordinate 12,248,747 downwards.
TTGCTCCAATCTTGGGCCAAGTGTATGTTTCACGAGAGCACAATTAAGTTTTCTGAGACTCTCATTCTTCTAAATGTTAGCCATAGTTTGTTATGATTCACACAGTCAAATGAACAACATACACTTTGCAGGTGACACAACCTTGCTTACTGGAAAGTGAGGAGGACTTGAAACATTGCAGAGGATCAGACTACGTCTTTCATATGGATTGCCTCTGATCATCAAGGAGACAATACCATCTAAGACAAGAGTCAAATAATGAAAGTTTACAGAATACTCCTGGGTCTTCATAAGAAAAAGACTGATAACCCAATCATAAAATGGGCAAAAGACCTGGAAAGAATTTTCACAGAGGAAGATATTCAAGTGGCCAGCAGACACCTAAGAAATACTCAAAATCATTGTCAGTAAGAGAGATGCAAATCAAAACCATAATGAAATGCCATCTCACTTCAGTAGCAGTGGCAAAGTTTAACAGATCAGCAAGTAATAAATGTTGTAGGTAATGTGGTAAGACAGGAACTCTTATACATTGTTGGTGGGATTGTAAAATGGTACAACCACTCTGGAAGGCAGTTTGGCCCTTCCTCAAAATGCTGAACAAAATAATTCCATAGGACCCAGCCATTGTATTGCTTGAATATATTCCAAGAAAATGAGAACTGAGGAACAAACTGATATTTGTGCACCAACAGTGTTATTCACCATTGCAAGAACATGGAAACAGTCCAGATGCCCAACCACAATCAAATGGATTGACAAATTATGGTTCATTCACACAATGGAATATTGTGCAGCATGCAAGAGCAATAAGTTTTTAAATAACTACCTAATTTGGAAGGGACTAGCGTGCTCAGCAAACTAACTCAGTCCCATAAGGACAAACACTGTATCAAACCATTATTGTAGAATGGGTATGAGGATCCAAGGGGGTGGGGAACAAGATGGGTGTGAGAGTGGGCTGGGAGGGGGTTTAATCTTAGGGTCATACAATTTCGTGGGGGGAGGGTGAAGGAAATGAAAAAGATCCGATGGGAAAAACAATGTGTCTCATTAGAGAACTATGCTATCAGAGACCTCTACAAATTACTGAGGAGTGATGATATCAGTTTGAAAATTAAGGTGTACCTGATTCAGGCCATAGTCTTTGAAATCAATTGCTATGCCTCTGAGAGCTGGATAATGAATAAGGATGACAGAAGTAGAATCAATGCTTTTGAGTTTTTATTTGGTCAAGGGTACTGAATATTCCATGGACTGCTGCAAAAACAGATATGCCTTAGAAAAAGTACAACCAGAGTGTTCCTTAGAGGTAAGTAAGGTAAAACTTTGTCTCACATACTTAGAGTATGTTGCTAGGAGAGGCTGTTCCCTGGAAAGGGATATCATGCTTCAGAGGATCAGCAAATAAACGAAGACCCTTAATTGCTCTATCAAGAACTTTCCAAAGTGTTACTATTATTTCCGTTTAAAGACTTAGATGCCTGTGTTCTAATCCATAGTCTTTTCAATTACTTTCTATGCATCTGAAATCAGACAAGGAATAAAGATGGCAGAAGAAGGATACATGAATTTGAGTTGTGATGATGGAAAAGAGTACTGAATATTTCATTAACTTCCAAGAGAACAAACAAATATGTGTTGGAGAAAGTGTGATCAGTGTGCTTCTAAGAAGTAAGGATGAAGAGCCAGTAAAATAAGGTAAGACCCTCAGCAAGGTGAATCTAAAGTGACTGTAATGATTACCTAGGGATTATGAGGATGTTGCAGGGTAGAACAAGGTTCAGATCTGTCGCTCATAGAGTCACTATGAGTTGCAGTTGACTTAACCGCACCAAACAACAAAACCAGTTTTTACTCACAGCAATGTTCTCTGACATTTTTCATCCGATTGAAGTTTGTTTTTTAAAAAAACTTTGGATGTCACTTAATGTATTGCACAATTTGCTGGTGTATTTCTAAATATTTTGAGAAACATTGGTGTATGAAACTCTGGGACTATTAAGTCCAATATTTTTAGCTATTTACTAGAAAACAGAACAAAAATATCAAACAATAATGAGTATGAATGATATTTATGAATACTGAGAAAAAATGTTACTGTACAAAGCATTTTATAAATTCTGAAGTAATATAGTCCTTGACTCTATTAAAAATTGCTTACCCTAAGTGTTCATTCAGAGATGAGAGTGTGCAAAATCATAAATAATCACAACATTTTTATTTTACGTATAAATTTGATATGTCATTTGGATATGAAGTAGCTTAGTTCATGGAAAACCAATAAAAGAACTTTGCATCTTTTGTCTAATTCAAAGATATTTGGAACATTCAGTGCTCGCTTTGGCAACACATATACTAAATTTGAACAATAAAAAAGAGCTTAGCCTGACCCTTCAAATTGATGATGGAAAAAGATATGTGGAAAATTAAAATTAAGTAAAATATATTGTTGTTGTTGTTAAGTGCCGTCGAGTTGTAGGCGACTCATAGTCACCCTATGAACGAAAGTCCTGTACACCCGTAAAATTTCGTCATGTTTTAATTGGGGAGCTCCACTAAAAATTGCCCACGCTGAGTAACCATTCTCACATTTGACTCTTCAGTGTCACAGTGTTTGGCTTCACAGCAACCATGAGTTACCTGTGTACAGCAAATGCATTGACCGGTGTTATAAGACCTAAAAGAATGTTTCACCAAAACCAATTCAAGGCAGGCCTGAGAGCTGCGGTGTAGAGCCACCCCCTTTGGCTTGGGAGCATGACTTTCTGTCCGCTAGTCCAATTGCGTCTGTGAGCGCGCTCTCTCGCTCGCTCTCTCTCTCTCTTTCCTGTTGTTGTTGTTATTGTTACATGCCTTCAAGTCATACGCATCTCCTAGAGACCCTATGAAAGAAAATCCTGGACACCGGTATAATAGTCATCCTTTTTCCAGATTCATAGGGTTTCCAGAGGCAAGCTATTATGGAAGTGGATGCCATTCCTGCTTCCAAACTTGTTTTAATTGGGAAGCTCCACAAACCAATGTCCAACATGGGGAACCATTCTCGCATTTGACTCATCAGTGTCACAGTGTTCGGCTTCACAGCAACCACGAGTTACTTATGTACAGCAAGTAGGCATACTGGGGTTACACTACCAAAAAGAATATTACACAGAAAACAATTCAAGGCAGGACTGAGGGCTGTGGAGTAGAGTCACCCCCCTTTGGCTTGAGAGCATGACATTCTGTCCGCTAGGCCAACGGCGTGCTCGAGCTCCTGATCTCTCTCTCTCTTTCTCTCTCTCCTGTTGTTGTTGAGTGCTGTAAAGTCTTAGGCAACTCTTAGGACCCTATGAATGAAAGTCCTGGACACCTGTATAAATTTCCACCTTTCTCCAGGTTCATAGGCAAGCTATTAGGGAAGTGGATGCCACTCCTGATTTCAGGCTTGTTTTACTCAAGAAGCTCCACCAAAAACTGCCCACCACAGGTAACCATTCTCACATTTAACTCATCAGTGTCACAGTGTCCGGCTTCACAGTAACCAGGAGTTACCTCTGTACAGCAAGACAACTTACCGCTGTTACACGACGGAGATACACCACTTTGGGAGAGGATCAGAGAGTCAATCCAGCTTAATTTTATTGGAGTCTGCAACAAAATTATACAAACAGCAAGACACGATACGGTGGGCTTGCAGACGTGGGACATGCGGATTTTTCAGGAGAAACGCATCCTTGTCTGGACCACTCCCAGCTCACCAGACTCGGCAGCCCTCTGCCCATATGCCGCGCTTTCTCACAAGAGCTTTGTCTACCTCTTATTAAAGACCGCTGGGAGGCTTGTTCTTATCTGGAGCTTAGTCTATCTGTCCTGGCCAGAGACCCTCCCCTTCTGCCCCAACAACGCAACACCTGAGGGTTGTGGAGGAGAATCACCCATCTTTAACTTGGGAGAATGACTACTTTATCCGCTAGGCCAACTGCACTCTCTAACTTTCTCTCTCCTCCTCCTCTTCTTAAGTGCCATTGAGCCATAGGCAACTCATAGTGAATTATGAATCAAAGTCCTGGACACCTGTATAATTTTCATAATTCTCCAGGTTCATAGGGTTACCAGAGGCAAGATATTATAGAAGTGGATGCCACTCTGGTTTCCAAGCTTGTTTTAATCTGGGAGCTCTACCAAACACTGTCCACCATGGGGATCTATTCCCGCATCAGTGTCACAGTGTTTGGCCTCACGAGAACCACAAGTTTCCAGTGTACAGCAAGTGAACATACCAGGGCTACACACTACCTAGAAGAATATTTCACCAAAAATAATTCATAGTAGGCCTGAGGCTGTGGGGTTCAGTCATCACCCTTGGATTTGGATCATGACTTTCTGTCCGGTAGGCCAACTGCTCTATCTCTCTGCTGTTGTTGATGTTGTTAAAGTGCTGTCGAGTCATAGTGACCCTATGAATGAAAGTCCTGGACACCTATATAACTTTTGTCCTTTCTATAGATTCATAGGGTTTCAGACACAAGCTAACATGGAAGAGGATGCCATTCCAGCTTCCAGGCGTGTATTAATACAGGAGCTGCACCAAAAATTGTTCACCATGCATAACATTCTCACATTTGACTCATCAGTGTCACAGTGTTTGGCTTCACAGAAACCATGAATTACCTGAGTACAGCAAGTGGACTTACTGGGGTTATATGACCTAAAAGAATGTTTCACAAAAAAAACCAATTCAAGACAGGCCTTAACCCACGGAGTTGAGTCACCCCCTTTTGGCTTGGGAGCCTTACTTCCTGTCTGCTAGTGCAGCTGTGCTTACTCGTGCACGCACGCGTGCTCTCGCTCACGCTCTCTCTCCAGTTTTTGTTGTTGTTAACTGCCGGCGTGTCATAGAAGACTTATAACGACCCTATGATGAAAGTCCTGGACACCTGTATGACTTTTGTCCTTTCTCCTGGTTCATAAGGTTTCCAGAGGCAAACTATTATGCAAGTGAATGCTGATCCTGCTTTCAAACGTGTGTTAATCAGGGAGCTTTACCAAATACTGTCCACCATGGTGAAACATTCTCATATTTGACTCATCAGTGCCACAGCGTTCAGCTTCACCGCAACTGTGAGTTACCTGTGTACAGCAAGGGGACATACCGAAGTTACACCACCTAGAAGAACGTTTCTCTAAAACTAATTGAAGGCAGGCCTGAAAGCTGCAAAGTAGAGTCACCCCCCTTTGACTTGGGAGCATGATTTTCTGTCCACTATGGTCAACTGCTCTCTCTCTCTTAACTCCTCTCTCTCTCTCTCTCTCTCTCTCTCTCTCTCTCTCTCTGTCTCTTTCTGTCTCTATCTGGTGGTTGTTGTTGTTATGTGCCATCAAGTCATAGGGGACTCATAGCAATCATATGAACAAAAGTCCTGGACACGTCTATAAATTTTGTCCTTTCTCCAGGTTCATAGGGTTACCAGAGGCACGCTATTAGAGAAGTGGATGCTAATCCTGCTTCCACATTTATTTTAATCGTGGAGCTCCACCAAACACTGTCCACCATGGGAAATCATTCTCTCCTTCGACTCATCAGTGTCACAGTGTTCAACTTCACAGCAAACACGAGATACCTATGTACAGCAAGTGGACCTACTGGGGTTACACAACCTAGAAGAATCAAAAACAATTCAGGGCAGGACTGCGGGCCACAGAGTAGAGTCACCCACCTTTTGCATGGGAGCATGGCTTTCTGTCCACTAGACCAACTGCTCTCTCTGCTGCTGTTGTTGTTGTTGTTAAGTGCCGTTGAGTTGTAGGCGACTCATAGCGACCCTATTAATGAAAGTTCTGGACAGCTGTATAACTATCGAACTTTCTCCAGGTTCGTAGGGTTTCCAGAGGCAAGCTATTATGGATGTGAATGTCACTCCTGCTTCCAAGCTTGTTTTAGTGAGGGTACTCCACCAAAAATTGTCCATTCTGGATAATGATTCTCACATTTTACTCATCAGTGTCACAGTGTTCAGCTTCACAGCAACCACGAGTACATGTGTACAGCAAGTGTATTTAGCGGGATTACATTACCAAGAAGAATGTTTTGCCAAAAACAAATTAAGGCAGGCCTGAGTGCCGCGGAGTAGAGTCACCCCCTTTTGGCTTGGGTGCCTGACTTTCTGTCTGCTAGTACAACTGCTTTCGCTCACACTCTCGCTCGCTTGCGCTCTCTCTCTCTCTCTCTCTTTTTCTCTCTCTCCCCCCTCTGTTTTTGTTGTTAAGTTACGGTGTGTCATAGGTGATTCCTAACGACCCTATGAATGAAAGCCCTGGACACCTGTATACGTTTCGTCCTTTCTCTTGGTTCATGAGGTTTCCAGAGGCAAGCTGTTATGCAAGTGAATGCTGTTCCTGCTTTCAAGCTTGTGTTAATTGGGGAGCTCCACCAAACACAGTCCACCATGGTGAAACATTCTCATATTTGACTCATCAGTGCCACAGCGTTCAGCTTCACCACAACTGTGAGTTACCTGTGTACAGCAAGGGGACATACCGAAGTTACACCACCTAGAAGAACGTTTCTCTAAAACAAATTGAAGGCAGGCCCGAGGACCGCAGAGTAGACTCACCCCCCTTTGGCTTGGGAGCATGACTCTGCTACGCCAACCGCTATCTCTCTAACTGCTCTCTCTCCTCTTCTTGTTGTTGTTAAGTGTCATCGAGTCATAGGCAACTTATAGTGAATTATGAATGAAAGTCCTGAACACCTGTATAATTTTCATAATTCTCCAGGTTCATAGGGTTACCAGAGGCAAGCTATTATGGAAGTGGAGGCCACTCCTGCTTCCAAGATTGTTTTAATCTGGGAGCGCTACCAAACCCTGTCCACGATGGAGACCCATTCTCACATCAGTGTCACAGTGTTTGGCCTCACAAGAACCACGAGTTTCCACTGTAGAGCAAGTGTACATACCAGGTTTACACATTACCTAGAAGAATATTTCACCAAAAAGAATTCATGGCCGGCCTGAGGGCCGTGAGGTTCAGTCATCACCCTTGGTTTTAGATCATGAATTTCTGTCCAGTAGGCCAGCTGGCTCTAACTGCTGTTGATGTTGTTAAGTGGTGTCGAGTCATAGGTGACTCATAGAGACCTTATGAATGAAAGTCCTGGACACCTGTATAACTTCTGTCCTTTTTCCAGGTTCATAGGGTTTCAGAGGCAAGCTATTATGGAAGTGGTAGCCACTCCAGCTTCCAGGCTTATTTTAATCCTGGAGTTGCACCAAAAATTGTTCACCATGGATAACATGCTCACATTTGACTCATCAGTGTCACAGTGTTTGGCTTCACAGAAACCATGAGTTACCTGTGTACAGCAAGTGGACTTACTGGGGTTATATGACCTAAGAGAATGTTTCACCAAAAACAATTGAAGGCAGACCTGAGGGCCACAGAGTAGAGTCACCCCCCCATTTGGCTTGGGAGCATGACTTTCTGTCTTCTATGGCCAACTGCTCTCTCCTCTCTCTCTCTCTCGTCTTTCTCCAGTTGTTGTTGTTAAGTGCCATCAAGTGGTAGGCAACTCATATCAATCATATGAACGAAAGTCCTGGACACCTCTATAAATTTCGTCCTTTCTCCAGGTTCATAGGGTAACCAGAGGCACGCTATTAGAGAAGTGGATGCTAATCCTGCTTCCAAGCTTATTTTAATCAGGGAGCTCCACCAAACACTGTTCACCATGGGAAATCATTCTCTCATTTGACTCATCAGTGTCACAGTGTTCAACTTCACAGAAAACACGAGATACCTATGTACAGCAAGTGGACCTACTGGGGTAACACAACCTAGAAGAATGTTTCATCAAAAACAATTCAGGGCAGGACTGCGGGCTGCAGAGTAGAGTCACCCAACTTTGGCTTGGAAGCATGACTTTCTGTCCACTAGACCAACTGCTCTCTCTGCTGTTCTTGTTGTTGTTGTTAAGTGCTGTCGAGTTATAGGTGACTCATGACGACCCTATGAACAAAAGTTCTGGACAGCTGTATAACTTTTGAGCTTTCTCCAGATACACAGGGTTTCCAGAAGCAAGCTATTATGCAAGTGAATCCCGGTTCTGCTTTCAAGCTTGTTTTAATTGGGGAGCTCCACCAAACACAGTTCACCATGGCGAACCATTCTCATATTTGACTCATCAGTGCCACAGTGTTCAGCTTCACTGCAATCACGAGTTACCTTTGTACAGTAAGTGGATGTACTGGAATTACATCACCTAGTATAATGTTTCTCTAAAAATATTTGAAGGCAGTCCTGAAGGCTGCGGAGTAGCCTCACCCACCTTTGGCTTGGGAGCATGACTTTCTTCCCACTATAGCCTCTTCTCTCTGCCCCCCCCCCCCCGCCGCTGTTATTGTTTTTCAGTGCTCTCGAGTCTTAGGCAACGCTATGAACGAAAATCCTGGAAACTTGTCTAACTTCCGTCCTTTCTCCAGTTTCATAGGGTTTCCTTAGGCAAGCTATTAGGGAAGTGGATGCCACTCCTGATTTCAGGCTTGTTTTAATCAGGGTGCTCCACCAAAAATTGTCCAAAGTGGGTAACTATTCTCGCATTTGACTCATCAATGTCACAGTGTTCGGCTTCACAGTAACCAGGAGTTACCTCTGTACAGCAAGTGGACTTACTGCTGTTACAAGACCTAGAAGAATGTTTAACCAAAACCAATTCAAGCAGGCCTGAGTGTTGCTGTCAGTTCACCAGCAACTGAACACTGCCACCCTGATGGTGGCATGACTGAGATACACCCCCTCCAGGAGAGGATCAGAAAGTCATTCAGCTCAATTTTATTTGGGTCTGTAGCACATTAATAGAAACAGCAAGACAGGATAGGGTGGGCTTGCAGATGTGGGACATGTGGATTTTTCAGGAGAAACTCAGCCTCATCTCAAGTACTCCCAGCTAATAGACTCGGAAGCCGTCTGCCCAGGTGGCGAGCTTTCTCAAGCTGGTATAGCCGAACACATGGGAGCTTTCTCTACCTCATATTAAAGACTTCTGGGAGGCTTCCTCTTATCTGGAGCTTAGTCAATCTGTCGTGGTCAGAAGACCCTCTCCTCCGCCCCAACATTCCACAACACCTGAAGCTCGAGTAGAATCACCCATCTTTGACTTGGGAGTATGCCTTTCTGTCCCATAGGCCAACTGCTCGCTCACTCTCTCTCTCTCTCCTGTCCTTGTTGTTAAGTCTCATCAAGTTGTAGGCATCTCATAGTGACCCTATGAACAAAAGTCCTGATGCTTGTTTAAATTTCTTCCTTTCTCCAGATTCATAGGGTTTCTACCGGCAAGCAATTATGGAACTGGATGCCAGTCCTGCTTCCAAGCTTGTTTTAATTGGGGAGCTCCACCAAACATTGTCCACCATGTGGAACCATTCTCACATATGACTCATCAGTGTCACAGTGTTTAGCTCCACAGCAAATGAGTTACTGGAGTACAGCTTATGGACCTCCAGGGTATATGACCTAGAAGAATGTTTCACAAAAAAAAAAAATCCAATTCAAGGCAGGCCTGAGGGACGCGGAGTAGAGTCACCCACCTTTGTCTTGGGAGCATGACTTTCTGTCCACTAGGCCAACTGCTCACTCTCTCTTTCCCTGCACTTGTTGTTGTTAAGTGCTGTCGTGTCACTTTCTTCATTTCTCCATGTTCATAGGGTTTTCAGAGGCAAGCTATTAAGGAATTGGATGCCACCTCTTCTTCCAAGCTTGTTTTAATTGGGGAGATCCATCAAAATCTCTCCACCATGGGGAACCATTCTCACATTTAATTCATCATTTAAAAAAAAAAATTAAAAAAAATTAAAGGCAGGCCTGAAAGCTGTGGAGTAGAGTCACCCAACTTTGACTTGGGAGCATGACATTCTGTCCACTAGGCCAAGTGCTGCTTTCTCTCTGTCTGCTGATGTTGCTGTTGTTAAGCACCATTGAGTCTTAGGAGACTCATAGCAACCTTATGAACAAAAGTCCTGGACAACTGTGTAACTTTTCGTCCTCCCTCCAGGTTAATAGGTTTTCTAGAGGCAAGCTACCATGGAAGTAGATGCCACTCTTGCTTCCAGGCTTGTTTTAATTTGGGAGCTCCACCAAAAATTGTCCACCATGGGTACCCATCAGTGTCACAGTGGCCGGCTTCATATCAACGATGACTGATTGGTGTTACACCACCTAGAAGAATGTTTCTCCAAAACCAATTAAAGGCAGGCTTGAGGGCCGTGGAGTAGTGACTCCCCTCCTTTGGCTTGGGAGACTGGCTTTCTTTCCACTAGGCCAACTACGCTTTCTCATGCTTGCTCTCTTTCTCTCGCTCTCTCTCCTGTTCTCAGTGTTGTTAAGTGTTATTGAGTCGTAGGCAACTCATAGCGACCCTATGAACAAAATTCCTGGACACCTGTTTAAATTTCGTCCTTTCTCTAGATTCATTGGGTTTCCAGGGGCAAGCTATTATGGAAGTGGATGCCACTTTTGCTTCCAAGCTTGTTTTATTCAGGGAAATCCACCAAACACTGTTCACCATGGGGAACCATTCTCACATTTGACTCATCAGTGTTACAGTGCTCAGCTTCACCGCAAACATGAGTTACCTGAGTACACTATGTGGACATACCTGGGTTACATGTACTAGAAAAATATTTCACCAAAAACAATTAAAGGTAGAGCTGAGGGTTTTGGAGTAGCATCACCCCCGTTGGGCTTGGAAGCCTGAGTCTCTGTCCACTCGGCCAATTTCTCTCTCTCTCTTTGCTGTTTTTGTTGTTCTTAAGTGGCGTCAAGTCATAGGCGACTCATAGCGACCCTATGAACGAAAGTCCTGGACACGTGTATAACTTTCATCCTTTCTCCATGTTCATAGGGTTTCCAGAGGCAAGCTATTAAGGAATTGGATGCCACCCTTGATTCCAAGCTTGTTTTAATCAGGGAGCTCCACTAAACCACTATGGGGAACCATTTTCTGATTTGACTCATCAGTGTCACAGTGTTCAGCTTCACAGCAACCACAAGTTACCTGTGTACAGCAAGTGGTCTTACCAGGGTTACACCACCTAGAAGAATGCTTCTCTGAAAACAAAGGCAGACTTGAGGGCCATGGCTAGAATCACCCACCTTTGTCTTGGGAGCATGACTTTCTGTCCACTAAGCCAAGCGCGCTCGCGCGCACTCACTCTCTCTCTCCTGTTGTTGTTAAATACCTTCAAGTAAAAAAAAAAAAAATACCTTCAAGTCAAAAGCATCTCATAGTGATCTTACAAACAAAAGTCCTGGAAAAGTCTGTAACTTTCGTCCTTTCTGCAGGTTCATAGGGTTTCCAGAGGCAAGCTATTATGGAAGTGAATGTCACTCCTGCTTCCAAGCTTGTTTTAATTGGGGATCTCCACCAAACGTTGTTCAACATGGCGAACCATTCTCTGTTTTGACTTTTCAGTGTCACAGTGTTCGGCTTCACAGCAAGCATGAGTTACCTTTGTACAGCAAGTGGACATACTGGGGATATACTACCTAGAAGAATGTTTCCCTAAAAACAATTCAAGGTAGGACTAGGGGCTGCAGAGTAGAGTCACCCCCTTTTGGCTTGGGAGCATGACTTTCTGTTCACTATGCCAACTGTGCACGCTCTCTCTCTCTCTCTCTCCTGTTGTTGTTGTTCAATGCTGTTGAGTCTTAGGCAACTCATAGCGACCCTATGAATGAAAGTCCTGGACACCTGTATAACTTTCATCCTTTCTCCAGTTTCATAGGGTTTCCTTAGGCAAGCTATTAGGGAAGTGGATGCCACTCCTGCTTTCAGGCTTGTTTTAATCACGGTACTCCACCAAAAATTTTCCACCATGGGTAACCATTCTTGCATTTTTCTCATCAGTGTCAGTGTTTGGCTTCACAGTAACCAGGAGTTACCTCTGTACAGCAAGAGGATTTACCACTGTTACATGACCTAGAAGAATGTTTAATCAAAAACAATTCAAGCAGGCATGAGTGTCGATTTCAGTTCACCAGCAACTGAACAGCGCCACCCTGATGGAGGTAAGCACGACAGAGATACACCACTCAGGAAGAGGATCAGAGAGTCAATCCAGTTCAATTTTTATTGGGGTCTGCAACTCATTTATATAAAAGCAAAACAGGATGTGGGACATGCAGATTTTTCAGGAGAAACTCATTCTCGTCTGGATGTGAAGGGGAAAAGGGAAGACACTTTATCACCTTACTGGTGGTCTTGGGTTAAAGCTGCTTGCCTTCTTGTTCTGTTAGAAGATATTTTCCTGTCATTTGCTCCTCTCTGGACTGCAAAGTGTTTTCCCAGGTGGGTCCAGTGGGGGTGGCTGGTTGAACCCAGAGGCTCCATCCTCCTTTGCTTCTTTAGCTGGTAGTTGTATTTCCTTTTTGTTACTGGCACTGGGTTCAGGGTCAGGTCTGAAGTAAAACTCAGTGTTAAGGAAAGGGAGCAAACCTAGAGAGAACAAATTTGTGAGTTACAAATAGTGGGGTTTTGAGGGTGTTGCTTTCAGGTTTACTGGAGGAAAGGGTGGCAAAAAGTAGCCTAGATAAAATTCTTTGAATACCCTAGGCTTTTTTTGTTCCCCACCCAGGGGTCAGATGGTACAATCTGGGGACTGAGGAGCTCACCCTAAGGGCCATGACGGCTTGCCCCGAGTCGAGGGCCGAAGACAGCCCGTCCTTAGCAGGGCAACACCCCCCCCATGCGCTGGCTGGTACACTCCCCCTGTAATTGGCCCCATCCCAATCTGGTCCCCTCGCCTGACCGAGGACTATGTGGCCAGGGACAGTGTCTCCAATTCTAGCACCTCCACTTTTACCCCCCCATAAGTGGTCATACGATAATTTGAAGTAGGTGTCACTGCCCTCGCCCTTTATAAATGGCAAAGGGAACCTGAGAATTGTGAACAGGCTCCACACAGGTCTAAACATCTTTTGGCAGAAGCATTCAACAGATCAAAATATGTGGTACATTTAGGATGTCAGCCCTCTTGGACATGCTGCCACTGTTAAGTGTCATCAAGTAGCCAACTCACAGTGACTTTCAACAATCCCTTTTATCAGTGATCATCTTCTCTGGCTGTCCAAGGAAACCCAAACCTGCAGGTAGTGGGGCACACATCCCCCGAGCAGGTGGCCTGCGGGTGCGCACCATCTCCCGTTGTGTCATCTCCTGCGCGGGCAGCCAGCGGGTGCGTGTCATCTCGCGCTGCAGGTGCTCTGTGGGCACGCGCCCTCTTGTGCACGCAGGCAGCCGGCAGGCGAAAGCTGTCATTTTTATGATACTGAGTCCTCTTACATATGAACATGATATATTCTTCCATTTCTCTAAGTCTGTCTTTGTTTCTGTAGTAGTGTTCTGTAATTTTATTTGTATAAACTTTTGTTGTCTCTTGTTAGGTTTGTTCCCAAGCATTTCATCTGTGGTTAGCTATTGATACTGTTTTTCTTATTTCTTTTTCTGCATTCTCTTTGCTACTGTAAAGAAGTTCAACTGATTTATGTATGTTGACCTTGTATCCTGCTACTTTGCTGACCATGGCTAACACTTTAATTGGAGATTATTTAGAGTTTTACAAGTACACTACCATATTACCTTCATATAGAGATAATTTTAACTCCTTTTTGACAATTTGAAAGCTTCTTTATTTCTTTTTCTTATATTATTGCTTTTGCTAGGATTTCCAATACAGTGTTCAACAGTAGTAGTGATAGTGAAGATTCTTGCCTAGTCCCTGTTCTTAGGGAGAATGTCTTTATTTTCTCCAGTGAGGATGATGTTGAATATTGATTTAGAGTATATGCCCTTAATTGTGTCGATGAAGTTTCCTTCTATTCCCATTTTGTTGAGTGTGTGTATCAGGAAAATGTGTTGCATTTTGTAAAAATCCTTTTCTGCATCAATTGAGATGACCATGTGTTTCTTATTCTTTATTTTGTTGATGTAATGGATTACACGGATTGTTTTTCTTATGTTGAACCATGCTTGGATGTCTGTTATGAATTCCACTTGGTCATGGTGAATTAGTCTTTTGATATGTTGTTGGATTTTATTGGGAAAGGATTTTTTTTAAGGATTTGTGTATCTCTGTTCATGAAAGATATTGGTTTAAAGATTTTTATTTTTATTTTGCTTCAAAGAATGAGTGGGGGAGTATTCATTTTTTACAATTTGATGAAATACTTTATGTAAGATTGATGACAAATCTTCTCTGAATGTTTAGTAAAATTGATGGGTAACAAAAAAAATTCTCCAACAGGGTAAAAGGGGGGAAAATATTTGACAATGTCATATGTGCTAAGAGACTCTGAAATTTATAGACTATTCCAGCATCTTAATAAGAAAAAAGTAAGTAACCTAATCAAAGTAGACACTATATATTAATAGATACTTCACCAAAGAAGGAAGTCAAATGACCAACAAACACATTAAAAATCTCTAGCTATCAGAGAGAAGCAAATAAAAACACCAATGAAATCACCCAGCAACAATAGCAAAGTTCAACATGAGAGCAAACAAGAAATGCTGGCAGAGATGTGGAGATATTGGAACTTTCATACACTCCTAGTGGGAATGTAAAATAGTACAACTACTTCAGAAAGCAGACTGATACTTCCTCAAAAATTTGGAAATAGACAATATTTGACTCAGCTATTCTACTATTAGGAATATATTCTAAGGAAACCCGAGCTGTGACACCAACCCATGTATGCACACCCATGTTTATTGTAGTATTATTGACAATAGGGATAAGATGGAAGCAGCCCAAGTGCTCATGAACAAAAAATTGGATATGAAAACTGTGGTACAATAATATAATGGGATGTTATGCAGCACTGTAAAACAATGAACTAGTAAGACACTGCAAAATATGGATGAGTCTGGAAGATATTATGCGGAATAAATATCTCAGTCACAAACAGACAAATACTGCATAAGTCTGCAGCTGCGAAAATAAGATTGACACAATGAGAAGGACAGGACAAAAAAAGAGTGGATAGACAATGCACTACAAAAGGTGAAGGATAGGATTGTCTGAAAGGTATGAATGATTAGGCATTATATGTATGACAATAATATGAAACCAAACATGATTACAAAGTGCATTGGAGAGGGAGGGAGGAAAATGTGTATCAATGAATGAATGAAAACCCAATCTTTCTGTAAAGCTTCACTAAAATCACAATAGAAAAAATAATATTAATTCTAATAGATACCATGTTAATAACCTCTACATTATATATAAAAAGCTCTAGTGCCATGTATGTTATATACTGGGTAGAAAAAAAAAACAAAAACCAAAACAAAACCCAACTTTCCCTTTAAAAAAGGCCTGCTTAAGATTTTCTTTTCTACCTACTGGAAATGCCCCAATTGCTGTTAAAATTCCTATTCTTATATTGCTTGAAAAAACTCTTCTTAGGGCACATCCTGTTGCTAAATAATCTCTCACTCAATAAATTCTTTGGGGTATTTTGGGGGGAAAAATTCAACGAAAATAATACATTAAGAAACTGTGTTATTGGATATAGTTCTTGGGGGAACTAATATTTTTAAAATATAAATGTGCCTTCCATTACATCCATAAGTATTTTTCTATAGTTTGCTTTTAGTTGTTTATTTGATGTTTTGTTTTTAATATACTATCAAGATGTATCATATATAAATGGAATAACAATTCACATAAGGGTTTGTTTGATGTTGTGTACTGTAGAGGTGTAATCAACCCATGGCTGACCCTCTGGTGGGTTTACAGAGGCAGTTAATCACACAGGATGAGACTGCCCACCCTTTTCTCGCCGAGCATCTGGTGGATTCGAACTATGTGTCATCAGGAGTGTAGTGCAGCTTCTTTCTACTAGGCCATCATAGAGTTTCTTAGACATGATAATAACTTAATTGCAACAATTAATGGTAATTAATACTCATGAATGACTGAAAAACCCAAATATGATTTGTATAATTTCACTGAAATAAAATAGACTTATAAAAACAATATCCCATAAAAATGAACATACAGTACAGTTCATGATGAAATGCATAAGGTCTACAGTGACTAGCACACAGTAGGATATCGGTAATTATTTTTGTTACTTGATAGCCATATTCAGTCTGAATAACAAAACAAAAATAATTCTGGCTCTTGGATCTTTTTCTTTTTGCATTACATATTTACTCTTCACCATGATGTGAAAAAGTAAAGTTTTCTTAAACATAACTAGATAAACACTTTGCCCAGCAGGCTACAATTCTAATGCCTCACTATTTCTCATTGCAATGTCTTTTAAATTTCCCTGTTGGTCTCTCCCCTTGTGTCATACTCAATCTCATTGCATACATTTATTTTACGTTAGGAGACAATAACGTAATACAACATGACTGATGGAAGTGAACATGATTCATTATAGAGTTTCACATCATCCTTGGAAAATTTGATAAAACGTGGTTAAAAAACAGTGGTACCTATCTCTCAGCTCTTACTCTGAATATGCATAAGGTCCTAGGAAGTAAAAGAGTCAAAATCTAAATGTAAAATAAGCAATACAGAGTTTGCTACAGTAATTTTTTAGTATATTTACTTAAGACTATTCTTATATTTTTACAAAAGGAATTTACACTTCTAAATACTATGAATATTAAAAACAGAAAAACTAACATGCAAATTATGTCTTTTATTTGCAGGAAAACATATGGTTTACGTAACCAAACCACAAAGCTAAAGATTCTAAGACATTATTTTAATTTATATAATGGAGCAGAGGAGCACTGCATGGTTTGTAATTGGGACCGGATTGTGTCAGGGTTCTATTCTCTCTCCATACCAGTTCAGTCTTATATGCCGAGCAAATTATCCGAGAAGCTGGACTCTATGAAAAGGAATCTGGCATCAGTACTGGAGAGGAAGTCATCAATAACCTGCATTATACATATGACAAAACCTTATTTGCTGAAAGTGAGGACTTGAAGCACTTGTTGCAAAAGATCAAGGAATGCAGCCTTCAGTATGGATTGCGTCTCAATATCAAGAAGGCAAAATTCTTACCATGGGACCAATAGGATGTGTTTTGATTGATGGAGAGGAGATTCAAACTGTCAACAGCTCATCTTGCTTGGATCCACAATTAATACCCTTGTTATGAGCAG
>NW_006399790.1:12222998-12230760 GCF_000299155.1 Elephantulus edwardii | reverse complement strand
AGGTTCATCCTAGAGAGGGTGAAGCCAGGCTGCTCCTTGGAAGCAAGAATTCTGACACTTCATCTGACACACTTTGGGCATGTTGCAATGAGGGTCTGGTCCTTGAAGAGGGATATCATGTTTGAGAGGGTGAAGGGACAGAGAGGGAGATCATTGATGAGATGGATTGATACAGTGACTGGAGTAATGAGAGGAGGTGTGTCAGAGACAGTAAAGTGGCACAGTATAGAACAGGTACCAGGGCTGTTGTACATAGGGTTGCTATAAGTTAAAAGTAACTCAATAGTACATAAAAACACCAACAACCTTGTATGTTGATAACAGAATTCCTTACCACTAGCCTACCAGCATTCCCTGATGAGGTTGTGCCAAGAAATCTGGCCAACTGACTGGCAGATAGCTGTATTTAATCCCATTCCCAAAAAACCTTGATCCAACAGATAGTGGAAATTTTCAAACAATATCACATACAAGCAAAATCTTGCTGAAGATTACCAAAAAAATAACTGGAAGAGTACATTGGCAAATAACTCCTAGAAATACAAGCTGCGTTTATAAGAGGTCTAAGAGATATAAATTTGTATTTTATTGAACATGGAAAGGCATTTGACTATGTGGATCTCAACAAACTGTGACTAACATTGCGAAGATTGGAACACTTGATTGTGCTCATGTAAAACCTAAACCTAGACCAGGAAGTTATTGTCTGAACAGAGCAAAGGAACACTGTATGGTTAAAAAATCAAAAGAGAATGGATGTATTCTTTCTCCATGCCATTTCTATCTGTATACAGAACAGCTCATTCAGGAGGCTGTACTTTATGAAGGAAAACATGGAATTGCATTATGGAATTACATCAACAACCCATCAACAACCAGAGTTATGCAGATGACACAAAGTTGCTCATTGAAACTGAGGAAGACTTGGAGTGATAGCTGCAGAAGGTCAAGGACTATATCTTTCAATGTGGATTGCTTCTCAACATCAAGAAAACAAATATCCTCACCTCTGGGCCAATTGGAAGTATCATGATGGAGAAAAGATTGAGGTCTTTTGGCACCAACAGTCATAAAATAAAAACATGAGATACATTGGGAAATCTGCTGTCAGGAACCTCTTCAGAGTGCTGAAGAGCAAAGATGTCAGTCTATGATGTACCTGTTCCAGGCCACAATCTTCTCAATTTCTTGCTGTCCATCTGAGACCTGGACAATGACTAAGGGTGACAAAAGAGGAATCAGTTGTCTTTGAGTTATTGTGTTAGAGAAGAATATGGAACATATCATTGACTGCCAAGAGGATCAACAGGTCTTTCCTAAAGAGGGTGAAACCAGGTTGCTCCTTGGAGGCAAGGAATAAGAAGTTCTGTCTCATGTACTTTGCGTATGTCACCAGGAAGGACCAATCCTTGTAGAAGTACCTCATGCTTGGAAGAGTAGAGGATCTGCACAGTAAAGGAAGATCCTGCATGAGATGGATTAACACAGTGTCTGTGGCAATGAGGTCAGATGTGTCAGAGATGATGATGTTGCTCAGGATAGGGGAAGGTTCATAGCTGTTGTTCATAGGATTGCTATGATTAGTGCAACATCAACAACAAGGCATTGATACTTTCCTTGCATTGCCATAGACTTCTCAATTACTTTCTATGCATCAGAAAACTGAACAATGACTAGGGATGACAGAAGATTTGAGGCCTTAAGCTGCAGTGCTGGAGAAGAGTTTTATTAAATAGGCTTCTCCTAAAGAGGGTGAAACCAGGCTGCTCCTTGGAGGCAAGAATTTTGAAGCTCTGTCTGCCATACTTTGGGTATGTTGCAAGGAGGGACTAGTCTTTGGAAAGGAACATACATCATGCTTGGGAGGGGGAGGGCCAGCGCAATAGAGGGAGACCATGGATGAGATGGATTGACTAAGTGACTAGGGTAATAGGGGTGTGTCAGAGTCAACAAGGTTGGCTCAGGATAGAGCAGGGTTCAGAGCTGCTGTACATAGGGTCGCTATGAGACACAAACAACTTGATGGCACATAACAGCAACTGGATATATGCAATGGATAGATATGGAATAATATCCAGTTTCTTAATTGTGTGTTTATTTGGATCGCTGTTATTGTGTACCGTTCCTTGAGTTGGAACTAACTCATCACTGACTCTCCAGCTGACTTTCAGGGACAATAAATCTCATGGGAGGAAATTGCCTATCCTCCTGTGAAACCTCTGGTGGTTTCCAACCATGTGCCTTTGGGGTTGTGTTACAGTTCCTTCCTTATTTGGATTACAAAAATGTAATCTTATGTAATCCAAGTAATACAAAGAACCGCCTTTAAAACTTTATCTTGCCTGGAGATGAGCTGTTAACATTGCTTTATACATTGTACATTACAGTGCATGTTAAAGTATTATATCAGTCAAAACCTGTAAATTAATAATAAGCAGTTGTTGTTATTGTTAAGTACTGTTGAGTTGTAGATGACACATAGTGACCCTATGAATGTAAGGCCTGAACACTTGTATAACTTTCTTAGTTTCTCTAAGTTCATAGGGTTTCCGGAGGCAAGCTATTTCAGAAGTGGATGCTACTCCTGCTTCTAAGCATGTTTTAATTGGGGAACTCCATCAAACATCAGGGTCACAGTGTTCAGCATCACAGCAACCACGAGTTACCTCTGTACAGCAAATCGACAGACCAGTGTTATATGTTCCAAAAGAAATAGTGGAGACAGTTGCTCACATTAACCAGATGGTCCTACAGGGGGGGAAAACAAAACAAAACAACTATTGAAACTTTCTTAGGTCTTGACTGACTGAGATCCAAATGAATGAGCCAACTTTCTTGTTGCTCTTCTACTCATACTAGTGACCTGAAGACTCAGTTTGAGGCCCTCAAGACTAGAATGAATATTGTTGCTCTTATTTTATGTGAAATCAAATGTTTAAATGATTCATTCCAAATTATTCAACCAACATGCTTTAGGTAAAAAAATACAGAAAACTTGTGCAACTAAACAACTAAAAGCCAATGAAATTTTTCAAAATGTGCAAAGGATAGGAATAGACATTTCACCAAACAGAGCATTAAAACAGTTCACAAATACATGAAAAGATTAAGAAGAGTTAGCAATGGCTCATGGTAACTATCCATTGTTATTGTTTACCACTGAGTTGGAATTGACCCATAGCTTACCCCCAGGTGGGTTTTAAGAGGCAGTTAAAGCTCCAAGGGAGATTGCCCATCCCTCTCTCACGGAATAGCTGCTGGATTGGAACTGCGTGCCTTCCAGGTTGCAGCACAGTTTTTTATCAATAGGCCACCAGAACTTCCTATCCATTGTTGTTGTGTGTTTCAATCTTTTCTCCATCTATCATGATGTTGCCTATCATTGCAGTGGTGAACACTTTTGTTTTCTTGACATTGAGATGTAATCCCTATTGAAGGTTGTATTCTTTGATATTCTGTGGCATGCACTTCAAGCTCTTCTCACTTTCAGCAAGAAAGGTTTTGTCATCTGCATAATGTAGTTTATTGATGATACTTCCTCTGATCTTGATGACACATTCTTCTTCATAGACTCCAGCTTCTCAGATAGTCTACTCAAGATACAGATTGAATAAGTATGGAGAAATGGTACAACCCTGACACATCAGCTTAATTTTAAACCATGTAATGTTCCCTTTCTTTGTCTGCACATCAGTGTCTTAAAAAGAGACATTTACAACTATAGGCACATCTGCAGAATTATTCACAAATGTAAAATATTTGGAATAAGCCTATGTGCACCTCAATTGATTAATGGATAGGCAAAATGTGGGACACATGTGTGATGAAATACTATGAAATTATAAAGACTAAGGATGAGTCATCAAAACATATTGGCACATAGTTTTAAGTGAAACAAGGTGATTACATAAGAAAAAATATTGTATCATGTCAATTATAAAAGAATATACAGAGTGATCAGTGTTCAATAGTGGTTACCAAGGATGGGTGGGTGATTGAGGAGGGAATCATTCTCTAAAACATTGTTGCTGTTAAGTGCCATTAAGTCAATTCTAACTCATAGAAAATTTCTGTATAACATATTAAAAGTAACCTTGGGCACTCTGAATAATATTCTCTGTACTCAAGCCAATTGTTGTAGTCACTTTGCTAATCCATATCCTTAATGGTCTTCTCTTTTGTTGACCCTTTCCAGGGACTGGCCAATCGTGACAACATGACAAAGTATGTGCAGACACTTGTTATTTTGTGAGCACTAACACTGAATGTGAATGTAATAAGCACAACTTGACCAAAGTAAGTGATACTACTAAGATGCACACAATAGGAAACTATGGATGCTAAAGAATAACCACCACCCTCAAAACCATTGATGTCCAGTGAATTCTTATTCATGGTGAGCCTGCACTGAGTTTCCAAAGCTGTAACTCTTTAAGGGAGGAGACTGCTTATTTTTCTTCCATAGAGGAACTGGTAGATTACAATCACTGGCCTTTCAGTTTGCAGCTCAACATGTAACATAATATACCGCCAGAGCTTCTGTTTACATAATTTGTCAAGAACATTAAAAATAACTGAAAAATGGGTGCGTGGTTCTAGATACTTTTCAGACATAATCAATCAACAACGTTGCAAAATTGTTTTCTGGGTTTGAAGGCCTAGGAGATAAGTCTCATGAAATAACTCAGGTAATTGTTATAATATAGTCATGTCTTGCATTGTAGTGAAGTGATTAGCATCTGGAGTCTTAACACCCAGATGTCCAAGCATATTTAACCCCTCCTGACTTCTGAGCAGAACATAAGCTACCCCAATAGAGGCCACTACAATAGATGACATCTTAGGGGAGAAGACAAAAACAAAGAACACCCCAGAAGAGGTGGCCTCTGAGATTTTGTTCTTCTGCTTTAATGGACAAATGGAAATGCAAATCTACAACTGCTGCACATGGATGGATAGCTGAGAGGATTACGGTGAGATATGGGAATGGTGGGAAGGACCATTTTATCTCCAGCTACTGAAAGACAAATACCTGAGCAACTCATAGTAACCCTATGTACATTAAGTCTGAAAGCTACCCTATCATGCGCCAATCTCATAATCTCTGACATACCTAATCCCATTGCTCCAGTCACTGAGTCAATCCATATCATCCTGGGTCTTCTCCTGTGCTGTCTTTCCACCCTTCTAAGTATGATGTCCCTCTCCAAGGACTGGTCCCTCCTGGCCACATGTCCAAAGTATGTGAGAGGGAGCCTCAAAATTATTGCCTCTAGGGAGCAAACTGGTTTCACCCTCTCTAGGACAGACTTGTTTGTTCTGGAAGTCCACTGTATGTACAACCCTCTTCTCCAGCACCACAACCCAAAAGCATTAATCCTTCTTCTATCATCCTTAGTTATGTTCCAGTTATCTGATGCATAGCAACTAATTGCAAAGATCAGACATTCTTTAGTCTCCAGACTGACATCATTTCTCTTCAGTACTGTATAGAGGTCCCTGACAGAAGAATTTCCCAATGTAATTCTCTTTGATTTCTTGACTGCTGGTGCCAAGAGTGTTGACTGTGGAAACAAGCAAGATGAAGTTATCAACAAGTTCAATCTCTTCTCTATCCATCATGAAGCTGCCAATAGGCCCAGTGGTGAGAATCTTTGTTTTCTTTTCTTTTTTTATTTTTTTTTTGTGAGAAAAATTTATTACATTTAGAATTAGCCCACTGGACTCAGTTTAGATGATCCCAATTTTGTTGGCAACATCCAAAGCATCATAATCAGGAGCAAGTTGAACATAAGCCTTCTTCTCTCCATCAGGCCAAATCAAAGTGTTGACCTTAGCCACATCAATGTCATAGAGCTTCTTTACAGCTTGTTTAATTTGGTGCTTGTTGGCCTTGACATCCACAGTGAACACAAGTGTGTTGTTATCTTCTATCTTCTTCATAGCTGACTCAGTGGTCAGGGGAAATTTGATGATGGCATAGTGGTCAAGCTTGTTTCTCCTCAGGGCGCTCTTCCAGGGGTATTTGGGCTGCCGTCAGGAGTCTCAGTGTCTTAGGCCGCCAGAACGTGGGTGACGTGCGGATCTTCTTTTTTTTTGGCTGTGGACGCCCTTCAGGATGCCTTCTTGGCCTTCAATGCATTTGCTTTGGCTTCAGTTTTGGGAGTGGCTGGGGCTTCCTTCTTGGCTTTCGGCGCCATCTTCGTAGAAAGCGAGAATCTCTGTTTTCTTGATGTTGAGCTTCAATCCATATTGAAGACTACAATCCTTGACCTTCTGCAGCAAATGCCTCATGCCCTCTTTAGTTTCAGCAAGCAAGGTTGTGTCATCTGCGTAATGCAGGTTTTTGATGAGTCTTCCTCCAATCCGGATGACACATTCCTCCTTGTATAGTCCAACTTCTCAAATGATCTGTTCTGCATATAGATTGGAAAGGTAAGGAGATAAGATACATCCCTGACACACACCTTGCCTGATCCTGAACTATGCTATGTTTCCCTGCACTGTTCTGACTACTGCTTTCTAGTCAAAGTGTAGATTTTGCATGAGCACAATTAGGTATATGAGATGTAAAAAGGTTCATGAACTGTGATCAAAGATGTTGATTTCATGTAAATATGTAAGCATATAGCCAGAACAGCTCTTCTAAATACTCAAACTTTTTTTGTAGCTTAACAAGGTTTTGGTTTTGTTAGGTACCATCTCATTAGCTTGAAATCATAGCAACTCTATGTACAACAGAACAAAACCCAATCTTCTTCACAATCTCTGCTGTTCCAAACATATTGTTATAGTCACTGAGTCAACTCTTTTCTTTGAGAGCCTTTCTCCTTTTTTGATGACTATCTGTTTTTCCCAGCATATCATTCTCTAGCATCTAGCCCCACTTGGTAACATGGCCAAGGTATACAAGACAAAATATCACCAATCTTGCTTCTAAAGAGCACTCTGGCTGCACTATTCCCAAGACAGACTTTTTTGCTTTGGCAAGCTATAATCTTCACCAATACCACAATTAAGCACCATCAATTCTGTATTCCTTGTTCATTTCTCACTTTCACAAGTCTCTGAAGCATTTGACATTACCAAGTCTCATGTCATGTCAAAATTATTAGTCTTTAAAATGTTATTCTTGCTCTTTAGTGCTTTCGATAAGTTGTTGGAGCTGAAGTGCCCAATGAAAAACATTTTAAAAATGGTTTCAATAAGTGTGATTGTGGATCTAAGTAAAATGAATTCATTGATAATTTCCATTTTTTTCCTCCTTTTATCATTTAGTTGCTTATTGGTCAATTTGGGGAGGACTTTTGTTTTCTTGATATCTTGTGGACTAAACCATAGCACTGCTAACCCACAGGTGATCTCTATTTATTCAAATCAACTAGCTGAGCAACTTCCTCCTTTACAATTTGCAATCTAAAATACTCAACGAAGGGTTAGATAGATAATGAGTTGGTTCTGACTCAAGGACAGTGATTTTAGATTTACAGTCTGAGTTTCATCAGTAAGTTGTTCCAGTCTTCATTTTCTGTAAGGCGTTATCATTCTGCATATTTGATGTTTCATACAACAACTCTTAAATTGATCTAAAATGATGTTTTATAATATCTTATGTTATCCATCATAATTATGGAAATTTGGTAACAAGATAAATCTGTTTTCAAATAAATGAATTATGAATATAGAGACAATTTTCCAGAACTCATTTAAGTGATAATTATAGTCAAAATAACTCTGAGGACACTCTTAGCTACTTCAGGTA
>NW_006399790.1:12212053-12218183 GCF_000299155.1 Elephantulus edwardii | reverse complement strand
AAATGGGGGGGGAGGGGTTTGTGCAGGGAGAAGGGTGCAACAATGAATGAATGGAATTCCAAAATCTCTGTAGATGTTCATTGAAATGAAAAATAAACCTAAATTTAAAAAAAAAGAAAAAAATATCAGTAATGTTATCTATCTTTAAACAACTAGTCCTAATTTACCAGCTCTATTAAACAGGATTTAAGTTAATAATTTTCTTCATAAAAACTAACATGAAATAAAAATGGAAAGAAGCAACAACGAAAATGATGAATTAAAAAAACAAGTGACACAAAGACTAATAGCTATTATATTTGACATTTATATGAGTTATAAATGTCATCACTATTATTTCTCTTGTATAGTTTTATTTATCTTTAGCATCCTTTGAACCACAAGGCATTTTATCCTAATTCACATATTTCCAACTGAAGGTAATAAAAGCTTATTTTTTATGCAACAAAGCAATGCTTTCTGATTTTCTTTCCTGTTATAGGGTCTTTCAATCTTCTTAATACTATTGTGCCTCTCATCACACAAAGAAAAGATGCATAAATTTCCTCCAAATCAAAGGAATATTCACATAAGACCCCAAGAAATTCCTCATTGTATCTTAAGGCAAGCAGAAAGCAAATCTGCAGAATAAACTTTAATGATATCGTGACATTTTACTTGCTTGTTCCTCTTTTTTTTGCATACATTAGTCAATAAAATACAATGAGCAATATGCAGGCAGGTGATAATCTCAGATGTCTCACCACCTACCATGCTCTGCTCAATGCAACAGATGCATTATTCACAAACCAACATAGCTGACTGACTGGGCTGTCAATAAAAAAAAATTATAATAGAAAATATTTCTGGTTTTGCATGCATATGGATCTTAGGTTCTGCTTCCAAAAAAGAAGCATCACAGGTCAGTGATTTGTAACTTTTTCTGTTTACAGTATAATATTGAGAAAGATAATAACACTCATGAAGGGATTTTAAAAGCTCCAAAACAATATCAAATGAACAAGGTATAATTATAATAATAGCACTGCTACATCACTCTAATATCTCCTGATATTTGACCAAGAAGCTCCAATAGTTGTAGCATTTATTTAGTGGTTCTTAGGTGTGGTGTCACTATTTGTTTGACACTGGTTAATGCTATTAATTCCAACAAAGCAAAATTCTTTTGCGTTTTTAGAAACGCATAATTTTCTGTTTCATTTTTATCTGACAAAATTACCATCAGAAAATGTTTAGTTAGTAGTAGCAAGGGTTCTCACACATTATTCAAAATTTGAAAATGTATCAGATTACCATGGTACACTTACTGTGGACCAATGTTTTAAGATTTTTTTCTAAAATTACAATTATTATTTTCAATTCAAGGTGATTGATTTGAAGAATGAAGTATTTTTATATTTTTAGAACCATCAAAACTATAAAAAAATGTCTTTTCTAGCCATTGAGTTTGACTTTGTCAGATGGATTGGTGGGGAAATGTGAAGGGGGATCTCTCGGTTTATTCATAATGGGATTGGCTAGGCTTGTCATATTGAGTGGATTCAATAGCAGAAATTGAGAATCTCACCAGCAGACGATATAGAGTGTGAGTCCTTTGGGGCTAATGATTCCTGTACCACTCAGATTGGAGCCTACAGAACTAGCAGCCACAGCAGAAAACCAAAGACCTGAAATGAGACAGAGCTGATCTTGGGACTAATATCTCATGAAATCAGAACTAGAAGCCTTTGCCCAAGACCCTATAACTGGTAAGACTAAGAGCTTTGTAATACTAGCCTAAAGCTGCAAGGCTAACAGCTGAGGTGTATTGGAGCACATTTTGGAAGCTGTCTTGACCTGCAATTGTATATTGCTGCCAACCTGAAATACAGTCTTCTGACTTTCGTAATAAACATCATTATAGTTGGGGGGGAGGGAATCCCACATATAAATATTTTAAATTTAGAATTTTATCCTATTAACATAGAAAAAAATGACAAATGTCAAAGTACAAAAGTGTTCATTAAAGTTTTACTTATAATAACAAAAAAGAAAACCATTTAAAATATTAAACAAGTCAGGTAAATTCATAAAATGTGTGGGACATTTTGAAGCTGTTAAAATCTTTGTATATAATGTTAGGTTAAAACAACAGGATTAAAAACTATGAACAAATAGTCCCACTTTCAGAAATTATAAACACAAAGAAAATAAAATGAAAGAATATATCAAAACAAAAAGAATAGTTCAATGTTAATATACTAAGTTTTTATCTCCTTAAAACAACTAAGGAAATTGAGACTGAAGACATTTTTTATTTATGTCATAGCAATTTAGCTACCAAGTGTTCCAGGGATTATTCCCATGTAATTGTCTATACTTAAAAAAAAAAAGGTCTATCTGGATGAAGTTTTATTATTATTATTATTATTATTATTATTATTATTATTACTATTATTATTATTACTATTTGTGTGTGTGTACCATCAAATCGGATCTGACTAGTACAGGAAGAGATTGTCCCACCTTCTCCAGCAGAGCATCTGGTGGATTTGAACTGCTCACCTCTGGGATTGCAGTGCAGCTTCTTGCCACTAGGCCACCAGAAATCGCCTGGATGAAGTTTCTGTAAAATAAACCTTATTTAATGCAATGTTTAAGAGGGTAATGAATACGAGTTGGTACATTTTCATACATCTTTTAATATAGGATAGGTTAGGTTATTTCTTCCCAAAATAATATTCAGCTAGAAGATGAAAGCTGCTTCATAATATCAACTTTATATTAATAAATAGAAATTTTATACTTGGACTCCAGAAAACAAGAGTAATTCAAAGAAATAGTTTCTCAATATTTTCTACACCTATACATACTTTTACAAATTTTGGAAACCAAGTAGGAGTAAAATCAAGTTAAGAAAATAATAAAAATATTTCCAAACCAGCAATAATAGTGAAAATAAAATAACTTCAGGGACTGTGTTTAAATTACTTCCTCATACAATGGCATATACATCCCATTCTGCCATCCCTTAATGTCTGCCCATTCAATTTGAAAGAGTCAGATGAGCATCATGCAAAATATTAACTCATGTTAACCAGAGCAAGAATAATTACCTCGACATGTGAAAAATGAATTAACTTATTAAAATATTCTATGTTCCTTCTAAGCGCTAAAGAGTAAGAGATATTCCTTTTTAAGTGGATAAATGTCTCATTATGATAAATTACTTCTTATTTTCTATAAATTGTTGCCTTTCATATTTGTTAAAGACACCAGAGGGTAGAAGTCTTATTCATTATCAAGTCTCCCTTGTGTTCTCAAAATGACTGAACGTTCTTCATAGTAATTTGGTTAGTAAATATGAGGGGGGGAAAAAGGAGCTGCCAGGTTTAAACTCACAGAAGATTAAGGGGTGCTGGAGACAATCCAAGATATAAAGAACAAAAGATTCCGCTTCATCTGAATTGAACTCTTCCTTACAGCCAATAATATTTTCAAATTTATTCTACAACATGCTCATTGTTTTTCTTCAATATTTAAAATATATATCAATTGACTTTCTTCCTATGGTTTAGAAAATTGTATATACATTATTTAAAGGCTATATAATTGCCTTTTTCTGATATCATTAGATTAGTTTCAAAGCAAAATGTAGAAAGATTCAGAAATGTAAATGACTAGTGAACCATCCCTTACTCCTTTCTCATTCTTTGTCCTTTGCCTTTTTTCATATTTTTAAAAATTTTATATTTATTTACATACAAAATTCATATACATTCTATTTTATACATTCCTTCATTCACATTGTATTACATGTAAACAATCACATATATCTTATTTTATAAATTTAATCACCATTGTTCTGTGCCCACCATCACCTTGTCCCTTTAGATCCCCACTAGGATCTCTCCAAATTCCTTCACTACCTCACTTTGACCAACAAACATGTTAGCCCTGTGATTTCCTCCCTGCCCACTTTCTGTCCCTGGCTCCCTCTCCTTTCCACCTTGGACTTCCATACACATGTTACTAGTTGTCCCTCTGTTTTTACAATAATGGTCTTACCTAGTATTTGTCCTTATGGGAATTGGTTCACTCACATAATGATTTCGACTCTCCCATGTTATGTGGTATTTTTCAGAATTATTGCTCCTGAGTGATGCATAATATTCCACTGTATGAATGAACCACAATTTCTCAATCCATTCATTTGTTGATGGACATTTCGGCTGTTTCCATGCTCTTGCTATTGTGAATAATGCTGCTATGAACATGGGCATACAAATCTCCATTTGTATCTCAGTTCTATTATCCTTATGATATATTCCTCTCAATGGAATAGGTGGGTCATATAGAATTTCAAACTACCTTCCAGAGTGGTTGTACCAATCCCATCGCCAATGTATGAGAGTTTCAGCCACTCTACATCCTCTCCAACACTTATTGTGTATTGTCCTGCTAAACTTTGCCATTGCTACTGGAGTGAAATGGCATCTGATTGTAGTTTTGACTTGCATCTCTTTTATTGTCAGTGATTTTGAGCATTTCTTCATGTGTTTGTTGGCCATCCAGATGTCTTCCTTTGTGAAAATTCTTTGCATATCGTTTGACTATTTTGTAATTGGGTCATTGGTCTTGTTCTTGCTGAGGTCCTGTAGGATTTTGTAAACTTTTGTCATGAGACCCTTATTTGAAATGGAATTGCCAAATATTCTTTTGATGAGTACAAAGGCTTAATCTTTAGAAGGTACATACCATTAATTGATAGGACCACTCCTAGTTGTCCATTTTTTACCGTATTTACCAGCCTTTTTATACCATAGGCGAGGCCTTCTATGTTTGGTCCCAGTTTATCTCTTATGAACTCTATGGTCTGGGACTTTACTCCCAGATCTCTGATCTACCTTGAGTTGACTTTTGTGTATGGTGTGAGAATTTGATTTGCTTCAGTTTACTGTAGGTAGAAGTACAGTTTTGCCTGCACCATTTTTTGAAGAGGTTGTTTTTTCCCCATTCCCATTTGATAGGTTTTGTTTCCTTGTTGAATACCAGTTAACCATAGATAGGTAGGTTAATTTCTGTGTTCTCGATTCTGTGACATTTGTTGATATGCCTGTCATTTTACCAGTAACATGCTGCATTGATTATTACAGCTGTATAGTAAAATGGAGGAAGACTCATCAACAACTTACGTTATGTAGATGGCACAACCTTACTTGTTGAACTGAGGAAGACCTAAAGCACTTGCTACCGAAGGTCAAGGACAGTAGTCTTCAATATGGATTGAAGCTCAACATCAAAATGACAAAGATTCTCCCCACTGGGCCAATTGGCAGGACCATGATAGAAGGAAAAGAGATTGAGGTTGTTAACAATTACGGATTGCTTGGCTCCACAAACAACACTCTTGGCATAAGCAGTCAATCAGGAAAGCAAAAGGTGATTTGCACTGGGAAAATCTGCTGTCAGGGACCTCTCCAGAATAGAAACAACGATGTCAGTCTAGAGAATAAGGTATGCCTGATCCAGGCCATGATCTTTGCAATTGCTTGTTATGTATCAGAGAGCTGGACAATGACTAAGTGTGACAGAAGACTTGATGCCTTTGTGTTGCGGTGCTGGTGAAAAGTCTTGAACATACAATGGACTTCCAAGAAAGGGTGAAACGAAGTTTCTCTTTGGAGGCTAGGATTTTGAAGCTCCATCTCACATACTTTGGGCACGTGGCCAGGAGGGACTGGGCCTTGTAGAAGAACGTCATGCGCAGAAGGGTTGCGGGACAGCACAGGAGAGGAAGACCTCAGATGAGTTGGACTAATGTAGTAACTGGGTCAATGGGGGTAGATGTGTCAGAGTCAATGAGACTGGCTCAAGACAGGGCAGGCTTCAGAGCTTTGTACATAGGGTCACTATAAGTCACAAGCAACTAGATGGTACATAACAATAACAACACCACCATTCACTGTGTGCTAAAGACATGTTGTTGTTGTTACGTGCTGTCGAGTCGCTTGGGACTCATAGCGACCCCATGTGCAGCCCAAAACTCTGCTCTGTCCTGTGTCAATTGTCTCTGACACTCCCATTCTGATTATCCCAGTCACTGAAACAATCCACCTCATAGAGGGCCTTCGCCTCCTGCGCTGTCCCT
>NW_006399790.1:12203120-12210473 GCF_000299155.1 Elephantulus edwardii | reverse complement strand
AAATGTTCTGGGATTCCCATTCTTCTCAGAGTCAGCCACAGTTTGTTATGATCCACACAGTCAAATGCCTTTGCATAATCAATGAAACACAGATAGACTTTCTTCTGGTATTCTCTGCTTTCAGCCAAGATCAATCTAACATAAGCAACAATATCCCTAGTCCCACGACCCATTCTAGTATGGTGCTAGAGAAGCATTTTTAATATCTCATGAGCTGCAATGAGAACAAAAAAATAGCTCTTGGAGAGAGTACATCCAGGATGCTCTTTATAGGGGAGGACATCATTTGGATATGTTACTAAGAGTGGCCAATCCTTAGGAAAAGACATCATATTTTAAAAGACTAAAGGTCAGAGAAAGAGAGGAAGCCCTCCAAAAGAATGGAATCAGACAGTGACTGTAATAATGGGCTTAGGAGAGATGATGAAAATGGCACAGGAAAGGGCAGGGTCCATAAGTAAAATAAAGCTAATGAAAACTTGCAACAATTCTCAATTGGTCATTATATTGTCTATTGGTCCAATTGCGAGGATTTGTAAATTTCCTTTTGTGGCAGTATAATGCCGAAGAATGTAGTCTGAGCTTCATCAGATTTCAGTTCTTAGTGGCAAGAAGCTGCATTGCAATTCCAGTGGTGCACGGTTTGAATCCACCAGATGATCTGCTCAAGAAGGAGCGACAATCCCCTCCTGTACCAGTCAGATCAGATTTGACGGCACATACACACACACACACACAAAAAAAAAAAGAAACCAGGAAGAAACTGCCTTTCCAATTCATTGACTCTAAAGTGATGTTCACAGTGTTTTCTCAAAAAAAAAAAAAAAAGAAAAGAAAAAATAAATAGAATAAAAATTTAAAAAAAAATTCAATTCTTCATTCTCTGCAAAGGGTCTGTCATCTGCATAATGCAGATTGTTGATGGGTCTTCCTCCAGTCCTGAAGTCACATTCTTTTTTAAATAGTCCAGTTTCTCAGATTATTTGCTCAGCATACACATTGAATAGATATAGTAAAGAACACAACATTAGAACATAGAGACTTTCCCGATTTAAACTATGCAACATCCTCTTGTTCTCTTCTAATGATGACTTCTTGGTCTATATACAGAATTCACATGAGTGAAATTAAATGTTTCGGAATTTGTACTCAATGCCATTAATAATTTATTGTGATCTACATAATCCAATACCTTGTCAGAAAAACGCAAACATGCATCTTTCTGATACTCTCTGCTTTCTGCAAAGATCCATTTGACTTCAGTGATGATATCCCAGTTCCATGGTCTTATAAATCAAATTTTAATTTCTAGCAGTTCATCAAGGTATTCTCTATATTTTACCTACCATCAGCAAGATTTTCCTTTCATGTGTTATTAATGGTAATCTGTCTAGTTTCATTTTCAATTACCACTAATATTAAATTATCTCTATGAGTTTAAGTAAAACTCTAGCTGCTGTTTTTTTTCATCTGTGTCTTTGTTTATTCTAGTGTCACCATCAGAAATGGCCCTATTTCACTTTCGCTAGTGGCAACATATACTGCCCCTCTAAATCCAATTCATGTCACTTCCTTTATTGAAACTTCAATTATTGTACTTGAAAATTATATCTACCATATTTAATTTACTGTATAACATTAGAGGTTATGCAAATATTCTCACATTTGACCATCTTTCTAATTTATTTATATTTTCTCCAACAAGAAGAATAGCTTTTGGAAGGTTAGGCACAGTTAACTACATAGAAATTATGTATTCAATTCATGATAAATTGATTTGAATATTTATTAAATGAGTCTGAGTTAACATGGAATAAAATTCAAATATGAAGCAAGATTTCATTGAAACCCATTGATTTTTGCCTTTCTTTATCTTTGACATGAATAGCATTTCCCAAGTCCAAGAAGGACTTTCTAATATTGGCGGGGGGGTGAAAATTAAAAGAGTGTTACTGATTGCTTCCCTTGATAAACATGCCTTGTTGTCTAAATAAAATTGATTTAGTCAGTCAGGCAAACAGTAGCTTTGTGTTTTGCTAGTATTTGAATGTAATGTTAATTGCTGAAATTTTTTTTGATTGGGTGGTCTTGCCTTTATTAATGTATGATTATACAAACTGATGAAATGAGAATTTGAAATGCTTGTATATACATGGGAAATAATTACTATTTCATGGTATTCTTCTTGCTTTATAAATTTGATCAATTGAGCCTTTTTTCATTATTATTGACAAATACATCTGTGGTTTCCAAATTTCCATGACTCTGAGCTCTATAGAAGGCTTAGCAGGCTACAAAGACATGGCTACTTCAAGAACTATTTCCTAATAGAATGTATCTGAAGCTTTGCTGCATTTAAATTTTTCATTTAGTGTTATGTATGAATTCATGACTTTTGGAGGTCAGCCCAGACCATCTGTTATGAGATTTACCATAGCTTGAGATGAACTGGGAGCAGGTGAACCAGTCAGCAAGAAGAGTCCCTGAATGGAACAGACTACAACATCAGGGGTCTTTTAATCATTTAAAAGTTTCTCTTTAAATGAAGAGGGGTGTAGATAGCATAATTTATTTCATTTTCCCCCCTCTTTCAACTATAAAACTAGATCCATGACTCTGTATGTGTGTATACATGTAATAACAATACCTTTTATTGAGTACTTAATATATACTAGAAAACAGGACAGAAGTTTCACATGGAGCTTCATATAACCTTCCCAATGAGCCAACTGTTGGCTGTTATGGCTATTTCAGTTTTACAAATGAGGTTAAGCGGCCAGTGTAAAGTCACACAGCTAACAATATACAGAGCAAGACATTCAAGCTAATAAGGAGTTGGTGTTATATATCATAGAGTCAGAATGGACCCATAGCTGACCTTCCACCACATTTTCAGAGACAGTAAATCTCACAGGAGTTTACTCGTTTTTCTTCCATAGAGCAGCTGGTGGATTTGAACCTCATGCCTTTGGGTTGGCAGCCCAACTCTTTATCATCAGGAAGCATCAGTGCTTCCTAATAATGAGTAGTTTAGATAATTACACAGGGACTAGCCACTCCTTGAAAGAAAGATGGACCTTTGCCTCCCATAAATATTTACAGCCTATATAGGTAACCATCAGTCAGAAACAAGTTGCTGGCAGTGAATTTTTTTGGTGTAATTTATCCCTCGCACACACACCCACACAACCACTAACAGCTCCATGCATTACTAACCCTAAATACTTTCAGTATAATTATTATGCTATATTGATCTTGTCATTTCAATTATTTCATAAAATTTCCATATAGATATTTCACTTGATCACTGATACAAATAAGGGAGAGAGTAAGCTCATTATCAACTACATTTTTATAATTGCTAAGTATTCTGGAACACGAAGTGCTAATATCTAAGTGTCATCTTGCAAAAATCCTATAGCCCTTCTCTAGTTCTTAACCAGTGTGCATGCGCGCGTGCGCGCGCGCGCGCACACACACACACACACACACACACACAGACACACCCTTAATATATCGTGATAAAGATGGCAAGATGTGACTAAAAATAGGTAAACCAAAACCCACAAAAGAGGGTGGGTTTGGGGGTTTTTCCACTATCAAATGCAGTATTTCTCACTGTTGTTATTATGTGCTGTCAAATCAGAACCAACCCATAGCTGACCCTACAGTGAGTTTTCAAAGACTGTAAAGTGCAAGAGAGGAGATTGTCCATCTTTCTCCTATGGTAGATTAGAAACACCTGCTTTAGGCTTGGCAGCACAACTCCCAACACAAGGGCACCACAGCGGCCTCTTTCTTGCTGTTGTTGCTGTGAGGGGCTGTCTATTTGAATATGATTCATAGAGACCCAATGAGCAACAGATCTGAATTCTATCATATCCTGAATTTGATCATCCTCGCCATCTCTGATAAACTTGAGTCCATTGCTGCAGTCACTGTGTCAATCTATCTCACTGGTGATCAAGTTAAGAATCTTTGAGGTGTCTAATGAGGCAGCCCCACCACAGCCAGGTGCAGTTAATATTCTAGTTTAATATTCTGCTTGTCTACACAGAGCTCAACCACCATATGACCTTAACTAATGACTTGAGAATTTTGTTATTTTTAAAATTTTTACTCTTGTTTTCTTTAGCACTTTATTTTTTTTATTTCTTTGAATGAGTTTATAAAGCCTATCAATTGTTCACTCAAACATTCTTGTGGATTTGTATGTTAAAATATTAAAATGACTGCACAAGATGGATAAATTTAGAGCAAGTTAAGTCACAATATGAAAATTATAAGAAAAGTATTTTAGAAAAGTAAGGAAAAGTTTACATAGAGAATCAACACTAAATAAATAAGGCAGTGACTCTGTAGGACAGAGCAGAATTGGTCACAGGATTTCTAAAGCTGCAGATCATTATGGAACTCAACTGTCTCATTACTATCCTAGTGATTGGCTGATTAGAACCTTTGGTTAGCAGTCAAAAATTTTAGTCACTGCATGTATATGCGTACCTTCTTTTAAAAAGTAAAGCAAATGGTGTATAAAGGAAGGGTGTATAAAGATTTCAGAAAATGGGCAGGCTATGGAAACAAAGAAAAATACAGCATATACATGGGCATTTAAATGTAATCAACATCACTAAGATCTAATCAGTCCTGCAACAAATCAGAGAAAATGGTCTCCAGGATGACAGATATGACTACAAAATGTGCTCTAAAATATGATATATTTACTTTTATAAGCAGTGACAATCAGAAAAATTGGAATTTGGATAAATCTAACAGAATATTTATCTCAATAATGTGGCAACTATGAAGGTTGAATTCCCAAGGATGGATAGGATATACGCATTAATAATATTTTTACACACAGAAGATAAGCTGAATGAATGAAACCATCTAAAAATTAAATTCTTGTGTGCATCAGAAGACTTCTCCTAAAGAGTAAAAATATAAATTGGGAAGAATATTTGGCAATAAAAGGTTATTATTTTTAGAAAACTCAAACACCTCAAGGACAAAAAATCCAATTAAGAAATGGACAGAGGACACGAACAGAAAACTCTCCCGGGAAGACATTCAGGCAGTCAATAAACACATGAAGAAATTATCTTGATTATTAGCCATCACAAGAAGCAAATAAAAACAAAGAAAAAAAAACCTCCCCAGGAATAATCACAAAGTTCAATAAATAAGAAAACAGCAAATGCTGGTAAGGGTGAGGAGAGATTGAAATTTACATAATTCTGGTGGGACTATAAAATGACCCAATCAATATGGAAAATACTGTGAAATCTCCTGAAAAAGTTGGAAATAGAATTATTATTTATTCTGGAAATTCTACTATAGAGCTATATCCCAAAGATAATAGGTAGGAGACCCTGGTTCATATATGTATGACAATGTCCACTGCTGAATCATTTACAGTCCCAATGAGTTGGAAACAGCCTGAGTGTCCATCACCATATGAACAGATAAACTGTGAAACAAACATGGAATGGAATAATATACAATAAAGTACACTTTGAGTAGATTAGCAGACATGGCAACTGATGCTTAGCTCTCAAATATGGAAACACAAAAAGGTAGAACAGTTGTACGCAGACACCAGTGATTGGAACGAGGAATGTGAGAGCACAAATGTAGGACAATTGGACATTATTAAGAAATGAAATACATACCTATCTACATACAATATCTACATACTAGATATTGGTGAAATTACATGGATTGGCATGGGACATTTTGAATCAGTTGATTATATGATACTATGCTGGAGATGAAAAGGCGAGGAAAAATGAGGTTGCCTTCATAGCTAAAAAAGTCATTTCTAGATCCACCTTGAAATACAATGTTGTGAGTGACAGGATACTATTCATACACATACAAAGAAGTCCAGTGAATACCACTATCATTCAAATATATGAACTAACAAGTAGAGCCCAAAAGGAGGGAACAGAAGATTTCTATCAACCTTTGCAGTCAGAAATCAATTGAACATGCAGTTAAGATGAAGTAATAATAATGGGTGACTGCAATGCAAAAGATGGGAAGAGAGAATAAGGCTCAGTAGTTGGAAAACATGGACTCGGTGACAGAAATGAAGCTGGAGATAGTTTTTATAAGAAACATTAATAAATGCAAGCTATACACATGGAGTTCACCTGATGGTACACATACACATCAGATTGATTATATCTGTGAAAGAATTGCTGGAGAAACTCAATATCAGCTGTGAAAACAAGGCCAAATGCTGAATCTGGAACAGACCACCAATTACACATAGGCAAGTTCAAGCTTAAGTAAAATAAAATTAAATCATATCCATAGGAATCAAAGTTTGACTTTTAACCAATTTAATGTTAGAACCATCTCAGGAACAGGTTGGAGGCCTTGAACACTACTGAGCGAAGATCAGATAAGCTGTGGGAGGATAACAGGAATATCATCTATGAAGAAAGCAAAAGGTCTTTACAAAGACAGAGGAGGAAGATCTTGCACTCTTTCAGTCCTAAAGATGAAGTTCATAGCAATAATCACTCTTCTGTCAATTTGTTGTACCGATGTAGCTTGGGGTTGCTGTGATGCTGAACCTTGTACCATTGGAATGTCAAATGTCAATAACGGTTACCCATGGTGAACAGTATTAGGTGGAGCTCCCAGTTAAAGGCAGATTTGGAAGCAGGAAGTGGCATCCACTTCCTAAACAACATGCCTCTGGAAACTTGATGAATTCTGATAAATGACTAGAGTTATACAAAGGTTTCAGACCTTTTGTTCATAGGGTTGGTATGAGTCATGCTCAACTAGATGGCAATCAACAACAACAATAACAACATAAGATGACTTTTTTAAAAAAAGACTAAAATATACTATTCAACATCTCCTACAAAGAGAAAAACAATAGGCTACTTCCACAGTATGTAGAAGAAAAATCATAAGGATAAGAGCTGAAATCAATGAGACAGAAAACAGACATCAATATGAATAATCAGTAAGACCAGGAGCTACTTCCTCCAAAAGGTCAATAAAATAGACAAACCATTGGTACATTTACAAAAGAAAGAAAAGACACCAATAACTCAAATATAAAAGAGGTGACATCACAACAGAATCAACCGAGATTCAATCACCAATGTAGGAATATTATGAAAAGCTATGCAAGAAATCTGGAGGACAACCAACAGGCAAATTGACTGGAAGAGATCTACATTTGTTCTCATTCCAAAGAAAGCTGACCCGAGAGAGTGCAGAGATTATTGAACAATATTATTGTCTTCCTGTCAAACATTCTTCTAGGTGGTATAGCACTGGTCTGTGCGTTGCTGTACAGAGGTAACTTGTGGTTGCTGTGATGCTGAA
>NW_006399790.1:12189151-12198865 GCF_000299155.1 Elephantulus edwardii | reverse complement strand
GAACTCATACAATATTATTCAAAATGGGTGACCCTGGAGGACATTATGCTGAGTGAAAAATCTCAGTTGCAAAAGGACAAATACTGCATAATGCCACTGTTGTAAAAGAGAACTGATGACATCAGGGTTGAGGAGAAACAAAGAAAAGAAACAAATAAATAATGTACACTGCATGGAAACAGAGGAGGGAAAGAACTACCTGTTGTTGTTGTTGTTTAATGCCGTCGAGTCGTACACGACTCAGAGCGACCCTATGAACGAACAGCCTGAGCACTGTTCGTACATAGAGTTTCCAGAGGCAAGCCATTTTGGAAGTGGATGCCGCTCCTGCTTCCAGGCTTGATTTAGTCGGGAAGCTCCAGCCAACACTGTCCACCATGGGTGCCCATTACCATGATTGGCACAAGGAATATATTATTAGGTATTATATGTATGGTAACAGTCCAGATTAAGAGCTGCATAGTAAAGAGGATGGGGTGGGGGTGGGGAATTGTACAACAATGAAAGGTTGTTTTGGGTTTTTTTTTTTCCAAAGAGAAAAGTGAACTAGGGGGTGCAAGGAGGAAAATGTGCAACAATGAATGAATGGAAATCCAAGGTCTCTATAAACTTTCATTAAAATTTCAATATAAAAAGATGCTTTAAGGCTTTTTCACTTCCTTCAATTTCCTCAAAGCTTATAATAATGAACTTATATAAAAACAGTCATTTTGTGACTAATATATATCACTCAGCTTAATTTCCTCTAGATTCATCTGTTGCTATTGTTGCTATGTGACCTCAAGTCAGAAACAACTCATAGCTGAACCTACCACCAGTTTTCAGAGGCTGAAAAATGCATAAGAAGAGATGGTCTATCTTTCTCCCTAGAGCAGCTGGTGAATTACAGCACAACTCAAATTGCACCACAACTTCTCCATTCTTTAGATCAACACATATATTAGCAGTAGTCAAGAAATCAAAAGATGTACTGCATTGTGAAAATATGCTACAAGGAACTCTTGAAAGTGTTAAAAAGCAAGGTATCATTTTAAAGTCTACGGTGTTCCTTTTTCAAGTCATGGCATTTTCCACTGTTCTGTATGTACCTGAAAGTTGGACAATGAATAAGGATGATTGAAGAAGAACTGATGTCTTTGAATTGTGACTCTGGAAAATATTATTGACTATGCCATAGACTGCTAAAAGAACAAACAAATCCATCTCTGAGGAAGTACAACCAGGAGGATCCTTAGAGGCAAAAACAGTGAAACTTTGACATATTTTGGGCATATTGTCAGGAGGGGGCAGTCCTTGGAAAAAGACACCCTACTGGAGAGTCAGAGGAAGAGTGGATAACCCTCAATGAGATGAACTGACATAGTAACTGTGACAATGGGCTTGAACATACTGGAGAACATGAGGATGGTGCAGAAAGGACAAGGTTCAGACATGTTGCTCATTGAGTGAGATGATTTGTACTGAATACTTTTAAAAAAGTCTAACATACAATAAACATAACTTTAAAAGACTGAACTGTATATGTGTGTGTATGCTCTGTTGTCTGAATTAAATTATCTCAGATCCATAATAGCCCCTTATGAAATGGTACAAAAATGCTGCCCTGTCTGTCCTCAATTTATATGGTGTGGATTGGATTATTGTGGCCCATGGTCAATGGGATTATAATGGCTGGGTTTTGGAAGCATATCACCAGGCCTTTCTTCCAAGTCTGTCTTAGTCTGGAAGCTCCGCTCAAAGTTGTTCACTTTCTATTGTCAGATAATTTGTGGCTGCACATGAGTTATATTGGGCAGAAATAAAACCTGGATTTTAAGCATTTAGGGGGACAGTACTACCACTGAAGAACCATTAATGCCGCAGAATGTGTGTCTTTGTATGTGTATGTATTTTTGTATTGTCAGATGTCTTTGAATGGGTTCTAATTTATGTCCCCAGAGAAACAAATGAAAATTGGTAAAGTAAAAGTTTAGCAGAA
Source organism: Elephantulus edwardii (assembly GCF_000299155.1). NCBI lineage: Eukaryota > Metazoa > Chordata > Mammalia > Macroscelidea > Macroscelididae > Elephantulus > Elephantulus edwardii. Next base: position 12,196,887 of record NW_006399790.1, on the reverse strand, counting down.
GAGAGAAGGCTCTCAACGAGATAGATTAACACAGTAGCTGCAATAATGGACTTATTCACAGCAGAGATTGTGAGGATAGGCAGCATCTCATTCTATTGTGCACAATGTCAGTATGAGTCTGGGCCGCTGGAGTACAGATATAGCCATAATATAGCCCTTGTTATCAGGAAGCATAGATTTACATTATGTGGTATAGCTATTTCCCATGTATTGAATTTATGTGCCTGTGAGACAACTATAGAGAGCTGTCTAGTAGAAATTGTCGTTTGAAGTAGAGACTTGTCATTTATTAACATGGAAATAGTAATTAAATAATAAAAGAGAAGAAACTGAAAAAAGGAATATAGAATGAAGAGATGCTCAAGCATATGGTCCTGTGAAGCTCTGATGCTTATGAGCTAGAGGATTATTTGCATAGAAATATAAACTTAAAAACAAAGATGGGGGGAGACTAGCTATGAAAGAATTCATCTGAAATATAATGGATCAATATATATGATGTAACCCTTGTACAGAATGTGACACAAAGAGAAATCCTTGAAGTCAAATTAATGTCAAAGTGAATAGATAATCGTAGGTCCCTGGGGATAGTATTGCATCTATAGCCAGTGACTAATTCTAAATTCTGGCTCTGAGGAGACTGAAAAATATAACGCTTACATCCCTAAAATCATGATGCTGAGAAGAACCAGATAAATAAGTAGAGAATGTTTTTAGGGGTCTTTTAAGAACGAAGCTTTGAGGAATACAGTCAAGTTTAAAATGACAAGCAGAAAAGGACAAAAAAAAATACTCATCAGGTTATCACAACACATATAATCTTAGTTAACTATTTCTAGTATTCCAGCTAACTGGCTACAAATAAGATTTTACCTATTTATATTTGATTTAGATAATTAGTAGATACAGCAATTTATAGTAGATCTGGTGGTCTAGTGGTAAGGAGCTGTGCTGCCAAACCAAAGGCACACAGTTCAAAGCCACTAGCTTCTAGCTTCTCTGTAGGAGAAAATGAACAAGCTCTTCTGCGTTACGCAGATAACACAACCTTGCTCGCTGAAACTGAGGAGGACCTCATGCACTTGCTGCGGAGGGTCGAGGACTGCAGCCTTCAATATGGACTGAGGCTCAATGTCAAGAAGACAAAAATTCTCACCATTGGACCAATCGGTAGCATCAGGATGGATGGCGAAGAGATTGACATTGTTCACAGCTTCAGTTTGCTCAGCTCCACGGTCAACACTCTTGGCACCAGTAGCCAGGAAATAAAAAACTTATTGTTGTACATAGGGTCGCTATGAGTCACAAACGACTCAACGGCACATAACAACAACAACAATGAACTATTTTCAGGCATCTGTATATTTTATATGTCTAAATTCCAATTAAAAGTTGAATTATTTTCTGAAACTTAAATTTTCTTTTGTGTATGTGTTCTTTGCATGTCTTTGCTTTGCTTACAATCATTCATATACAATGTGTTTTACATAATTAATTACTCTAAATGTATGTCTGTTATCCTTTTCAAGTCTTCATGGAATATTTCCTATTCCTTCACGTACGCCCCTCCACCCACTAACCTCGGCTATCCTAGTGATTTTCTCCTCTTCCACCACTTCTGTTCTCCTTCTCCCCTTCTTCGTTAGAGCATTTATTCTTATCACGCTCAGTTATCCTATTTTCTAAGTTTCTTAATAACCTAACTAGATATATACATGTTCTTCATAGTAAATATTCAAGGAAATGCATCTAAAAATCACACTTGTTTAAGAACTATTAAGTCTGTTACTTAAAAGACCTATATAAAATTTGCTGTTTGTTGTTGTGTACTGTCGAGGCGGAACGGACCCATAGCTGGCTCTCCTGTGGGGTTTTCAGAAGCATTAATTGCGTGGGAGAAGATTGCCCATCTTTCTTCCATGAAAATTTGCTATGTCATCTATCTATCTATCCATCCATCATCTATTATCTATCATCTAACTATTGTTGTTCTGTACTGTCAACCCATACATAATCCACCCTCCAGCATGTTTTCAGAGGCAGTTAATCACTGGGGTGTTGACTGCCCATCCTTCTCATGCAAAGCATCTGTTGGATTTGACCCAGGAGCCCTAAGGATTACAGTACTGCTTCTTGCCACTAGAGGCCACCAGTGCAATTCTTTCTCTCTCTCCCCCCTCTCTCTGTCTCGGTCTCTCTCTCCTGTCTCTCTCTCTCTCTCTCTCTCTCTCTCCATAGACAGATAAATACACACACACACACACACACACACACACACACACACACACACACACTTACCTAGGAACTTTCATTTAGAGAAGTACTAGGATCTGTGCTTAGTGTTACGAATCCCCAGTCACAGGAAAATAGCATGTATTAATATAGGTATTATTTGTCTCTATTTTTAATTCTTCATCAATACAAGGCAAATATTTAAATGCTCTGCATTCTTAGAGTGATACTGTCACAACGCTGATGGCCTAGACTTATATTATACAACCCTAGTTTAGAGTCTTTAGAATATAACTTTCCATAATTTAATTAAAATCCAGGGAATTGCTTTATTGCTAAATCACTTTAATCTTACTGCTCTAATTCTATGACTTGTTACATTGTTTACCGAATAATGCAATAAAGCAGTGGACGTTCATTACTGTGTCCTATACATAATAACACAGAATGTGACATAGGGCAATAAAAGTGATCAATAGAAAAATAATTTAATTATGACTGTCAGTATACTTCTTAACTATTTAGGCTACTTGTTTTTGAAAATTGGAGTTTTTCCAAAGAAAATATAATTATACCTATGTTGTTGTTGATTGCCTTCGAGTTGAGCACAACTCATAGTGACCCTATGAACAAAAGCCTTGAAGTCCCTTTACAACTATAAACAGTTATCAAAGTTCATAGAGTTTCTGAAGGCATATTTTTTTAGAAGTGGATAACAAGGAGTAAGTTGTGTATAAGAAATGGGACAATACATTTCTTTGATAAACTAAATATCAAAAAAACTTTACTCATGAATTTTTGCCTTATTATTATTATTATTGTTTTATGAGTGAAAATGTCCAAATACTATGAATTGTTTATCCCCTTTAACAATCATCTGAATAAGGAGGACACAGAGCTATTATTGAAAATGAAAAGATTTTGGATGGAAGGCTCAACCATGGATAGTAATGTTGCAACATCAGACCAATTTGCATCATGTTAATTTAGATTAAATCACACGGATAGAGATTGCCCATCTCTTTCCCATGGAGCCGTTGGTGGATTCAAACAGCTTGTCTTTGTGCCACCGAGATTGTTGACAGCTATAGTTTGCTTGGCTCTACAGTCAACACTCTTGGTATCAGCAACCAGGAAATGAAAAGATGAATTGCATTGGGAAAGTCTGCTATCAGAGACCTCTCCAAAGGACTGAAGAGCAATGATATTAGTCTGGATACTGATACAGGCCATGGTCTTTGCAATGACTTGCTATGCGTCAGAGAGCTGAACAATGACTAGGGCTGATAGAAGAAGATTTGATGCCATTGAGGTGTAGTGCTAGAGAAGAGTATTGAATACACCATGGACTGCCAGGAGAACAACAGTTCATCCTGGAGATGGTGAAATCAGGATGCTCCTTACAAGCAAGGATTCTGAAACTTTGTCAACATACTTTGGACATGTTGCAAGACAATATCAGTATTTGGACAGGGACGTCATGCTTGGGAGGGTGGAGGAACAGCACAGGAGAGGAAGACCCTCAATGAGATAGACTGATTCAGTCACTGGGGTAATGGGGATCGGTGTGTCAGAGACAATAAGATTGGCAAGGAAAGGCAGGGTTTAGGGCTGTTGTACATAGGGTTGCTATGAGGTGTCTACGACTCGTAGAGTTCTGTGGGCCTAGTGAACAGAACGTGATGCTACCAAGCCAAAGGTGAGTGATTTTAATCTGTGTCCCTCAGGTCTGGTTTTAATTGTTTTTGGTCAAACGTTCTTCTAAGTGGTATAGCACTGGTCTGTTCATTTGCTGTACAGAGGTAACTCATGGTTGCTGTGATGCTAAACACTGTGACACAGATGTGTCAAATGTGATAATGGTTTCCCATGGTGGACAGTGTTTGGTGGAGTTCCCCAACTAAAATTAGCTTGCAAGCAGGAATGGCATCCACTTCTGAAATAGCTTGCCTCTGGAAAGTCTATGAACATGGAGAATCAATGAAAGTTATACAAGTGTTCAGATCTTTCGTTCATAGGGTTGTTTATTTTTTTATGAATTATCTACGATTTGATGATACTTCACAACAACAACAACATCCTTTAGGTTGTGTTATCTTTATTTCTGCATTTGATAGTTCAAGTCTACTGTTGAGTTCCTCTAGTGAATTTCTCATTTGGGTTATCACCATTCAACTCTAGAATTTTTTTTTTTGTTGTTCTTTAAAAAGAAAAAAAAACCCCACCCTCATTTCTTTTTTCTTTTCTAATGTTAGTCAATAATTTATCCTCTATTTGATGAACAATTGTTTTACTACAATTTTCACATCTTTATACTTCATTACTTTAGTATTTTGAGCATATTCATAATGATTTCATTGAAGTGTTTGTTAAACATTTGAACACTCAATTTAATTTTAATTACTAATTCTTTCCATTGTGTGTCGGTCACACTTATTCTATTTTGTATTTGCTTAAAATGAGTAATTTTGGGTAATATAGTAATCCTAGATATTAATTCCTCTCTTCTTTCTAGGGCATGCTTTCATTATAGTTCACATATTTGTTTGCTTTTTTACTTCAATAGGCTATTTTAGAGAAGTCAATTCTCATAGCAGTATACAGTATGGTCTGAACATTTGCACAACCACTCTGGGATGAAAATGGATTGAAATGGATCTTTTGACTGTGTCTTTCCTATCTCCAGTTTATTGCTGAACTCTGTACCTTGCTTGGCATCACATTAAGCTGCTAGGCTCCACTAATTGTCAAACTAGTGCTCTATTGTTTTTGACAGTGCCCTAAGGCATGAATTGATTCAGTCCAATTCAATTAAATTTCAACAGGTAGGATAGTTTTGAGGCTACTCGTTGAAATTTACACATACTTCAGAAAGACTTATTTTAGCTATATCTTTTCCTAGCTCTGTCTGATAAACTAAAGGGTCAATGGTGTAGCTTGTCGTTTTCATACAGAATACAAATTGAATATCCCAAAGAATGCTCAAGAATGCTACTAGAGTTAATAAATCAGTTCAGCAAAGTGACAGAATACAAAGTCAGCACATAAAAATTAGTCATATTTTAATAAATAAACAATAAGTAATATGAAAATGAAATATACAAAACCAATTCCATTTATAATAACAAAAGAATAAAATGCCTGGGAATAAATTTAATCAAGAGAATGGAATATTTAGATCCTGACAACTAATATACATTGAAAGGAGTTAAAAAAAAGATTTAAGTAAATGGAAAATCATGGATGACACAACTTAATCTTGTTGAGCTATCAAAAAATAAAACAAAACAAAAACCCATTTTCATGGATCACAAGAAATTGTGGCTAGCATTGAGAAGAGTGGGTATCTCAGAACACTTAAATATGCTCAAATGAAACATATACCTAGACCAAGAAATTGTGCAAACAGAGCAATTAAATACTACATAGTTTAAATTTTTTTTAAAAAAGATATGCATTAGGGTTGTGTCCTTTCTCCCTAACTATTCAATTTGTATGATGAATAAGTATTTTGATAAACCAGACTTCAACAAGAAGTCAGCAACATCAATACTGGTATTTAAAGAAATCATAAAATGTGTTTTCTTTAGCTTTACAAAATATGAATATAAGTCTGTTACCAATAAAGATTAAAATGGCAAAAAATAAGTGTAGAATAAACTTATCCTGACTACACTATTCTGCACAATCTTAATCCCATTTCACAGTTAAGAAATTAAGGCTTTGACTTTAGCTAATTTTAGAAAACTCAAACTTCAGGTAGAAGGAAGCACAAACATTTTATATCTATGTTAGCTTTACTTTAACCTTATACTCTTTCTAGTATCTCACTGTTCATATAAGGTTAAAATTTTAGAATTTTGTCTAACAGTACACTCTAAAATAATACCAAATTGTTGCTGAATGCAAGGAGTTCTTTCCGTAGACAAATGGATTGCAGTATCCATAAGCACTTTATTACAGATCTGTGGAGGACAGCGGTTCAGACTCAAAGACTGCCTCCCTGTCTAGGAGTGGTCATTAGGTAACTCACTTAACAATGCACTTTGGCTAGTAAAATCAAAGAATTTCTATATTTGAAAAAAAAAAAATTACCAGTAAACAGGCAACCTATAAACTAGTTAAGATATATCTAAGAAAAACAGGTTTTGGAAAGATAAGAGTTAATTCAGTACTTCCTTTCCTGGTAAACAGGCAGATTAAATTACAATTTACATATGAATGGGAAAAACAGCTTCAAAGAGGTAACCACTGATCTAGGAGATGCATCTCCTCTCCTGGTAAACAGATAGATTAACCTACTTTACATGACTAAAGAAAGAAAACTAAGAATTCTAAGGTCAAGTAATTAGTTTTGCAGGCTAGAGAAAAATGATGTCAGTTTTATAACTGATACATATAGAGAGAATTCTGAACTTATTAATACCACCCCATCAAAATTACATCAAGTCTGTATAAACAATATTCTGTATTTTGGCCAGTAAATGAGTTTGTTGCATTATTTAATGAAAAAAGATAAGTAGAATGACTCAAATATTATAGACAAGTAAATAAAATCATTAGGCGCTTGTAATCTACCATGAGGGGGTTCGGCGGATGTTGAAGATTTTCATTCTTTGTCTGAATTTTAGTCTTGAGATCAGTTTTCTTAAAATAAGTTTCTATAAAAACTATCCCTCAACAACTTCTCAGCATCAGTCTAAATATAGCAATATCTGGAGAAAAATGTCAAAAAGCTGTTCAAAAGGCTACAGTAATGATATTGAAGGAAGGAGTTCAAGATGCACTTAAGACATCGACAAAACAAAGTTTCAGGAATTGATGGGATACCAATAAACATTTCAGCTAAAAGATGCAGCCATGAAAGTGCCCACCAGTCTATGCCAAGAAATGTGGAGAACACTTGCCTGATTGGAAGAGATTTGTTTCCATTCCCAAGAAATGTGGTTTATCTAACAGAATGTGAAGATTATAGAACAGTATTATTAATATCACATGCAAGTAAAATATTGCTGAAGATAATTTAAAAAAAAATAGGCTAGAACAGTAGATGTTCTAGCTGGGTTGATAAGAAACCATGGCACCAGGGATATCATTGCCAATGTCAGATGGATCCTTGCTGAAAGCAGAGAATACCAGAAGAATGTTTTTATTACTTGAATGCACAATCAACACCCGTGGTATTAGTAGTCAGAATATTAGGAGATGCATTGTACTTGGAAAGTCTGTAGTCAGGGACCTCTCCAAGTTATTCAGGAGCAATAATATCAGTTCGAAGACTGAAGTGTGCTTGATTTAAGCCATGGTCTTTTCAGTCACTTACTATGCATTTGAGAGCCAGACAATGAATAAGGATAACAGAAGAATTGTCTTCGAGCTGTGGTATTGGAGAAGAGTACTAAATATCCCATGGACTACCAAAAGAAAAAATAGACATGTTTTGGAGGAGGTGCTACCAAAGTGCTCCTTGGAAAAACTTGGTGTCACATGTTTTGGATGTGTTG
>NW_006399790.1:12186579-12189051 GCF_000299155.1 Elephantulus edwardii | reverse complement strand
ATCTGTGGCCCTCGGCCAGGTTCAAATTGTCTTCCTGTCAAACATTCTTCTAGGTGGTATAGCACTGGTCTGTGCGTTGCTGTACAGAGGTAACTCGTGGTTGCTGTGATGCTGAAGCCTGTGACAGTGATGTGCCAATCATGGTAATGGACACCCATGGTGGACAGTGTTGGCTGGAGCTTCTGGACTAAATCAAGCATCCACTTCCAAAATGGCTTGCCTCTGGAAACTCTATGTACGAACAGTGCTCAGGCTGTTCGTTCATAGGGTTGCTCTGAGTCGTCTACGACTCGACAGCATTAAACAACAACAACAACAACAACAATATTACAGAATAATAACACATGCAAGCAAGATTCTGCTGAAAATTATATAAAAATGACTGGAATAGCACATCAACAGAGAACTGCCAAAAGTGCAGGCTGGGTTTAGAAGAGCTCATGGCACTAGGATACTACAGCTAATGTTAGATGGATCTTGGCTGAAAGCAGGGAGTAATAGAGGAATGTCTATCTGTGTTTCATTGATTATGCAAATGCGTTTGACAGTGTGGACCACAACAAACTGTGGCTAACTCTGAGAAGAATGGGACTTAGAGAACACTTGATTGTGCTAATGTGAAACCTATACTTGGTCCAGGAGGCAGCTGTCAGAACTGAGCAAGGAAACACTGCATAGTTCAAAATTGGGAAGGGTGTGTGTCAAGGATGTGTCCTACCTCCATATCTTTTCAATCTATATGTGTAACAGATTAACCATCAGGTTTGGCTCTATGAGGAAAAGTGTGGCATCAAGATTTGAGGTAGACTCATCAACAATCTGTGTTATGCAGATGACACAATCCTGCTTGCTGAAACTGAGGAGGACCTGAAGCGCTTGCTGTAGAAGGTCAAGGACTGTAGCTTTCAATATGGATTGAAGCTCAACATCAAGAAAACAAATTCTCACCACTGGACCAATTGGCAGCATCAGGATGGATGAAGAGATCGAGATTGTTGACAGCTTCAGTTTGCTTGGCTCTAAAGTCAACACTCTTGGTACCAACAGTCAGGAAATTAAAAGACTAATTGCTTTGGAAAAGTCTGCTGTCAGAGACCTCTGCAAAATACTGAAGAGCAACAATGTCAGTTTAGAGACTAAGGTGTACCTGATACAGTCCATGGTCTTTGCAATTACTTGCTGTGCATTAGAGAGCTGGACATTGACTAGGGATGATAGAAGGAGAGTTGATATCTTTGCGCTTTGGTGCTGGAGAAGGCTATTGAATAAACCATGGATTGCTAGGAGAACAAACAAGTTTGTTCTGGAGATGGTGAAGCCAGACTGCTCCTTAGAGGCAAGGATTCCGAAGCTCTGACATGCTTTGGATATGCTGCAAGGTGAGATCAGTCCTAGGAGAGGGATGTCATGCTTGGGAGGTTTGAGGGACAGTGCAGGAGAGGAAAACCCTCTATGAGATGTATTGATTCAGTCACTGGGGGAGAGTCACTGGGGTAATGGGGAGAGGCGTGTCAGAGACAATAAGATTGGCAAGGGATAGAGCAGGGTTTAGGGCTATTGTATGGGTCAGTATGAGTCACAGGTGACTTGATAGCACATAACAACAATAATACATGTTATGAAACCTAATGTGAGTGAAGAATAGTGTGAAACACGACATTAAAACAGAGATGAAATTTAATAAAATTATTTTTTTAAAAATAAAGATTATCCCATGTTTCCAAATGCTAACAGTTTTTAAAATGCATTCACTTAGTTAGTAAAGTTTTTGTTGCTGTTGTTGTTTGCCTTCGAGTTGAGCATGAATCATAGCAACCCTATGAACAAAAAGCTTGAACTCTTTCTATAACTATCAACATTTATTAAATTTCATAGAGTTTCCGGAGGCATGTTGTTTAGGATGTGGCTTCCACTCCTGCTTCCAAAGAATTAATGATGAGTGAAACAAACACTAACTACCAAGGTGTCAGAGGGAGAACACTCATAAATAAAGTAACTAGATAAAGATCAAGAGACGTCTTTCCTCCCAACTTTCTATTAGTTAATCCTTGACGAAGTGATTTCACAATATTGTCATGCACCACTTTATAATTTATTAACCAATGTCTTAGTTCTACAGCTGTTAGAAATATCACAAAAGGGGTGACTTTAACAAATAGAACTTTATTCTTTCAAAATTTACAAGACTAAAACTCCAAATTCAGGATGCATTCTCCCTAGGGCTCTTGCCTCTTTGAGAATCTGCTGATAGGTGATCTTCAAGTGGCTTGGAATTTCTTTTTCTCTATCACTATTCGCTTACTTCCTTGTTTAATCACTTTTTTTTCTTCTTAAGCTTTATTTTTTTAAAATAATTTTAATGAGCATTTACAGAGATTTTGGATTTCCATTCATTCATTGCTGCACTTCTCTCCCCGCCCAGCCCTCCCCCCCACCCCCAGTTTGCTCCTCTCTTTCAAAAGTAAAAGAAAC
>NW_006399790.1:12182438-12184527 GCF_000299155.1 Elephantulus edwardii | reverse complement strand
AGTGACTGTTGCATTAGATTCAAATGTATCAGCTATGGTGAGGATGACACAAGACAGGATAGAGTTTAGATCAGTTGTTCATAGGGTCGCCATGAGTCGTGCTCAACTTGACAACACCTAACAGCAACAACAGCAAGGTGAAAACAAGTGACATTTTCAGGTATCCTTTTCTTATAAGAGAACAAAAAAGTTTCAAAAACTCCCTTAGATGAGTTCATTCAGGTATTATCGGTCATATGAATAATTAAACCAATCACTGGTGAGAAGGATACAGTTGCTGTAAGATGACCCTCAACAAGGTAACACAATGAATATACCAGTGGGCTTGAGCATGTTGGAAATTTGAGAACGGCCCAGGATAAGGCAAGGGTTTAGTCAGTTGTTCATAATGTCACTATGAGTCATAGACACTCGATGATACATAACAACAACAGCAGTAACACAGAAGGACAATATTTCTTACAAATTATTATTGATTCTGGTAAAATATAAAGTAACAACTTCTTTTACGTAAAAACAATGTTTTATTTTAGAACTTTTAAAGCTATCTTTGAGAACATATATACAACTGTTTCAAGTGATAATCAGTAGACTCTGAGAACTCTGGAGGTTTAGTAGTAAGGAGTTTCTCTGCCAACTCAAAGGCACCTGGTTCAAATCCACCAGCTGCTCCTTTGGAGAAAGATGGGTCACCTCTTTGCATACAATTTACTATTTCTGAAAGCCCGCTAGAGGGGTCAGCTATGAATCAATTCCAACTTGATTTTACGTAATAACAATTAGTACACTTACTCATAATCCATTTAAAAAATCAGAAGACTCAATTTATTGTCGCATTTTGGTGTGTTTTTTTAATAACTTTGGTAGCTCTTTTCTATATTATAGTAAAGGATAGAATGAACCATATAATCATAAGATCTTTATTTATTTAAACAATCTTAAGACTTCTTAAAAATGGTAATCTCTATTTCTGATGAGTTTGCAAGCAAGACAGGGCCTTGAAACCTAGCAACTCAGTCAATATAATGCTTACAGTAACAGAAATGACAAAGTGTCAGGGATGACTGAGATGACAAATGACAACATGCATATTAATAAGCCTTAGACTACATTCAATCACTGTCCAATATTCTTAGTCATGTTGAAGGACAACACAATCTTCAAATGCAGCATATCACACAGGAGGTGTGACCCTCACCAACAACTTCTATAATTTAGAGTGTCAGCAGAAAAGTATCCAGGTTACACCAACCTTTGGAGAGGGGTGAATGACACCAGCATATTTTTCATAACTGGCCTAAAGGGCAAGAAGAATTGCCCTCAAATTATTATATAGCGTCATTTCTATACACACTATCAGTTCATGTCCTTTCAACCCAATTGAACTATCAATGAAATTAAAACATCCATCTGTCTATTTGCTTACCTATTTACCTATCTATGTAGTTATTGGACTAAATCTCTGGTATGATTTATAAATTCTGTAAAAGTCAACTTTGTCCATGTCTACATGGTTTAATATTGTTAAACTACTTATGCAACTATTATGGGTATTTAAGTATATATATATATATATGCATTTCGTAGACACATAAGTAACTACTCGTTCTCAAATGTCTGGACTTTTTATAAGAACCTTGCACTTTGTGTCCTCTTTATAGGATATGCCCATTTCTCATACAGAAAAAGATTTTCTAAAGAATCTTATTAGGAACATAGAATGAATTTAAATAATTCAGAGGCTCGGCAAGTATATACCCAGCCAATTAAAAAGAAAAAAACGACCCAAAACAACCAAACAAAACACCAAGCCAATCAAGTCACAAGCTATTGTTCACTGGAGTGACAGGCATAGATCTACATTAGCAGTACAGCAATGACTGCTTTTGTTCCTACGTACCACCTCACTATTGTTATCTGGTATATATATATAAAGCAGAGAATATATAAGGCTCCTTGGAAAAACTTGGTGTCACATGTTTTGGATGTGTTGTTCAGAGAGGAATATCTTGCTTGGAAAAGTAGCCAGTCAGCGAAAGAGAGAAATACGCTCAACCAGATGGATTGACACAGTGACTGTTGCATTAGA
>NW_006399790.1:12170214-12182338 GCF_000299155.1 Elephantulus edwardii | reverse complement strand
AAGCAGAGAATATATAAGAATATATAATATAGATAATATTTTAGGGAATAGTGGGTATTACAAATGTACGTTCTCAAGCTGAGAGATCTGAAAAACAAATTTAAGCCTCATAGTCACAAGAAACTGTGCTGCAATCCAGAAGGCACGTGGTTGAAATCCACTTGCTGCTCTTCGGGAGAAGGATGGGCAGTCCCCTCCCATGTGATTAACTGACTTTGAAAACTGGCCAGAGGGTCAGCTATGGGTCGGTTCCAACTCAGTGTCACACAACAACAACAACAAAAGAGGGAAAGGGGAGGAAATTTTTGGGCAAGAGTTACTGAGAAATATTTGTGAGGGAATCGAATTGAGAATTTAGAGTGGAGTTTGACTAGGGAACACCATGGGAATTCCAGGTAAGGAAATTAGCATAAGCAAAGGCACAAGTGTAAGAATGAACATAATATAGAATAAAATATTCATTCTATAGCCTCTCCCTCCACTTTCCAAGATCTCAAGTGTGACAAGTCCAATGTGCAGCCTGCAGCCTATAGAATGCATTACAACCATTGCCACTGTGACATTCAGTATTAATTTATTATTTGTGGTTTCAAAGAGCATTTGTTACAAAATATTAAACCAGCATATATTTCTGATTCATATTTATTCATAATTCCTTTTAAGCTTGGTAAGGAATGTAAAGATGTCCCTAAAGCACATCTACAGAAAATTCCATCACACGTAGAGAAATATAAAAGACAAAATCAATATATCTATAAATTTATACTATGATTCAAATACTAAGTTCTATTTCCTCATGTCTTACTCAAAAGCACAAAGAGTTGTTGTTATGTGCCGTCAAGTCGCTTGCGACTCATAGCAACCCTATGCACAAGAGCTCTAAGCTCTGCTCTGTCCTGTGCCAACTGCACCATCTCCGATACACCCATCCCAATTACCCCAGTCACTGAATAAATGCACCTCATAGAGGGCCTTCCCCTCCTGAGCCTGCCCTCCACCCTCCCAAGCATGATATCCTTCTCCAAGGATCATTCTCTCCTTACAACATGACCAAAGGATGTCAGATGAAGCCTCAGAATCCTTGCCTCCAAGGAGAAGCAAGGTTTAAACCTTTCTAGGCTGAATCTGTTTTCTTAGCAGTCCATGGTACCCTCAATACTCTTCTCCAACACCAAAGCTCAAAGGCATCAATTCTCCTTCTATCCTCCCTAGTGATTTTCCAACTCTCTGACACATAAAAAGGGATTGCAAAGACCATGGCCTGTATCAGACACACCTTAGTCTCCAGAGATACACCACACACCATTGCTCTTCAGTACTTTAGAGAGGTCCCTAACAGCAGACTTTCCCATCTCAATACGTCTTTTAATTTCCTGGCTGCTGGTGCCAAGAGTGTTGATTGTGGAGCCAAGCCGAGTAAAGCTGTGAACAATCTCAATCTCTTCACCATCCATCCTGATGCTGTCAATTGGTCCAGTGGTGAGAATCTTTGTCTTCTTGACATTGAAATAAGGAGTATTTAAAGAAAAGTACACACTCTCACACCCTAAAAGACATATACATTTACACATATATGTTATACATCAGAAATCTGGACAAATGACTATTGAGGATAGAGAATTGATGCCTTTGAGCTGTGGGGCTGGAGAAGAGTGTTGGGAGACTGCTGTGAGAACAAACAAGTTTGTCCTGAATAGAGTGAAGCCAGTCTGCTCTTTGGAGGCAAGGATTCTGAAGCTTCATCGGACCTACTTTGGACATGTTGCAAGGTAGGATCAGTCCTTGGAGAGGGACATCATGCTTGGGAGGGTGGAGAGACAGCACAAGAGAAGAAGACCTTCAATGAGACAGATTGACTCAGTGACTGGGGTAATAGGGGGAGGTGTGTCAGAGACAATGAGATTGGCACAGGATAGAGTAGAGTTTAGGGCTGTTATATAGAGTCTCTATGAGTCCCAGGAGACATCGTGTATACATATTTTTCCTAGTTTTTGAGAGGGACATCATGCTTGGGAGGCTGGAGGGACGGCACAAGAGGGAAAGACCCTCTATGAGATGGATTGATTCGGTGACTGGGGTAATCGGGATGGGTATGTCAGAGGCAGTGCGATTGGCACAGGATAGAGCAGGGTTTAGGGCTGTTGTACACAGGGTTGCTATGAGTCGCAAATGACTCGACGGCACATAACAACAACCACAACAACATTATTAACTTAATAAAAATAGGAATTTGACTTTAACAGATGTCTGACTTGGAGACAAAATGTAAGAGACATACTGTATATAGTTATTTATAATCTCTCTACACTGATACCACAGTCCAGAGGTCTCTAGTTTATGGTTTGTAGGAAGTGTGCTGCTAACCAAAATGCAACCTGTCTGACATGATTCGAGTCCACCAGCTGTTTTAAGGGAGCACAATGAACAAACTTCTCTGGTTCAATTAATTTATAGCCTCTTAAAACCCACTGGAGAGTCAGCTATAACTCAGTTCTGACTTGACTACAATGAGTCTGAAAACATCAGAGTCCATTATTTTGTTTCTTACAGCCCGTGCATATAGCTCATTCTAATATTTGACAAAGTGGTGGGTCAGAGGGCTAATTTTGAGTATGATTTAACTTTGTGCTCAGTTTACAGTATTACTGTCATCCACCAGACACAAATCAGGATGATCTGATTTTCTTCGGGAAACTTGAAATTGAGAGAGAGACTGAATTAGTCAAAAGGTTTGGGATACTTAGACTTCAGCTGTAAGGTCAAATAAAAATAGAGCAGGAATAATATACACACACACACACACACACACACACACACACACACTAGCAACCTCAAATTACAAACAATACAAAAAG
Source organism: Elephantulus edwardii (assembly GCF_000299155.1). NCBI lineage: Eukaryota > Metazoa > Chordata > Mammalia > Macroscelidea > Macroscelididae > Elephantulus > Elephantulus edwardii. The sequence continues at coordinate 12,179,483 of NW_006399790.1, read as the reverse complement.
TATGAGCCCTGTAGAAGAAACTTGTCTTCAGACAGACAGATGAACTCCACAGACACAAAACAGAGCACAAAACATGATGAGAAAGGCAGACTACATTTTAAAGCTAGATTAATTTCTGAAAAATATTTTCTGTTTACATGCAACAACAGTTACTCTAAGCAAGCCTCAGTTTTTACTTTTCAGTTAGGGATCCTGAACAAAAAATTGTTTAAAACTCTGGTAGTGTGGTCTATATAGAGAAGCAATGCTAACCAAAGGCCTGACCTCTCCGGCAGTTTTATTCCATCAGTGGCTCCAGGCTTCGTGGAGAAAGATGAAAATTCTCTTTCTGTGTGATTTACAGACTGAGAAACAAACTTGTGGGGCAGCAATGGCAATTCTGACTCAACAGTAATGAGTTTCAGTGGCTTATTTTGTTGTTCTGGTGTTGGTTTTTTTTTTTTTAAATAGTGCTTCAGTATTCTTACAATTATCTCAGAACTAAAGGTGTTTGCTTTGATGCTCTCTGATTAGTGGCTGTACAGCATTAGTGTACTCTATTAAAAAAAGTGGTAGTGAGTGTTGTAAATGCTCAAAAGATGCTGATTGGATGGAACAAATGCACACTTGCATTGTGAGCATAATCGGTATATGACATTATGTTATTTATTTATGGTGTTATGACATTTAATCCCAACATAAAACTATACTTATAAAAACTGATTTAAAGTTGTCAGAGCATATGGAAATACTACCTAATGTATAATACTGCTCAACATTTATATTTTAGGATAATTCTTAATTCATATAACAGTGCTATGACAAGAGTCTTCCATAAAATAACTCTTTTGGCCACCAGACAGAAAAAAAGCAAAAATACACTAAGTGACTATAGCAAAGCCAGTGCATGGCCTAGTATAAGTGTATACTTTTATTTAATGCTTATTGAATATATGAGGTTCCTTTGAGTCTTAGACTAAATATACTTTTTTTTTAATTGCCCCATAGTTTATATCTATAAATTTGCCCTCTTTTTCCGTTTCTAATAATTGCTCCTTTGGGAAATAGGAGGTGTGTATTTAACCTCTATTCCTTCAGACACTTTTTAACTCGAGATTTAACCTTTCTAAAATTAGTGTGGACATAAGGCTTATGACTAATTCAACTCCATTAAAGTCAGTGCTAAAAAAGAACATCCTCTCAAATTCCATTTGTGAATGCTCCAATAAGTGCTAGATCTAGCCTCTATTCATGGTTGTAGGGAGTCATTTTATATCTCTGATTTCTCCTTTATGTAGAATTATTTCCTTATTTAGAATGATATTATAGAGAATACGCTCTTTAATATTCAGAAGACTTTACCATCAGTGTACGATGTTGAATCATGGAATAAGTCCTGAATAGAGAGCACATTTAAAGCTCTCTGTTTTCAGAAGAAAACTTATCCTTAATTTAAGTACTGATGTGTAAAATATCCTAATTTATGCAATGGTGTATACTATTTCTTGATGGATTTCCAGATCTCTTAATGAAGAATAATAGTAGTTGTTGGGTTTTTTAGGTGCCACTGAGGCAACGAAGATTCACAGCAGCCCTATAAGCAAAAGACAGGAACTGTGCCCTTTCCTATGCCATTCTTGGGATCTTTGCAACACTGACTGAAACTGTGAGACTACTGTTCAAAAAAACCTGTTACCATGCTTAAGCTGTCTGGACTGAGAGATTGTATTCTGCTGCCAAGCTAAATTATAGCCTGCTTATTTCCCTAACCAAACACATAATCACAGTGGGCATAGCCAGAACTGACCTGCATGACATCTTCATTGGTAAAAGACAGGTGTGACTGGGGTCTGGACCATCTTCACCAGGAGAGTTAAGTAGGCAAAGCTGGGGCCTGCTTGATATTTTCTCACTTGCTTGACTTTTATGCTTCTTTAAGAAGGTATTTGCATTGAACATAAAAAAAAGTTATTTGCACTGAACATATAAAATGCAATCATTCTTTTGCGTACAGCATTTATCTGCCAGTTTTCTGTACTGGAGGTGGTGACTTGTGTGATGTTGCTGATTTTATATTTTGCATGTGTGTATGCTTGCCTTCTCACAGTTTACACTTTCTTATGAGTACATTTGTTTCTCAGTTCTGTCCTGGAGTAAACTACTGGCTGCTCTGATGCTGGAAGCTGTGACACCAGCATTTCATTACCAGCAGGTTACCTGTGGTGGACAGGTTTTAGTGGAGCTTCTAGACTAAGGCATAATAGACAAATAGTTATAATAAACGTTAAAGACAGTTAACAAGGTTTTAATAGGCAAAGCACTCTTATACAATGTCCTAGGCCTTATTCATATAACTAAGCCATGTTAGATTGAGATTTCGCTTCCATTAGCTTGTTATTGAGTATCTATAATCTCCAAAGTATGTCTTTGTCTATTAGTTATTACTGAGTTGACTCTAAATTATGATAACTACACGTGTGTAATAGTAAACTGTGCTCCCCAGAATTTCAGTAACCTGCAACTTTATGGTTAACAACTGAACATGTTAGTAGTTTATACCACCTGGGAACTCTAAAATTACTTATTTTTTAATTTTATATATTATTATTACAATTATAAAAAATGAGAGTTATTAATATTTACTGACATTATAATGGCAATGGAAGGGATTATTTCAACAAGTTTTTAATACATCTTCTAATGTAACGTGGCCTAGAGGTAAGAAGTGGTGCTGCAATCCCTAAGGAACACAGTTTGAATCTGCCAACAGTTTCCTGGGAGAAGGATGTGTAATCCCCTCCCTCATGATGAACTTTCTCTGGAAACCCACCAGAGGGTCAGCTATGGGTGATGCTGACTCCATAACAACAACAACAACAATGTAATGTTTACTGTAATAATATTGTTGTTGTTGTGTACCATCGAGTCAGAACTAATACACAGATGATTCTCAGGGGGTTTTCAGAGGCAGTTAATCGCTCAGAAGATTGCCCATTATTATTACCTCTCATTTACAGAAGAAGAAATTAAGGCACAGAAAAGGACACCATATCTAGTAAGTCACAAGCAGGAAATTTTATTTCTAGGCCGATTGTCCAGGCAGTTTAACTGCTTCCTGACCTGTAAACTGATTTTTTTTTACTCCCATCCCTCATAAAAATCTAGTCATTCTGTGCTGCTGTTTGAACATTAGTGATGATCTAATCTATCTTAGAATGTTACTGATTGATAATGGGTTACTAGATAATCATAAGAGCTTTGACTAAAACTATTACTCATGTATAAGCTTCACAGCAATATTTCCTTAAATAACAGAAGTAAAAGAAATAAAAATTTTAGTGACAGGCCAACTAATAAAGAAAATATTTCAGTTAATTTGAGTTTTCAGAGACCATTACACCACATAAAAAAACAGCAGTTGTTCAGTCCACTTACCCATCACGTGGATCCTAGTGTCTGTTCCATGTGCTTGCAGCCTTAAAACAATATTGGTAGAATATTGATGAATCAAATTAAAGTGCTTAAACATTTAATTTTGAATGTGTATGCTATTCCTTGCTCATTATTGTGAGCACTGAAGGATTTAATGATTTTTTTGAATAAACAGACATACGTGCAATTTTTATAAACATTCACAAGTCATTACATTCAGCTCAGTGATGCATGATTATCTTTAAATTCAACCTCAACAAAATTATTTCCCTTCTCCCAAACCATTATGGAGCTTGAATCCAAAGGATGTAATTTTTGTTATTAGTTATTTTTTCCAGTTGAAACAACATCATTTCAGAAATATTTATGTCTTTATGATAAAAAGCTACTCAACTCTGCCTATTTCTTCTCCTGATAGATTTGCTTTATAAATTTGGCTCAAGTCAACAACTTATCTACATTTTCTTCTGGACAACATCATATAACCATGAGAATAAGGTCAGATGTCAATTGAGTCCTCAGGGTTTCTTGTTTAAACTATTGGACATCCTAGTTCGAATTATCTCCAATACAGTAAAGCAGAGACTTCAAACCTTGATCACCTTTCATGAAACTTCTCTTTTTTCTCTCATTGTGATGACCTAAACTTGCTCTTCTTCACATCTCTTACAAATAAATCATATTTTCTACCCACCCTTCTCATTACTTCCTTCCTTTCCTATAAAACAAGAGGTGTTTATCTTGCTTCTGGAGGTAAGTTCAACTTCCCTAATTAAAAACAGTCTCTTCTAACATATTGTCCTATTGATTACCTCCCTCCCTCTCTCTCTCTCTCTCTCTGCCCCTTACTCCTACTTTCCTGCTTAATTTCTTTATTATCATCATAGAATGAATCCAGCATTTTATCTTTAAACAAAACAAAGAGAAGCTAGTTCTTTCTAGACTCTTTCCACTCAAACTCCATACCATCTAAAACAGTGGTTCTTAAACTTGAGCATTCACATTTAATAAGCTGTCTCATCTCATCTTGGAACCAACTCGCAGTTGATCCTTCAGAGGATTCTTGAAAGACTGCAAATAACACAGGAGGAGACTGCCCATATTTCTTTCATGTAACAGCTGGTGGCTTGGACCTCCTGCTTGTGGGTTGACAGCACATCCCCTTGCACAGTAGGTCACCAGAACTCCATTACTAATATGAAGAGCTTGTCTTCCATTGCCACCATTCAACTCTAAGTATTCTTGCCAACGTTGTTCATAGCTGCTTTTTTCCAAATCCAAGACATACTTTTCAAAGCTTATTTCACTTGACTACTTTTCAACATCTGGCAAAAATGGGTATTGAATTTTTTATAAAACAACTTTTTTCCTTTGAACATAGGACAGCACATGCATGAACGTCAAAGGAAGGGACAGTCACTTAAATGTCTTGCCATAAATTAACATGAAGAGCTGATAAAAAATTCATATCACACTATTTAGCTTCAAGTGCTTGCTAAATAGTGTTTATTACTAAAAAGAGTCTATTATTAATAACAAATTTAAATTGATCCTTGGCTTCAAGTTCACCACATAAGAGCAAAAATAAAGCGAATATATATTTCCAGATTGGTGCATTGAAAGAATTCTCTTCTTCCACGCCAGAGACTTAGGTTAAATTTCCAACCAAAGCACTACATATGCAGTAAGTACCCAGCTGATATCAGAGGATTGTGTTTTGTTGTCATAATTGAACAATTTCATTAGAGCTTTAAGGCAAAGATATATCCCAAGATCAATCAATGAAAATTTTATGGGTTACAGTCCAATATACAACTGGTTATGGGAAGCAACAGACACAAGCAACGTTTTAAGAAACATGGGATTACCGTGAGTCAGGTGCCTATTCAAAAGCAGCTAGTATAGATTTTTAAAAAAAAATTAATGTTAATAAATATTTACAGAGATTTTGGATTTCCATTCATTCATTGCTGCACTTTTCTCCCTGCCCACCCCTCCCCAATAGTTTGCTCCTCTCTTTGAAAAGAAAAGGAGAAAAAAAAATTCCTTCATTGGTATACAATTCCCCTATCCCTTACAAAGCTAAAAAAACAAAACAAACAAACAAAAAAAAACCCAGTCTTCTCTGTCTGGAGAATAAAGTGACCATCTGAATTTGAGTATGTGTAAATTCATTCACTTTCCTGAAGTATTACCAGACCAATAAGAAGAGTCAATAAAACCTCACGTTTCACAGTTTCAAGATTATGAAAAGTGAAAAGCTGTGAGCTTCAAATTACCTTTGAGAAATAAACACAAATGTTAAGAAAGCTTCTGCTGCAAATGTAAGCCTGAGTATGGAAAGCAGATAGAAAGGATGGTAGTTGTTGATTTGTACCATTGAGTCAGAACTGTCCCATAGCTGACCCTATGGTGGGTTTTCAGTGGCCATGATCTCAATGCTTAGGGAACTTTATAATAAAGAAGTGGAAGAAGGAGAGGGAGAGGGAGAAGGAGAGGGGAAGGAGAGGGAGAGGGAGAGGGCAAGGGCAAGGGAGAAGGAGAAGGAGAGGGAGAAGAAGGAGAAGGAGGAGAAGCAGAAGCAGAAGAAAGGGATTTCTGCAGGGAAACAAAAAAATTGATAAAGAATCAGCTTCATCTGATGAGGTGGGAAAACAAGCATTGGAAGAGAAAGTAAAAGATGAAGATCATGAAGATGGAGATGGTGATGGATATGGGGCAGCTGGAAAGAAGAAAAGAAAGAAGAAAGGACCAAATGTTCAAACAGACCTGTCCTCAGTTCCAATATGTTACCTGTTTCCTAATGGTGTATTTCCCAAAGGACAAGAGTGAGAATACCCATATACACAAGGTGGGTGAACAGCTGCTTAGAGGACTACAAACGAAAAAAAGAAAGCACTAGGTCAAGCTAGTGAAGAGATTTGGAATGATTTTCTAGAAGCTGCAGAAGCACATCAACAAGTTAGAAAATATGTTGTGAGTTGGATCAAGTCTGGGATGACAATGAGAAAATCTGTGAAAAGTTGGAAGATTGTTCATACAAGCTTTTAAAAGAGAATAGCTTAAATGCAGGTCTGGTATTTTCTACTAGGTGTTATCTTAGTCACTGTGCCATCGATTACATTCCCAATGCTGGTTGTGCAACAATATCACAGTATGATGACATCTGTAAGGTTGACTTTGGAACACATAGAAATGCTATGATTATTGACTGTGCTTTTACTGTCACTTTCAAGTCCAAATATGATACGTTATTAAAAGCTGTAAACAATGTCACTAACACTGAAATAAAGTGTGCTGGAATTCATGTTCACCTGTGTGATGTTGGTGAGGCCAACTAAAAAGTTATGGAATCCTGTAAAGTTGAAATAGATGGGAAGATATATCAAGTAATCTAATCTGTAATTGGGCCATATAGAATAAACACTGGGAAACCAGTACCCATTGTGAAAGAAGGAGAGGCAACAAGAATTAAGGAAGGAGAAGTATATGCCATTGAAACCTTTGGTAGTACAGGAAAAGTTGTGGTCCATGATGATATGGAATGCTCAAACATTACAGGAAAAATCTTGAAGTTGTACATGTGCCAATAAGGCTTCCAAGTTCAAAACACTTGTTAAAAGTCATTAGTGATAACTTTGGTAGCCTCGTCTTCTGCCACAGATGACTGGATCACTTGGGAGAAAGAAAATACTTGATGGCTCTGAAGAATCTGTGTGATTTGGGCATTATATACCCATATCCACCATTATGTGGCATTAAAGGATCATAGACAGAACAATTTGAACATACAATACTGTTGCACCTGACATGTAAAAAAGTTGTCAGCAGATGAGATGTTTACTAAACTTAGTCCAAAAGCCACCTCAATGTTGACCTTTATTTTCTAAGCATTGTTAGAATACATTATACCAGATTTAATGTGCAACATATTTTTTGTTGTAACAGTGGACCTATGTAATATTTTTTCATGTTTCTAAATGAAGGCCTTTGATCAAAGGTGAACCTTCTAAGATCATTAACTAAGGAAAAAGTTCCCAAGACTTTCAGAAATGTTAACTGTTTTTCTACCCATCTAGGGAAATGCTATAGAGCTCGAATTAGTTTGAAATGAGTTGCACATTCTGTTTTGGACACTTAAGAGATGCTTTTCAGGTATCTTTATATTACCATTTTCCCACTTGGATGCTTTGAATGACTACAATCAATTCCGTCTCTGGTATTCCTTCCTGAAATTGATTTTCTAAAAAAATTAAAAAAAAAAAAGACAGACATTTTCAGAACTGAGAGCTAAAAAATAAAGATGTGGAGGAATGGAAAACGTAAATGAAACAGATGATAACTCATGAGCAGAAAGAGAACAATGACACCGATCTCAAACTTGATAGTTGAAAACTCCAGATATAGGAAAAGGGCTTGAAGGTACAGTGAATGCCAGTGAAAGTGGCAGAGTTAAGGAAGCTTATTTCTGAGGCAGGATCTAATGATTAAGGTGGAGCCTCTAGAAAGCCGGGCAGTAGACAAGAGAAAGAAGAGAATCATCAGGATCTTGAAGAAACTGGAGAGAGAGAGAAAAAAAAAGACACAGAATTCTCCCTTTTTAAAGTAGAAACATTAAAACCTTGTCCATAATGGTTAGGAATAAGTTGTGTGCGTGCACACACACGCACACACACACACACACACAGAGTGAGAGAGAAAGAGGGATACAGAGAGCTTTACTATATAACTCACTCATTGCTGTAGAACTGAAACAACTCATAGCTGTACCTTAACGAGTTTTTAGAGACTGTAAATCCATGGGAGGAGATTGTTATACAAATAAATGGGATCAAAATAGAAATGAAAGTCTAGTGGCTTAATTGATAGGAAGTTGTGTTGTCAACGCTAAGACAGATAGATGGTCCAGTAAACAAGCTGCTTTTCAGAAGAGAAATGGGTAATCTCCTCTGCAATTTACAGCCTCTGAAACCCCACTCAGGAGCCTGCTGAGTAGATTCTGACTCAAAAACAATGATAGAATAGAGTATCACAATGTCTGTAATCTGTAAATGGAAAACAAAGCTGAAATACAGATTATCTTTTTTGTGAAAATGAAAATAAAAGCAATAAAAAAACTTTTAGAAGAGTAAAAGACATGAAAGTTGTAAAATTTCCAGGAAAGTAGTTATTATTGTTCCTCAGTGCTGTTGAATAGAATTAATTCTGGAATGGAAACTCTGGAGATGGTGATTAAGCTTAATGTTTAAATTCTTCAGACAAATGTAGAAAAGAATGACAACTCACATGAAAAAAAGAATAATTTCCCCCCCACTGGGCTTCCTATTTTGTTTATTTCCTTTAAGACTACCTTTTTGCAATTTCCAGAGAGAAAATACAAAACAAGAAACAGACTTGGTTTCAAATACATAAACTGTGCTAGAGTATAAAGCATTACTGACAACATTGTTCTAGAAGAATGTCAGCTTACTCCAGGACACTTCAATATTCCTGAGGAATAAACATGATTTCTCTTTTTCTCCCACTGGGATGATCAGGCCTAAGTCACTGTTCTTTGATGCATTTTCCATGAAGAAGATATGGAGCCTGGAAATCATGTTGACAGTTGGAGTAGGCCATTCCCAATCTCATGCCAGACCAAAGGCTAATGGCCACATTCTTCTTTTAAAGAAGGTGAATGAAAAAAAAAAACAAAAAAAAAATTAAATAAAGCAAACTAAATCCTTCCCCAATAAAGAACCTAAGACACAGTCACATTTCAGGTCCCAAACCAGTACCTATTTTCACAACTGTATCCACCAAGCACTGGTCCCACTTGCTGCTCAGCTCTGAATCCGACATGGTCCCCTCCCGCAGCT
>NW_006399790.1:12165695-12170114 GCF_000299155.1 Elephantulus edwardii | reverse complement strand
CTAATGGCCACATTCTTCTTTTAAAGAAGGTGAAAAAAAAAAACCAAAAAAAAAGAAGAAAAAAAGTTAAAATAAAAAAAAAATTAAAAAAAGAAGGTGAGTGAGAAAATAATTCCTAATCCCAAACCAGTACCTATTTTCACAACTGTATCCACCAAGCACTGGTCCCACTTGCTGCTCAGCTCTGAATCCGACATGGTCCCCTCCCGCAGCTCCAGCTCTTCTTCGAAAAAAATAACTTATATTAAATTTAAATTGTGCTTATATGCTTGCTATATCTTGCATTTTTCAAGTTTAATTTGTCCATAATAATGATTTTGTCTTAAAATATCTCAGTGAAAACATAGTAGTTGTTGACTATTTATTTTTATTTACTCTGTAATGAGTAGAACATCATTAGATTAACTGAATAATTATCCAGAATTAAAGAGAAGAATATAGAAAGACAAAGGATTCTAGATAAATTCTAACCATACAATCATTCTAACCTGTTGATTACTTTCCACACTGTTTTATCTGAAAGAAAATTTGTATCCTAGGAAACTAGTAGAGATCATCGTTACTAAAAAAAGCAACACTGTGCTCTGGAAGTTTTCTAAATTTTACCATTCTGACAATGCCCCATTTTGTTTATAATAAAGGAATCATGCATAAAATTGTAAAAAATTATATAAATACGGTTAATTCTGTTGTGAATAAATAATGGCCCATTTTCCCAGAAACAATGTACACTTAATACTTGATCTTTCATAATAATAACACTGGTGTTTGAATTTCCATGCTTGAAAAAGAAATTATTATTTGATAGTATCTGATTAAAGTTTCATTACGTAATTCCAGGCTCAGGAAACTGTGACATTTTCTTCCTCTGATGTAGAGAAAATCACTTTGAATTGTTTCACAATGTAGTATACTTTCACCACCTAAGTTCTGCTAATTAGCCAATCACGTGTGTTTTAAAAAGTCTTTAACCTTTATTTCATGTGGTAATCTTAGAAAAACTGGCAGAATAACTTCTTTTATACAAGAAATTACCCTGCCAGTCCAATCAGTTTCTGTGCTATATTAGTTGAACTTGAAAACCTGTTAGATATAATTACAAAGAGAAATTATCCATTTACGAATGAACCTATTAATCTAATCTTTTCAAGGTGCTATTTTTTCAGTAATATGTTCTATCACAAATTCTAGAAGAGTTGAAGGTAGGCTGTTTTATCACACTTTAGTGTAATCTAAATTAACACTTATAAAATAGTTGTGTTTTTAAAATATATATAAGAATACAGTCTTAATCTTTCTTGTCCTCACTCTGACTGTACTCCCCTCTTTCCTGCTCCAATATTTAGTAAAAACAAATTGCTCTTCTCTTATTTTCAAGTACCTAGTAGAGATTTGTTCTGCCAATCCAAAGGCAGGTGGTTTGAATCTACCAGCTGCTCCATTGGAAAAAGAGGGGAAATCTACTCCTATATGATGTATAGCCTCTGAAAATCTGCTGAAGGCTCAGCTATAAATCCTTTCAAACTCAACAGTATATTAAGTGAAAGCTTTAAAAGAAATTCTTTTTGGATTGAAACAGATGAGGGAGAGAACAGTTTAATAGCGATATATGATTGGGTATTATGCTTGAGTCCAGAATGAAGGTTGCGTAGTGGAGCGTACTTGGGGCTGGGGGAGGGGGGCATTGTATATCAGTGAAGGAATTTTTCTCTTTTCAAAGAGAAGAGTGAACTGGGGGTGGGGTGGGGGTGGAGAGTGGGGCAGGGAGAAAAAATGCAACAATAAATAAGTGGAAATCCAAAATGTCTGTAAATGTTCATTTAAATTTATTTTAAAAATTGTAAAATAAAAAAAAGAAAGTACTTTTGGAATGTGAAGAGATGTGTTGGGTGGGAGAAAGATGGGCGTTCTCCTTCCATGTGATTGGTCAGCTATGGTTTGGTTCAGACTCTACAATTCATCACAACAACAAGTAGTCATGTGTTGGAGTTGGCTCATACTGGCTCATAAGAGTTGGTTATTTGCTTCTACTCCCACTCAATGTTCAGCAAAGTTCAACTGATAGCTTAAAATCAATCATGGTATAAGTATACACACCATGAAAGTTCATAGGCTTTGACTAGATTTTATTCAGCTGTCTGAGCCAGAATTGGTGGCTGACTTGACAAAAAGAACAGCAGAAATGACAGCTCTTATCCTCATCATTGCCAGTTGTCAAATATTTACCAATGTTGTTGGTTCTTAGGTGCCATCGAGTCGACACTACTTACAATGACTCTAAGAACACATCTGAGCCTTGATCTATCCTATGACATCCTCATTAACTCGTTGTTCCAATCATTGTGTCAGTTTATCTTGTTGGGTGTCTTTCTTTTGTTCCCTGAGACTCTATCTTTCCCATCATGATGCCCTTAACAGGCTCCTCCTGACATCATCTCCAAAGAATGTGAGACAAAGATGACACTCTTCCTTTAAGACACATTTTACTTATTCTATTGGCAGTCCATGGGATATTCAGTACTCTTTTCCAATACCATAGTTCAAAAGCATTAATGCTTCATCTGTCATCTGTATTCATTGTTCATCTTTGAGATGCTTAGGAAGAAATGGAAAAGATCATGAGTTGGATAAGTTACACCTTAATCTTTAAAGTGATGTCACTGCTAGTTAGCACTTTGGGGAGTTTCTTTTTTTATCCCTTTTTCCACACCGAAGAGACCATAACTAACACCCAAGCAGATATAGGCACACTCATGTTTATCATGGTTTTGTTCACAATAGCAAGGAGTTGGAAACAACCTATGTGCCCATCAACAAACGAATGGATAAAGAAGCTGTGGTATATTCACACAATGGAATACTATGCTGCATTGAAAAACAAGGAACTCATGCAATATTATTCAAAATGGGTGACCCTGGAGGACCTTATGCTGAGTGAAATATCTCAGTCACAAAAGGACAAATACTGCATGGTGCCACTGTTGTAAAACAGGACTGGACATCGGGTTTGGGGGGAAACTGAGAAAGATGGGTTCAATAATGTATACTGCACTGAAACAGATGAGGGAGAAAACTTGTTTAAAAGGGATATGTGATTAGGTATTTTCGTCATGACAGGAGTCCAGAGTGAAGGCTGCATAGTGAAGTGGATCTGGGGGAAGGGATTGTAAAACAATGAAAGAATTTTTCTTTTACTTTTCCAAGAGGGTAGTATACTAGAGGGGAGGGTTGGAAGGAGAGAAAAATGCAACAATGAATGAATGGAAATCCAAAGTCTGTGTAAATTTTCATTGAAATTAATAATAAATTAAAAAAAGAAAAATATAACATTGAAAATATTAGATCAATGACATCACACTTAATGGATAATTCTGAAATTGTGTATTGTAAAGTTTAATGTCTTTTTAACTTCAGCTAATATAGCACAGAATTGGCTGATTGGGCTGGCAGGATAATTTACTGTATAAAAGAAGATATTCTGCCAGTTGTTTTAATATTACTACATAATAGAAAGGTTAAACCACTCTTCAAAACACATGTGATTGGCTAATTAGTAGAACATAGGTGGTGAAAGTACACTAAATTGTGAAATAGGTCATTTCAAAATGTTTTTCTCTAGTAATTGTCATCAGAGGAAAAAAATGTTATCATTTCAAGAATCAAAAATTACCTAATAAAATCAGGTAAAATCACATAATGATTTTCTTTTTCTTTTTAGGCATGACATTTCAACAAGCCAGGCTTACTACTAAAGATCAGGTAGTGAATGCTCAGAGGTTCTGGTAAAATTTGCCACAATTTCTTCCTAAATAAACATAACAGACTTACCTATGGAAAGGCAATATAAAATAAGAATTTTAGAAAACCCAGGTAAATTGATGTATTTAAAATATTCAAAACCTCAAAACTCAAATACACCGCCGTTAAGTCAGAACCAATTCATAGCTGACCCTCCAGTGGGGTTTTAGAGACTGTAAATTGCTTGGGAGTCACTTGCCCATCTTTTTTCCTCAAACTCGCTGGTAGTTTTGAACTGCCAGTTAGCAGCTGGGTTAGTAGCCCAACCCTCTATGAAATATGCCATCAGAGTATATCTCTATAAAACAGTTTTCCATATAGTCTATAACAGGAACTCGTTATAACTAGTTTTAAAATGCAAGGCTTGGATATGTTTGAATTGTCCCTTTGAGCTATTGTTGTTATGTAACTTTGAGTGGGAACCAACCTTATAGCTGACCCTCTTAGCAGGTTTTCAGAGGCAGTAAATCACACAGAATGAGATTGCCCGTCTTTCTCTCATGCAGCAGCTTGTGGATTAGAACCATGTGCCTGTAGGGTACCAGAGCAATTCCTTACCACTAAGCCACCAGAGCTCTATCAAGAATTAAAAAAAAAATAAATAAAAAGGAAAAAAATATA
>NW_006399790.1:12095414-12165595 GCF_000299155.1 Elephantulus edwardii | reverse complement strand
TATATATGGTAAAGATGAGAATCAGGCAAAAGTATATTATTAAACTCCTCAATGATCTGATAATTTGATTATATATTTAATTGGACTAATAATAATAATGATTCTAATAATAAATTCTAAACTAGCATATTTAGAATTGTTCAAAATTCCTGAAAACTACTATGCTTTTGTTAGGAGAATGCTGTGAACAGCAATTAACAACCTTTAGTATTTATGTATAAAATACTTGAACAATATAACATTCAGTCCATAATGTTTTTATGTTATAGATTAAGATCTCTAGGGATCAGACTTTCTAGCAAAATTTAGAGTGCAGGATGCTTCTATGTAGTGCTCTTGGAAACAGCACCTCTTGAAAACAGGAAGAGAAAAGAGAAATTGAATTATGATATAATCCTATGTAAGGCTTTAACCAACTCTTGTGGAAAGCACCAGACTTGCAATGACTTTTTAAAATTATCCAGAATAAGACCTAGGCAATTGAACCTTTATATTTTCATGCTGGACAGTAATTGGATTTTTACCAACCACAAGTAAGGGCATATTGGTGAGGTATTTTTCTTCACTCAAAGTTTCCTTCATTTTTCCAAAAAATGTTGACAGTTGAGGGGTGAAGTCTGTCATTACAACTTTTAGATAAAATAAGAAAAAGTGGCAATAATACCAATGGATACAAAGATTTTTTGCTCCACAGTTTCAGAGAACTGAACATTAAAATCTTCATCTGTCCACATTTATTCCTCTACTCTTTTCTTCCTATGTCAGTACTGTTAGATTATTCACCTTTTATTGTCGTTGTGGTTGTTGTTGTTGTTAAGTGCCATCGAGTCGTAGGTGACTCATAGTGACCCTATGAATGCAAGACCTGGACACTTGTATAACTTTCATCCTTTCTCCAGATTCATAGGGTTTCCAGAGGCAAGTTATTTCAGAAGTGGATGCCACTCCTACTTCCAAGTTTGTTTTAATTGGGAAGCTGCACCAAACACGGTCCACCATGGGTATCCATGATCACATTTGACACATCAGTATTCACCTTTAGGAGAGAAGTAATGACTCTTTACTCTGAGCTGTGCAGTAACAATAAATACTTTATGAAGACAAATTAATGCTGTTATGACAAAAATAATTCAGATAAAAAATATTTCTACTCAAGATTTCTTCACTTCATGTTTGGGAGTAATGAACTATATTGTAGGAGCTTTTAATGTTACATAACATATATATTTAAACATTGACTTTCAAGATGATCTTATATGAATTTTTGGGATAGAATATCCACGGACTGCCAAAAGAACCAAGATATCTTGGAGAAAGTGCAACCAGAGTGCTCCTTGGAGGCAAAGATTACAAAGCTTCCTCTCACATACTCTGGTCATATTGCTAGTAGAGGCTATTCACTGGAGAGGGAGGGACATCATGCTTGGAAAGGTGGAAGGTCAGTGAAAGAAAAGAAGAATTTCAACCAGGTGAATGGACACACTGACTCTTGCCATGGGTATGTGAGAGATGATGAGGCTGTCACAGAATAGGACATAGTTCAGATTGGTTTTTTATAGGGTCATGATTAGTTTACTCAACTTCATAGTACCTAAAAGCAACAACAGATGATACTACAAGAGAAATAATAGCCTTCCAGAACTCTGGTGGCTTATTCTGTAATACATTATGCCACTAATCCATAAACAAGACCTCGCTATCAATTTGACTCCCATAGAAGCTCCCTTAGGGAGCTTAGGCCTAGTAGTAATAATCTGAATCAATTTGAATCCCATAGAAGCTCCCTTAGGGAGCTCTCTGGTGGCCTAGTAGTAATAATCTGCTCCGTAATCCCAAAGGCACACATTTTGAACCCAGCAGCTGCTCAGCAAGAGAAAGATGGGCAACCTTCTTCCTTGTGATTTACTGCCTCTGAAAACCCACTGGAGGGTCAGCTATGGGTGTGCTCTGACTAGATGGCACACAACAACAATAATGGCAGCTCTACAGGACAAAACCAGGAAATCCCTCACCCCACTCTATGTGATTCACAATTTCCAAAAGCCCACCGATGTGGCGGCTACACTCTATTTAAAAGTGTTTACTGTTGATAGACTGATTATATTTTCATTTCTTTCCAATTCTAAGTTCTCCTGTTTTTCAGAAGAACACTAACCAAAGAGGAGTATAAGATCTTTTCAGTAGAAAATATAGTTCTTGTTGTTGTTGATTGCCACTGAGTCGAACACTACTCAGCGACCCCATGAACAAAAGTCCTGAAGCCCTTCCACAACCACCGCCATTTATCAAAGTTCACAGAGTTTCCAGAGGCATACTGTTTAGGAAGTGGATGCCACTCCTGCTTTCAAACCTGTCTTAATCAGGGAGCTCCACCAAACACCATCCACGATGAGTAACCATTATGGCATTTGACACTCCAATGGCTCAAGGTTCAGCATCACAGCAACCTCTAGTTATCGCAATACAGTATATCGACAGAAGAGTGCTGTACCACTTAGAAGAATGTTTCTCCAAAATATAGTAACAACTGACTTTTAAATACAAAGGCCCATCTTGAGGTCTTGTTGACTCTAAAGAATAGGCTTACCTAAAATAACAACCATTATAGTAGTTCTGTGTCATTGTCGATGTCATATGCAATGTCGTCTGCAATGTTGCCTGCGATGTATAGTGACCCTATGTACAGCACCTCTGAACACTTCCTGTCCTGAGCCAGTCTCACTAATTCTGACAAACCAACCCCCAGTGCCCCAGTTACTGTATCAATCCATCTCATCCGGGTCTTTCTCTCCTGCACTATCTCTCCACCCTTCTGAACCTGACTTCTTTTTCCAAGGACCAGTCTATCCTGAGATGGAGCTTCAGAATCCTAGAGTAATTTGTAAAACTTAGTATATAAAACTAGTTTTGCTTCTATTTGTATCACAAAGATAGGGCAAAATAGTATATGTATCTATTGCATGTAAGCTGCTGTGCTGTTATGGTTGTCACTGAAGAAGGAAGCCCAGTAGTTTAAGTTATGAGTGATAATAAACTTGGAAATCATTTTATAATACATGTTGCAGGGGATAACCACATCAGTGAAGCAGTCCAGCATCAATTCTAGCACATGCATTCAGATACTTATCTTTTGTAATTCTGGGAAAGTGATAATATAGGCTATCTTTTGTTTTCTCATGTTTCCTCCTAATGTTGCATGCTGCTTGCATTTTTTATTACTACTTGCATTGCAGTTTGCAGAAATAGGGACTGAGTACAATACTAAACTCGCTTTTACTAGCTTTTATCCAACAACTCTGAATGGACTATATCATGTTAACTTCCTTTCTCTTCTCAGGAAAGACTTCCCATCTTCTAAAAAATAACATTCCATCCCATCTACCCCAAATCCCTGTGCCCCATTATTTTCTTTTTCTTAGTTAGGTTTATGATTCTTCATGAGTAATCAGTGTATGACTACTCTTTTAAGTTGTACTTTTAAAAAAAATTTATATCTTCCAGTAGAATGTTAGATCCCTTAGAACAAAGGCCTTGTTTCTTTTATATCTGGTCGTTTCCCAGAGCTAACAATGATAAATAGATAATATAATTTAAAATTTACATGTATTTCCCTTAGTTATGCTACTGCTTTTATATTTCTGTTCAGACTTAAGATGTTATGTATGGGTCTATGTTTGTATAAGTTTATGTGAAATATATTTTTTAGCCACTAACTTCTCTGCTTAAAAAAAAAAAAGACATCCCTTAATCTCATGTAATAATCATTCAACAAGTATCAACTAATGACCACACTTATTTGGTCTATATAGCATCATACTTCCACACATCAGGTTATTTTGAAGCAGATGTTAAGACATCTTCTTATAATACAACCAGGAGTATGATACATGGGTGAAGATGTAGATTTTAGTGGAATGTAATATTCTTAATTTGTGACGTAAAAATTATGCATGCTTTGCTTTAGTTCTTCTGTTCTTAAAGTTCTCAGAAGTCTTAAGGAAAATTCTTGTGTTAATGTGATGTCACAGTTTATTGTTCAAAATATCTTTTTCTAACCATTGATTAACTGTTTATCATCTGTGCTAAAATGCTTACTTGTATTAAGGAGATAGGATTAGGGTGGGATACAAACTTCACCCTACTAGAGTGAAAGCTCTAATTTTGGGATACTTACTATCCTGGGATACTGGGAAACAGTATCTGGTTACAGCCCTTACTAGTCTCTGCACCTACAGTCACTAATCATTCTCCTGATGAGTCTGAGTCATCGTGAGACCTTCAAGTGAACCACCAAACCCAAGGGACAGAAAGGGGTGGGAACTGCCTGAAGGAGGAATGGTTGATATTGGAAATCATGGGGTTTATACAGCAGATCAAATATTTGGGACACTTTGGATTCCACAGTTCTTGTAACTTGTCCACTACTAATCCTAGCAGAACAAATTATGAATAGAGTGAAGATAACATCATTGCATTGCATTATTCCCAAAATACATCTGTATAATAAGATAATGTGGATATTACATAACTATCCCTTAAAAGTGTATAAACCAAATTTGTTGTAAAAGAATTAAGAATAAAAGCAACACCCCTTAATACCACCTCAGTCCTAATGCAATATAAGGGAAGTTTCCCTAGGGAATAACTCGTAGTATCTTTTGTCTCATATTTTTTGAAAGGGAGGAAAGCAAGGTGACAGTGGGCGACCTCAGTATTGCCAAGGAAGAATTGTCAAAAGCATCTGAATGAGGAAGCTATTTGACAGTGGAAAAGGCTAAGATACAGAAAAATCTCCATGGAATACCAGGCTTAAAGGAAACAAGGACTTTCCCCAGAATCAGCAAAGAACAATTTTCCCCAGAGCTGGTACCCTGGATTTGGGCTTTTAGCTTCTAAAACTGTAAGAAAATAAACTTACACCAATCAAATTCATTCATTTGTGGTTTCTCTGCTACAACAATATGAGATAACTAAGATAGGTTTTCTCTATTTTCTTCCATTTCCTTTGGTGAGCTGTAGTATCCTTCCTCAGTGTAACTGAAGCCATGATAAATGTAGATATTTTTTAAAAAATATATATGAACGAATGTTCATCCACTATAATTTTTAAAGTGTTTTATCTGTGATCTTCTAACATCTTCTTCCACTCTTCTCATCGCAAGAAGGATTTCCTCATACATTTCTCTGTAACAGAGCATGGGTTTTATTAAGCATATAGTGTTCAAGGTACCAACATTCCCCTATATGTTGATTTCTTTGCAAAATGGTGTAAATAGAAGTGAAAAACAATTAAAATTAAAATTTCTAACAAGTACAATACAGTAAGACTTGGCCTATGATCATCTTAGAGGGCTCTCAAAAGCACGAAGATGTCCCAAAATTCTGGCATAATCTGTAAATTAGAATAAATAGGTGTAGATTGAATACAATAACTAACCAAGAATGTAAGGTACAATTTTACGACTTTTCATTACAATGATTTTTTTTAAATGTAGTTTTTTTCTTGGTTTTAATACACTAATTCATTTTCATTGTTTTTCATTCATATACATTGTGTTCCATACAATCCCTCATTTACATTGTGCTTCCAGATTAAGACAGATGAGGAAGCAGGATTTTCATATACTTCTAAAACCGGACTGTCACCTTTAATCACTCTAGACAAAATTACAGTAAAAAGGAAATAAATTTCTTTGTAAAATTAAATGCGAATTACAATAAAGAAAAATTAAAAATAAGAATAGGAACGCTAAAAATCTTGAAATCAATGACATTTTGGTTCTCAGGGTCTCTTCTGTAACTCTATTGATCACAGAGCTGCTCCGTGCATGTTTCTTTTCTTTTCTTGGGGGCTAACAGCAGTGGTTTCCTTCCTGTTTGATTTTAAGAGTTTAGATGGCATTCTTTCCTTTTGTTCTCTGTGCCCTTCAGTGTGAGTTGGTGTGTTTTCTATTGTGGTATTTGATTAAACTCATCAAGCATTTATTTTATTGACTATATAAAAGCATTTGATTGTGTGGATCATAACAAATTATGGCTAACACTGAGAAGAATGAGAATCATGTAACACTTAATTTTGTTCATTTGAAACAGATATAGGCCAAGAAGTTGTTGTCCAACAGAACAAAGAAACACTGTATGGTTTAAAATCAGGAAAGTCGTGTTTCAAGGCTGTATCCTTTCTCTATTTCTATTCAATCTGCATTCTGAGCGAATAATTTGAGAAGTTGGACTGTATGAAGAAGAATGTGGCCTTAGGATTAGAAAAAGCCTCATCAACAAACTGCTTTATGCAAATGGCAGAGCCTCGGTTACTGAAAGGGAATAGAATATGAAACATTTCCTGCAGATGATAAAAAATTACAGACTTCAATATAAATCAACATCAAGAAAACAAAAATACTCACTATACATAATCAGTTGGCTATGCAGTGATAGAAGGAGAAAAGACTGAGGGTTGTACTCACTCTTCATATCTATCCAATAACATATTGGAAGAAATTGAGCAGGTCATGAAAAGGCTCCCCTCCAAAAAAAAAAAATGTCCTAGTCCAGATGGATTCACAGGTAGATTCTACCAAACATTCAGAGAAGAACTATCACCAATTCTACTTAATTTTTTTATGAGAAAAGAAAGAATATTTCCAGAGACATTCTATGAAGCAAACACAACCCTAATATCAAAACTAGGCAAAGACATTACCAAAAAAGAAAACTACAGACCAATATTTTTCATGAATTTAGATGCAAAAATCTTGAACAATAGAATCCAACAGTATACCTTAAAAAGAATTTATCAAAACCAAGTGGAATTCATAACAACTATGCAAGAATGATTAAACAAAGATACAACCACCATAATTTCATCACATTAACAAATCAAAGAACAACAAAACATGCTCCTATGAATTGATGCAGAAAAGGTTTTTGACAAAATCCAAAACCCCTTTCTGTTTAAAACAATTTAAAAAATAGAAATAGAAGGAATTTTCCTCAATAGAGTGAATAGTATATATGCAAAACCAAGATCCAACATCCCTCTCAATGGATAAACACTAAGGTCATTCCCATTGCAAACAGGCAATAGACAAGGGTGTCCACTATCTCCACTACTATTGAATATTGTTTTGGAAGGACTTGCTAGAGCAATAAGACAAGGGAAATAAATAAGAGGCATCTAAATTGGCACAGAGGTGTTACAACTGTTGCTATATGCAGACAATATGATTGTGTATAGTGAGGACCTCAAAGACAAGAACAACAACAACAAAATATCTGTTCATCCTAGTGGATCAGTTTAGCTATGTGGCAGAATTCAAGATCAATATAAAAAAAATCAATGGGATTTCTCTACAGCAACAAAGAAAACATGGAAAAGGAAAGGAAAAAGCAATTATTGACAATAGCCACGAACAAGATGAAATACTTGGGGGGGGGAAGTGAAATAGAGACCCAAAAGACCTTTATAAGGAAAATTGTAAAACACTGCTAGAAGAAACAATAAGGGATCTAAGAAAATGGAAAAAGTATTCCCTGTTGATGGATAAGAAGACTCAACATAGTAAAAATGATAATCCTACCAAATAGCAGTCTATATGTTCAACACAATTCCAATACAGATACCAAATCACTTTTTAAAAAGATAGAAAAGATAATTGACAGGGTTTTAGTAGAAATAGAAGAGATACTAAATAAGCAAAGCTCTTCTGAAAAATGAAAATGAAGTGAGAGGCAAGCACTCTTTTGTGTCATAAACGACTATACAGCTGTAGTAACCAAAACAGCATAGAATTGGTAAAATGACAGACACATAGACCAACGGAATAGAATAGAGAACCCAGAAATTAACCCATCTCCCTATAGTCAGTTTGTATTTGACAAGGGACCAAAAGCTATTAAAGGAGAAAATGACAACCTCTCTAACAAAAGGTGCTAGCAAAATTGGGCACTGGCCTGCAGAAAACTGCGATAGGATTCACATCTTAGACCATACACATGAATCAACTCAATCAAGGTGGAAAAGAAACTTAGGGGATAAGTCCAAAACAATAAGGATAAGAGGCAAACTGAACTCATGTAGAAGGCCTAGCCTATAACATAAATAGATTTGCAAATACAGCCGGAAATGTACAATTAGGAGAGAATAAAATGGTGACTGGAATGCAAAACTTGGGGAACAGGGAGGAAGGATCAGTAAGTCGAAAAACATAGACTTAGTTACAGAAATGTGGCTGGGGATAAAAATGATAGAATTTGGCATAATTAATTATTTATTCATTGCAAATACCTTTTATAAGAAACATAAATGCAGATTATATACATAAATTTCACCTGATGGTGTATGTAAGAATCAGATCAATTGTCAGCAGTGAAAACTGGGCTAGGTGCTGATTGTGGAACAGACCATCAACCATTTATATGCATGTTCAAAGTAAAGCTAACGAAGGTTAAATCAAATCTACAGCGATAAAAATTTGACCTTCAATCTATCCCATCTGAGTTTTAAAACTATTTCAGGAACAGGTTTGAGGGCTTGAACATTAATGAACAAAGACTAGATGAGCTGTGGGAGGATATAAAAAATATCATTTATGAAGAATGCAAAGGGCCATTACAAAGATAAAGGAGGAGAGTGGAGGGGTGACCATGGGTCAGAGGGTGGTGTTGGGGTGGTCGTGAGGAGGTTGTTAACCAGGGTTGCACGTATTTGATGGGTGGAGGGAGGGCTGAGTAAAGGAAATGGGAACGATCCGGTGTGAAAAACAATGTATATGAACTTTGTAAGTGAACCAGCATAAGATAAAAATTTCACTTAAAAAAAAAAAAAGAAAAAATTCTAAAAAACCCCAAAGACTTAAAATACTATGGCTTTGGTCTTTTTCATATTGCTGTTGTTACTGTTGTTAGATGCCATCAACTAAACTACAACTCACAGCAACCTTATCAACAATGGCTCTGAGCCTTGCCCTGTTCTGTGCCTTCTTCATCATCTCTGAAATATTTGAACCCATTATCACTGTCACTGTGTCCATCCACCTCACTGAGGCTCTTCCTCTCATCTTCCTGACCCTTCACCTTTCCAAATATTATGTATTTTTATAAGACTGGACCCTCCTAACAATATGCTCAAAGTATGTGAGGAAAAGTTTCATCATCTTTACCTCTAAGGAGCACTCTGGTTGCACTTTTCCCAAAAGATACACTTGACTGCTTTTTTGCCAGTCCAGGGGATATTCGGTACCCTTCTCAAGCACCACAGCACAGAGATCTCAATTTTTCTGTCATCCTTAGTCATTGTACCAATTTCAGATGTATAACAAAGAATTGAAAGACCATGGTTTGAATCAGATGAATCTTAGTTTCTAGACTGACATTATTGTTCTTTAAAACCTTAGAGAGTTTCTTGACAGCAGATTTATCCAATGCCATTTATTCTTATCTTAGTACGCAAAAAAGTATTTACTTTCTAACACTTTACAGAGCTCTTTTGAAGTATATTTGTCCAATTCAATGCCATTTGACTTTTGACTTCTTTCATGGGCTTTAGTAGTGTAATTTTTTTTTCAAAGTACATTTAACTATCTGAAAATGTTCAATCAAAATTGCAAAATTATTGTATTTCTGATAAACACAAGTATATTATCAAACAAAAATTCAGATCTTGGGGAAAATTTTAAGACATGAAGCAATGATTCCATAAACCAACAAGAAACTTGTATTATCTCTCATAGGAACTGCTGCTAAGGCTTTTGTCGGTTGCCTATTTGGAAGGCTGTTTGAAACTTGATTGATTTCGCATGCACACACATGCACACATACTTTAGGCAAGTCATTGGTTAGGACTGTATAATACTTAGGGATTAATACAGTAAAATGCCAAAAGAAAAATCTGTCATTGTCTACAAGTTCCCTTGGCATGGAAATTAAAAGAAGGCTAAATCTCTATGAAGCAGAGGAAAATTTGTCTCCTACCAAATGTTCAATAGCACTGGAATCTAAAAACATCTGTCTACAGATGATGCTAAAACGTGACATACTGACGAAGAGGAAATTTGTCCCAGAAAATATCTCCAGTGAGAAAAGAGAAAAATTCAATACTCAAAATCAGCCTACAGAGTAGGGAAAAGCATGATCCTTGCTCTCAAAACTGTTAGGAGAAAGGAAGGGATAGAGACAAAAGAATAGCTTATTCTGTTATACAAAGAAATAGTTACAGGCTTGTAAAGGAACTACGGTAAGATAATAGGGGAATGAAGAGAAAGAATTTCTTTAACATTGATAATGATCAATAACAACTTCCTTGAGGGGGTATCTTTATGATTTTTGAAACAGATCTGGAGTATGGTTTATGAATTCACCAAAGTTAAGGAATTAATCTATGAAAAGAAGAGTGTGAAAGCAAGAGTACTGTTAAAGAAACTAGGGGAATCTGAGAATGTGTTAGATTAGCTTTCTTGAGAGTAAAAGACTGCAGGGGCTTGTATCTAAGGGAGGAGGGTGAGTAGTCCTTGTTTCAACACCACATAAGGAAAAGTTAAAATGATGGCCATAATGTAATGAGTACAGTGTCAAGTAGAAATGGATATTTGCAGAATAGAGAATGCTAAAATACTGCAGTGCTTAAATATCATATAGATTATACATGCAGAAAATTTTTGACAAGAGATGATGTGAAAGGAAACAGTTTTTAGGAACACAGTGTGTGGGAGGGGCTAAAAGTGGATGTTACCACTATAGGAAAAGAGAATGTGGAGCTGTACTTGAATTATAATATATATTTCAGAGTAGGAGTTATAACTGAAAGAAACCAAAACCAAACTTTAAGTCACTTCCATGGAATCTTTGAGTTTCAGAAATAGAAATCCTTCCCCCCCAAAAAAAAATTTTCATTTTATACTGGCTTACAAATAAAGATTTTATACATTATTTTTCATATCAGATTATTTCCATTTCCTTTACTCACCCCTCCTTCTATCCACCACATTGTGAGACCCTATGATTAACCACCCCCCAATGATTCCACTCATCCTCATCTCTCTTTTCACCCCCCCCCTTTGGATCCTCATACCTGTTCTATAATAATGGTTCTACACAGTATTTGTCCTTATGGGACTGAGTTAGTTCACTCAGCATAATCCTTTCCAGTCCCTCCCAAGTTAGGTAGTGATTTACAAAATCAATGCTCCTGTGTGCTGCATAGTATTCCATTATGTGAATGTACCAAATTTCTCAATCCATTCATCTGTGATTGAACATCTGGGCTGTTTCCTTGTCCCTGTGATGGTGAATAATGCTGCTATGAAAATTGGTGTACAAGTCTCCATTTGTGCCTCAGTTCTCATTTTCTCACAATATATTCCAAACACTGGAATAGCTGTGTCATTTTAAGTTTCTTTGTTCAGCTTTCTGAGAATATGCAAAACTCCTTTCCAGAGTGGTTGTACCATTTTACAATCCCACCAAGAGTGTATAAGAGTTTCTATCTCTCAATTAAAAAAGGGGGGGGAGAAAAGGTGACACCCTTGTTTGTTAGCAATTTAAAGAGGTCTTTGGGAGAAGGTCTGCCCACTGCCAAACATCTTTTGACTGCTGCTTCCATACATGTTCATTGTGGGTCAAAGTAAAGTGAAATCCCTGACAACTTCACTCTCTGATCTGTTTATCATGATGGTATTTTTGGTGCAATTGTGAGGATTTTTGTTTTCTGTATGTTGAAGTGTAATCCATATTGAAGGCTGTAGGCTTTGAGTTTCATCAGTAAGGGCCCCAAGCCTTATTTGTTTCCTGCCAATAAGGCCATGTTATTTACATAACACAGCTTGCTCATAAGTCTTTCTCCAATCTTGAAGCCATATTCTTCGTCTGGTCTTTTTCTCAGCATATCGACCGAATAGATATTGCACGAGGATACAACTCTGATTTTAAATCATGAAGGATTCCTTCATTTTGTTCGAATGACTGTTGCTTGGTCTATTTTCTGTCTTGGCAGGAGTACAATTAAGTGTTCTGGAATTGCCATTCTCCTCAATGTTATGTATAATGTATTATGTTATCTGTATTTATTATTATGGATAATATAGTCAATAAAATATAAGTAAACATAAAAAAAGAGATTCTATCTCTCCACATTCTCTCCAACATTTAATAATTGCTGTCCTTTTAAAATTTGCCACTGCTAATGGGGTGAGATGGTATCTCATTGTGGTTTTGATTTGCATCTCTCTTATAATAAATGATTTTCAGCATTTGTTAATGTGTCTGTTTACCATCCGAATATCTTCCTGTGAAAAGTCTTTCCAGGTCTTTTGCCAATTTTGTAACTGGGTTATCAGCATTATTCTTGTGGAGAATTCTGCAAAGTTTCAATATGAGACCCTTGTCTGAAATGGTATTGCAAAATGTTTTTTCCCCAGTCAGTAGGTTTTCCTTTCACCCTGTTGAAAAAAGGGTTTTTTTTATGTACACAGGGATTGCATCGTTAGAAAGTCCCATTCATCAATTTTATCCTTTCCAGATTGTGCATTTCTGGCTGTATTTGGCAGCCTCTTTATACCATAGACTAGGCCATCCAAGTCTGATCCCAGTTTGTCTCCGATGAACCTTACGGGTTTGAGCTTTACTCCCAGGTCTCTGATCCAGTTTGAGTTGATTTTTATGTATAGTATGAGATGTGGATCCTATTCCAGCTTTCTGCAGGTAGCAGTCCAATTTTGCCAGCACCATTTGTTGAAGAGATGGTCATTTCTCCATTTGATAGGTTTTATTTCCTTGTCAAATATCAGCTGACTATAGATAGCGGGGTCCATTTCTGGGTTCTCAATTCTGTTCCATTGGTCTATGTGCCTGTTATTGTACCAGTGGCATATTTTGGTTACTATTGCTGTCTAGTAGGTTTTGAAGTCAGGAACTGCTGTGCCTCCCACTTCAATTTTGTTTTTCAGAAGTGCTTTGCTTTTTTAAGTTTCTCTTTCCTCTCCAAATAAACTTGACAATTTCCCTTTTGATCTCCTTGAAAATGAATTTGGTGTCAGGATTGGGATTGTGTTCTTTTAAGCAATAAGGAAGACAGAAGAGGAAATTATGTTTTAGTTTATGGTATGGTGAAGAATAGTGAGTATACCATGGACTGCAAGAAACATGAAAAAATCTGTCTTCAAAGAAGTACAGTCAGAATGATCATTAGAAACAAGTATAGGTATATTTTTTTAAACATTTTGGACATGTTTCAAGGAGGGATCAGTGCCTGAATAAACACATGCTTGGCAAATTAGAGCATAAGTAGTAAAGAGAAAGACTGTCAATGAGATGGCTTTATGTGGTGAATTCAACAATAGACTCAAACAAAGCAATAGTTGTAAGGAAAGACTTGGCAATGCTCCATCCTATTGTACAAAGGGTAGATCTGGGCCTGAAACAAATAAATTGAATCTCAAAACAACGTACCATCTTTTTTCTAACTCCATCTGAACACTTTTAAAAAAAGTCTTACCAAGACAAAACCTCAACTATTTTTTCATGTCATTTTTTTTTAAAGTGCTCAGATGAAGTGAAAAAGGCAAATCTTTTCAATTCTATTATGTCAACAATCATTCCCTTATGCCATTCCATCTTTGTGTGATGATCAGATTTGAATGCGGAATTTTAAGTTAGGACTTATCTGAGAATAAAGAAATCAGATTCATTATGCAGCTGTTTTTGATATTTCCTTTTTTTATTCTTTGGCCTTTTAAAAATAAAACTAGCTCAGCACAATCATAGAAATACAGTTCAAAATTAATCAGTTGGAAATAACAGCAGCCGGAACTTGCTTGTTGGTTTTGTAATCTCCTTTACTCAGTTCACATTATTATAAAGGTTGTTAGGTGCCATCAAGATGAATCTGACTCAGAGTGACTCTATCTATGTATAACAAAATGAGCCACTCTTGGCCTTGCATCATCCTCACAGTTGCCGCTGTGCTAACTGAAATGGCCACTGTAAATTTTTTATATAGATGTACCTTCATAAAATATGCATAAGAACTTTATGAAGTTTGTATTTAAACCAGTACAAAATAAAATTTCAAAAAAAAATAAAGAAAATTTTTAAATGTTACAGTATAACTGGATTTTAGACAGTAGTTCTTTAATAAATGAATCTATAAAAGTAATGTTGGTTTTCATTTTTAAAGTGTTATCATTATTTCCATAGGTTGTTTTTTTCCCTATTTGTTAAATCACAAAATCTGAAATCACAGCTTGCCACATAACGTTCAAAAGGATATCAATTTAGCAGGTATTGACAGCTACTCACCATTATCAATCTGATATATCAACCCATGGTTGTCTGATATGTCTACCACCAGTGGCTTAGTAGTAGGAAGCTGTGCTGCAATCTCAGACACACGTGGTTCAAATCCACCAGCTGTTCAGAGGGAGAAGGAGGGGCAATCTCTTCCCAGATGATTTACTGTCTCTGAAAACCTGCTAGAAGGTCAGCTATGGGTTAGTTCTGACTCGATGGCACATAACAACAACATGATTAACTGGGAGATTTAGTGGTCTAGTCCATAGGGAGTTGCACTAATAACCTAAATGCTCCACCTCTCTGGTTCTTTCAATCCACCAGTACTCCATGAGAGAAAGATGGGCCATTACTTCCTGTGTGATTTAGTCTTTAATCCCTATGAAGAGTCAGCTACAAATTAATTCCCAATCCCAATGGATTTACATCATGTAAACCCAATGGAGAGTCAGCTACAAGTTGATTCTGACTCAACAATAATGAGAAAGAAGTCATTAAATTGGCCATGATAGTTTGAAAAATGGTATATTTCTACCTCACCATGGTCAAGAAATTTATTCATTCAAATTAATTGAGTTGTCTATATGGATAAGCACTTAGAGCAATGAAATATTTAATTTTCTTAGTTCCAATAAACTTTATAAATAACTCAGACAGGTTTTGTGTAAAATAAATAATAATTCCAATAACATGATTGGGTTTTGTTTTTCAAATAAGATCTTTATAGATTGAAGCCATCATTTAAAAAAGGTATCTAACACTACTTTGAATATATTCTTTTAGCTCATACCTTTTATGTTAGCAGTACATGCTATAGGAGACAACAGATTCATCATGAAATTATTACTACTGATGATTCCAAAGTGTCTTTTATAAGCTTTACGGTATGTTTGTATTTCAAGACCTTGAGCAGAATTGACACATACGTTTTAGTTTTCTAAAAGTTTTATCCTCTTCACTTCACAGTCCCTATTAATGTTGCCTGAGTATTTTCGAGTGTTTCCCCAAAGTTTCCATAATTTCAGTTTCCCTTTTCTAGATTTTTCAAGCTGAATTTTTCTAACTACTGCTGCAAAGCTCCATAATAAACTGTATGTCAAAGAAATACACTTTTCCTAGAAGATACTGCCAAATAATCCATCAATAAATATTTATTAACTGTTTGTTTTAGTTCCTAAGGGAGCTCTTGTGGCCTAGTGGCAAGAAGCTGCACTGCAATCCCAAAGGCAAGCGATTCGAGGTCACCAGCTGCTCCACAGGAGGAGGATGGGCAATGTCCTATTGTGTGATTAACTGCCTCTGAAACCCCATTGGAGGGTCAGCTATGGGTCTGTTCCAACTCAACAGTACACAACAACAACAACCACCACCACAACAACATTAGTCTACAGGGTTCATGAGTTATTCACTGTGTTTAATAATGATTACTGACTTGGCTTTTCTAAATTAAAAAGAAATGGAAGGAGCAATTTAATCCAAAGCTAAATAAAATGTTAATTAATTTATGAGAAAATAACATTTCAGGATAAATATCAGTATTAATGCTTACTATTCAAGTGCCTTGGATTCATTTGTGTAAATAGGATGTATAAGGCCCAAGAAATGTTTAAAACTTATGACATTGATGGAGTATGTACATCTAATTGGCTAGGCAATCTATAATTACACATTTCAAATTTATACTATTCGAAGTATTGTAGCTCTTCTTTACTTATAATTAAAGGAAAAGGAAATGTAGATATTATTTAGGAGACCAGATATAATATTAATAGATAAAGCAAAGAGTTTAGTTTGAAATGTGGGTCTTTCACTACTTGCTTGGCTGTTAATGTGCTCCATGACCTTCAGTCAGTAACCTCATTGTGTCTCAGAAGATATAATAATCCTGACCTGCTTCACAGGGGCGTGCTGTACCTTAATTGATGTGTGTTAAGCACCTGGAGGTAACTTAATGAAAGTCATTATTGAAATGCAATTATTAACATTTGGGGTAATGAAGTTAGCCTAGATGCTTTAGATAAACCCAGTGTGAAGACGGTTTCCAAGTTCAAGAGCACTAAAGTTCCCTGTTGCTTTTTTTTAAAAAAAAAAAAGACTAAAAAAGCAAAAATAGAAAATGAAACCATAACTGGCTTATTTGCTGACTTTAGCAGCATCAAGGCTTGCAGTTTATTGCTTTGTCTCTGATCAAGTACATTGCAATCAATGCGAATTACTACAGAGATGCTAGGAGATAATTTTGCAAAAATGTCAAAAATGCAAAATTTGGGAGAGCTGGATGGGCTAGAAATGACTGTATTGATTTTTTTAAAGGTTGGTAAATTACTACAGTACCACCTTACTTTAAGTTGGATCGCAAATCTTGCATTTTAAGCAAGATCAACTCTAATTTTAAGCTTCAAGAAAGGTTTAGTGTATTACATGCATTACTTTCATCCATGAGAAATTTAGAACTCATGTGCTTACGTGGTAGAAACTAGCTGTAAAATTCCCAATAGGGCTCATCCTCCTGCTCAACAATTCTTATCTGTCTATACATTTCAGCAAGACTTGTCTTTAAATTCAGACAGCAGTCAGGGTAGAATAGAAATTAGTAGAATAAGCCCCCCCTGTACCTACCAAGAAACACTTGAAAGCAAAAAACTACATTTTTAGGAAAAGGTCTGAATAATACTCATTCAATGTCACTTTGGCATTTGTGTCTTAATTAGTATTATTTTAATTGCTGCTGATTGCATTTTAAATAGCATAATGATTTAGGAAGGCATATCTTTGGGATGAGATCTACAACTGATAAGATCAGGGTTAAAACCATGATGGTTGTGAAAAAGAATTGTGAGTATGTCTGCGCTTTCTAAGAAAGAATTCATAGAGTCACTTTGGAAAGACGTATCTTGTTTTTTCTCAAGATAAACACTACAAATTACTAGTTTGCTGGAAAATAAAGCTCTTAGACTTGGTAGAGTTCTAAGGCCCTTGCTTCCCAGACGGGGTTGGGGTGAACCTCTTCTAGTTGACCTGGCATTAGACCCAGCTCATAACTGATCATCCAGTAGGTTTACAGAGGTTGTAAACCTTATGGGAGGAGATTGTCTATCTTTCTTATGCCTAGAACAGAACACAAACTGAAATTTCCAGACTTGCAGGAACTCATAAGTCTTATGTGGGAAATTGAAGTGCTCCAAAATGTATGTAATTTCATACGTTTGTCAAGGCTTCATTTCCCCCCCCAGGAAATACTTTAGAAAATGTCAATAAATATGACATTACTTCTTAAAATTACTAAAATTTAAGATTTTAAATTTTTTGTTGTATAGCTTTTATGCTACCTAACATATATATCAATGTTTAAATTATCTTCATTTTTGTCCTCAGTTCCATTTTCCTTAGGCTTCTTTTGGGGGGAACAAGACTAGTTAAAAAAAATCAAACTTTTAGAGTTGTAATATATGGATTAATAAAATATACACATGTGAATAATACATTGGGAGTTCTGTATTTGTATGCTTAAAATAATAGTACTGGAATTATATTGCATCATTATGCACCATACTTTTTTCACCTTATATTTTTTTATTTTTGTGTATTAATGTTGATAAATATTCTATAATTTGTATACATGCACACACATCTATATGCACACACTGACACACAAACTGTATTAAGTGCTTTTAAGAATGGTTCCTTGTGAATATGCATAAGAGTTTCTCTCGGACATATATCTAGGGTTTGAATTAATGAATAATGAAATACATATAGGGTAAATAATCCCATACATTATGAATTGCTATCTGATTATCTTGTGTCAATATAAACTCATAAATAATAGATGAGAATGAAATTTTTGCATGTTTACATTATACCTTGGCAAAAAGATGTAGAATAGAAAAATTTTGAAGAAAGTATTTGTCCAAATGGTTGAAAAGTAATGCATATAATTCATCATATATTGTTAGGTGTCATCTAGTCAAATAAGACTAATAATGACTCTATGAACAATAGGGCAGAACCATGCCCTATCTTGTGCCATCCCCATAATCTGCACTACGATTAAGTCCGTTGTTGTAGTCATGGTGTCAACCCATTTCTTTGAAAGCTTTCCTCTTTTTCGCAGATGATGTCTTTCCAAGGATTGCCTCCTCCTGACAATACACCCAGAGTATGTGAGATGAAGTTTCACAGTCCTTGTCTCAAAGGACTCTGTTGCACTTCTTCCAAGTGTTTTATTGAAGATGTTAACCATTTCACCTTCCTTGGCTCCACTATCAACACTCTTAGCACCAGGAGGCAGAAAATCAAAAGATGAATTGCACTGGGAAAAAATCTGTTGTCAGGGACTTACCCAGAGTACTGAGAAGCAACGATGTCAGTCTAGAGACTAAGATGTGCCTAATCCAGGCCATGGTCTTTGCAATTACTTGCTATGCATCAGAGAGCTTAACAATGACTAAGGATGACAGACGATTTTATGCCTTTGAGTTGTGATTCTGGAGAAGTCTTGAATATACCATCAACTGCCAAGAAAACAAATGGGTCTGCTTTGCAGAGGGTGAAAGCAGGTTTCTCCTTGAGGGCTACTAGGATTTTGAAGCTCTGTCTCACATACTTTGAGCATGTGGCCAGGAGGGACTGGTCCTTGGAGAAGGACATCAAGCTTGGAAGGGTGAAGGACAGTACAGAAGACCTCAGATGAGATAGATTGATATAGTAACTGGGTCAATAGGGTAGGTGTATCAAAATCAATGAGACTGTCTCAGGATAGTGAGACAGGCACAGGACAGGGCAGGCCTCAGAGCTATTGTAGGGTCGCTAAGAGCCTTAGGTGATTCAGAGACACACAACAAGAATAAAGAAGGTCCTAAAAACTTGCAAGCTACCAAACAAGTACAATTCACCTGTAGCAGTAGTAAAATAGAGTCAGTGACAGAAGAGAATATAGGCTACAAAACTAACGTCCTCCTTTGTCATGAGACCAAACTTGGTAGTGCTAACACCATTACTAAATATTTTGACTAAGAATTCAGATGAATTTTTTTTAATTTTATTATTTTTGTGTGCATGTACCATCAAATCAGATCTGACTGGTACAGGAGGAGATTGCCCCTCCTTCCCTGGCAGAGCATCTGGTGGATTCGAACCGTGCACCTCTGGGATTGTAGTTGCAGCTTCTTGCCACTAGGCCACCAGAGCTCCCCTAGATGAATCTTTTATCAAAGGAACAAATTTTCAAATTCTTCAAAAAAACAGACTTACTGACCGCATGAAATTTTAAGAAGTCCAGAATGTATTGCCTTGAGAAAATCTTTACATTTTGACCTGAAAACATACTGAATCACCTTATAACTAGGTAATCTCTCTTTCTTATGGCCAAAGAATTGGAATAGACTCAGAGAACAAGTGGCTTTCAGGGTATTAGAATCCTTGAAAATTGGCTTTTCTAGCCATTCCTTTAGTCTACATAGTCTCCAGCTGCCTTCACTGTGGACATATGGTCTTGAAAATCATCAATAGCTGTGAGACCAATATAAGAAAGTGCTCTCTATATGGTAAAAAAATGAAGTAGCAGTAGTGGAGAGATTGTAAAGAGACTGTGGTACTGTGTTGAAGAGACTGGCAGAGGAACACTGGAGGTAAAGGCCTCAATTAAATGTTCTGCTTGCTGAATGATTAAAGGAAAAACTGATAGTAACTGCTCTGAGACAAAGTTTGCTGGATGTTTGAGGAAACCACAGGCTTCTTCCATTTATGCTGTTGATATGAACCTGGACTATCACTAAATGAGGAATTGTGCCTTGTTAATCTGGCTTGAGACTGATCGACTAAACTGGGACTTACATTATGAGATATTCTTTGCCTCTCCCACTCTCCAACCTATTTCTCTAATAAACCTGGCAACTGCGAGTAAAGCCTGTGAGTCTTGTAATGAATATTAGGCCCAATAACTGGTAAAATAGGTGCAGGGGCATGTGGGGTGGCATGTCTGACTATGTAGCTATTTGTATGGTATTATGGACACTACTGAAAGGAGAGTTCGCCTTTACAAAGCAGGGAGAAGTCAAACTCAGCCTCTCCCACATTGCATTTGCTCATTAAACAGTTTTCAAGGCTGTACACTCTACGTATGAACACTGTTCAGGCTGTTCGTTCATAGGGTCGCTATGAGTCGTCTACGACTCGACGGCATTAAACAGCAACAACAACAACATTGCAGAGGTACATAGTTTGAATCCACCAGCTGCTCTGTAATAGAAAGATAGGAAATTTCCTCTCCTGCAATTTACTACCTCTGAAAAACCAATGGAAGGTCAGCTATGAGTTAGTTTCAACTCAATAGTACACAACAATAACATTTCTTCTTTTAGACACCTCTGGTGGCATAATCCATAAGGCATCAAACTGCTAGCCCAAAGATACACCTCTCTGCCAGTTCAAATCCAGGAGCAGCTCAGAGGGATAAAAATGGGCAATCTCTTCCTATGTGACTTACAGCCTTGGATAACCCACTAGGGAAAACCAAAAGCATATAGACTTAGAAGAATACCAATCAAAACTCAATCTCTTCTAAACAGAAAATATAATTTATTTTCTATCTAAGACTACCAACGTATTAACAAGATAACTCCCGTAACCAATAAGCAATGATACTAAGATTAAAGGATACATATTAAAAAATAAAATTCTATTGTTTTTCTAAACACTGGCCATGAACTATTAGACCTGTAACTTGAAACATAACACCATTTTATATTAGCATAAAAATAGATAAGTGCAAACATGAATGAAGCAAAAAATTACAAACAAAATATATAGATGAGAAAATCCCACATCTCTGACGAAGAAAACAAAATCTAAATGAATACAGAGATATTAAATCTTCTTGGGATGTTGTTGATGTTGTCGAGTACTGAGGAGTAAGAACCAGCCCACAAGTGACTCTCTAGCAGATTTTTAGAGGCAGTTAGTCACATGGGAGGAGATTGCCCATCTTTCTCCTGTAAAGCAGCTGGTAGATTTGAAACATATACCTTCAGGATTGCAGTGCAGCTTCTTGCTAGGCCACCAGAGCTTTCTAATATTCTTGGACAAGAAGATATAATATTATTACTGTATTAGTACTTTTCATTATAGCAATAGATTTAAAACAATTCCAATGGAAATCCCCATAAGTTATTCTGTGCCTATCAACAAATTAAAGTTTATAAGGAAATACAAAATGTCCAAAATGGTCAATAAAATAATCAACAAAAATCCTCCAAAATACAAGGAATATAAACAACTACCCAGGCTTGGAGAACTGATACTACTCAATTTCAAAACCTAACTAAAATGTCACAGTGAAGGAATATATTTTGAAAATCTGTTCCCAGTCTTTGAATTGTCTTCATTCAATTAACAGACATATTAGTAAATCCAGAAATAACATGCATACAATACACCTTTTAGCAAGGATTAAAGAAAATCCGGTGAGCTCTGGTGACTTAGAGGTAAGGAATTGTGCTGCCAATGCAAAGCTACATGGTTCAAACCCACCATCTGCTGTACCCAGAGTAAGATGGGCAATTTATTGTCTCCAGCGCAATTTAATGCCTCTAAAAATCTACTGTAGGGTCACCTATGGGTTGGTTCTGATTTAAAAGCATGCAACAACAACAACAACAGAAAGAATTCAACAAAAGTAGGATAATCTTTTCAATAAATAATGCTGAATAACTAAGGGGGGAGGAGGGAGAAAGAATCTAGAGACTGAGTTCATTTGGATTCAAAATATGGTCTTTGCAATTACTTGCTATGCATCAGAAAGCGGGACAATGACTAGAGATGATAGCAGGAGAATTTATGCTTTTGAGTTTTGGTGTTGGTGAAGAGTATTGGATATACCATAGACTACTAGGAGAACAAAGAGGTTCATCCTAGAGAGGGTGAAACCAGGCTGCACTTGGAGGCAAGGATTCTAAAGCTCAGTCTGGCATACTTTGGGCATATTGCAAGAAGAAACCAGTCCTTGGAGAGGGTGGAGGGACAGCGAAAGAGAGAAAGACCCTCAATGAGATAGAGAGATCAGTGACTAGGGTAATGGGGGTAGGTGTATTGGAGACAATGAAGTTGGTTCAAGATAGGGTAGGGTCCAAAGCTGTGTACATAGGGTCACCGTGAGTCACAAGTGACTTGATGGCAATTAACAACAACAACACTGGTTTTGTTTTGGGTTGGTTTTGGTGGTTTTTTTTTTTTAAATCACAATGGATTGAAACTATTCTATTTTTCTCTGATGGAGAAGCTGATGAATTAGAATTTCCAAAGTCACACTTGGCTAACAGCTACAACAGCTATGGACACTGCCATCATAAACATTTCCTAAAACACATTCTTAAAATTCAAAAATAAAAAGAAAAATCTCATTTCATAATGGATTATATATCTGAAGATAAATCTCACCAAAGTGAAAAAAAACACTCAATTATCATGTATCACAACAGAAGTGCATACTAAACATGACATACCAGACCATATCTATCAGATGGGTAAAATTTAAAACTAATGATTTAACCTGTTAAGCTTTAATCAAGATTTCATCCTGCTTTAATCCAGAATCAACACCCTTGGTATCAGCAGTTAAGAATGCAGAAGTGATGATTTTCTAAATTACTACCTATTTTGGGAGGGAGCCGTGAGCATTATGTTAAGTGAACTAACTCAGTATCATAAGGACAAATACTGTATAAGACCATTAATGTAGAAATAGATGCAAGTGGGCGAGGGTGGGAGCAGAAGGGTGAGGATAGGGGGATGTGTGTGTGTGTGTGTGTGTGTGTGTGTGTGTTCTCAGTAACACATTACAACACTGTGAAATGATGGTTAGGTTGTAGTGGGAATGCAAAACTATGGGCTTTGAATAACAATATATCAATTGGTATTTGACAATCATGTTAAAATTTTAACAGCTATGCGAGACGTCAAAATGAAGAGTAGTTTTAACAGAGAGGGGGCAAATATGTAAACGCTGGGCTTTCTAAAGTGACTGGTAGTGCAGTACTTAAGTACTTATGTGGCATCACTGCCACACAAAAGGTTAGTGCTTTGAACCCACTAGACACTTCATCATGGAACAGTTTCAGTAAAGAGTGAAAAAGAGACAAATCAAACCCACTGCTGTCAAGTTGATTCTAACTAATAACAACCATACACACAGTGCTTCCAAGTCTGGAATTTTTCTCTCTCACAACCACAGTATAAGCTGGGAACTGTGATCATTTTTAAAATAGAAGCTCATTCTCACTTTAAAACATTGGTATGGAGTTGGAACCAATTCATAGCTGACTCTCGATTGGGTTTCCAATGATGTCAACCCCAAGGGAACTGACTGCCTCTATATCTCAACTAGGATCCACTGGTGTATTTGAACCTACAGAGAGATTGAGGGTTTGGTTTAGCAGCACAAACCATTACAAACTACACCATCAGGACTGCCTTTCTTTAGTGTCACTCATTCATTCATTATTGTGGAGTAGGAACTTATGCAATAGTTGACTCTCCAGGAAGTTTTCAAGAAGTTGTAAATTGCACAAGAGGAGAGTGCCCATCTTTCTGCCCAGTAGCCATTTGTTGTTAGATGCCATTGAGTTGAGAAAGATCCATAGCAATCCTGTGAAAAACAGATCTGAAATCTGTCCTATCATGTACCATCCTCACAATTTCTGACACACTCCAGCCAATTACAGCAGTCACTGTGTCAAACTAGTGTCTGTCCAGTGGTGGGAATTTTTATTTTCTTTATGTTGAGAGGCAATCCACATTGAAGGCTGCACTCTTGGATCTTCTGCAGCAAGCATCTCAAGTCCTCCTCAGTTTCAGCAAGCAAGGTTGTGTTATCTGCATAATGAAGATTATTGATGAGTCTTCCTCCCATCCTGATGACACATTTTTCTTCAGAGAATCCAACTTCTCAAATTATTTTCTCAGCATAAAGCTTGAATAAGTATGGAGAGAGGATAAAATCATGATGCACACCTTTCTTTTTTCTTTAATATAGTTCTGACATAATCCGAACTGAAGTCTATAGTCATTGATTTTTGTTATTATTAATTTTAATGAAAGTTTACAGAGACTTTGGATTTCCATCCATTCATTGCTGCACTTTTCTCCCTGCCCACCCGTCTCCCCCCAATTTGCTCTTCTCTTTGAAAAGTAAAAGAAAAATTCTTCAATTGTTATACAATCCCTCCCTCCAATTCCACTCCACTATGCAGCCTTCGTTCTTGACTCCTGTCATGACAATAATACCTAATCATATATTCCTTTTAAACAGGTCTCTCTCTCATCTGTTTCAATGCAGTGTACATTATTGACCCCAGCTTTCTCAGTCTACCCCCAACCCCAAGGTCAGTCCTCTTTAATAAGAGTGGCATTATGCAGCATTTATCTTCTTGTTACTGAGATAGTCCACTCAGCATAATGTCCTCCAGGGTCACCCATGTTGTATAATATTTCATGAGTTCCTTGTTTTTCAGTGCAGCATAGTATTCCATTGTGTAAATATACCAGAACCTCTCTATCCATTTGTTGCTGAAGGACACTTGGGTTGTTTCCAGCACTTTGCCATTGTGAACAAAGCCACAATAAACATGGGTGCTCATATATCTGCTTGGTTGGCGGTTACGGTTTCTTTAGGGTATATTCCCAGTAGTGGAATTGCTGAGTCTAATAGTATTTCTATTTGTAACTTTTTTAGAAAGTGCCATACAGCCTTCCATAGTGGTTGCACCATTTTACACTCTCACTGACAGCGAATAAGGGTTTCTCTTTCTCCGCAACCTCACCAGAATTTGATGTTTGCTGTTCTGTTAAATTTTGCTATTCTTACTGAGTTGGGATGATATCTCATAGTTGTTTTGATTTGCATCTGTCTTAGAGCTAGGGATTTTGAACATTAGTTCATGTGCTTGTTGGCCATCTAAATGTCTTCTTTGGTGAAGTGTCTGTTCATATCCTGTGCTCATTTTCCAGCTGGGTTGTTTACCTTTATCTTGTTGTGGTGCTTGAGAATTTTCTAAATTCTAGATATAAGTCCCATGTCTGACATGTGATTACCAAATACTTTTTCCCAATCTGTGGCTTCTCTTTTTACCCTGTTGTAGAAGTTTTTGGATGTGCATAGGGATTTGATTCTTAGAAGGTCTCATTCATCTATTTTATCCTCTCCTGGCTGTAGATTTTTCAGGATACTTGGAACACTGTTTCGTAGTCATTGTTCTTTAGCAATCATTCCTCCAAGTTGCTTTCATTATTGATAAGAATAATTGTGTCATCTGCATCATAGGTTTTTAACAAACATTTCTCTAATCCTACTAGGAATATAATAACAGTAGCCAGAAGTCAAAAGGTATGTTGCATTGGGAAAATCTACTGTCAATGATCTCTCCAAAAAGCAGAAGAACAAGGAGGTCAGTTTTAAGACTGAAGTGCACCTAAGCTAAGCCATAGTCTTTTCAATTGCTTCCTATGCATGTAAAATAAGCAATATAAAGAAAATCTTAGGTAACTACAAAGGTATTAGTTCAGATGTTTAAAACGTTAACAATGTTCCTTTGATTCATTGTTATTATTATTATTCCAATTGAAAATCTTTTGGGACCTAGGACTCAAATAAACATCAAACAGAATTTTTTGGATCGTAATCACATTTTATTTCATTTTAAAAAATAAATTAGTTCCCGGAGCTCTGGTGGCCTAGTGACAAGAAGCCACTCTGCAATCCCAAAAGCTTCTCTGCTGGAGAAGAAAGGGGCAATCTCCAGTTGGATTTGATTCAATGGTACACAAGTAGAAAAAAAAATTGGCTGACAGAGAAATATCAAGAAACAACTAATGATCAAGAGGCAATGGTGATGAATGAGGAAGTTCAGGCTGCTCTGAAGGATTGAAGAGACTACAAAAAGTAAATTCCATGGATTGAAAATGTTGGTTTTTAAATCTTTCCCTTATTAAGAAACTGTTGATGATATTTTTTTATTTCCCTGACTCAGTCCAGATTTAGTTTAGTTGCTGTGACTCTGAATTATAGTTCTGTAGTACACTCTGAATTTGCTTTTCTCTAAATGATTTTCATTATTTTCATAAATAATAATACTCAGGTGTCAAGTATGTAAAAGTAAAGATGTCATAGACTGCATACTTGCATTGATAACTATGACAAACCACTTCTCATTTTAATTCAAAATGTCATCTATTTTACTCTTGTGCTATACAATCCTTTAAGAAACATGAACATTATTCCTGTGTAAGATATATTGTAATGTTTAAAAGACATACTATACAAGGAAATATTTCAATAGAGTAAATCACAGTAATTAATATCTCCAATGAAGGCAAGGTAATTAAAACAGATTTGCCCCACTTTATATGGAATAAACAATGAAAACATTCTTGAAAAAGTTAAGGCCAGTAGGAATTATTCTTTGCTCAAGCAAGATTTATGGATTAGAATAGAATTTTTGCAAATAAAACTGTGTGGTTCATAAGATGAGTTTATAAAAATAATATGATTTCAAGTATCTAAAAAATCTATATACTCAGAGCATCCTAGATACAGTCAATATATTTCATATCCTGGACTTTATATGTTTAAAATATTTTGTTTATTTTTAATAAAAATAGATATTTTAATGGCTTTTATATAATTCAACAAGCATTAGTCTTCTTTACAATTTGATTGGATGACAGATTGCATTTGGCAAAAAGATTTGACTAGAGAGTAATCATCATTATTAGATTAGAGAGAATTAAATTACAATTACTAAAAATTACACGTAATTACAATACAGCTTAATTTCAAAACTAAACTCATCCTCCAAAGAAAAACATTTTATCTATGTGCTTAAAATACGCATGTATATCTATTAATGTGATGCATAATAATTGCTTTGGTCATTTGAAAGCTAAAAGTATGTAATTGAACAATTATTACAGCCACACTGCCTGAAGGCATGCTATTTGTCAGGAGAGTTATATGATGGCCAATTATAGCCACTCAACCTTGAAGGATAATTCTGTCTTCTGATGTGAACAAATTACCATTGCACTTCTTTCCCCCCCCCAAGTTTAACTATTTGTTTTTACAATGTAATTTTCCTTTTTTTTAAAAAAAAGCTTCAAGTTTGCTTTGTTTTAAAGAAAAGTTTTAAAAGACAAATTTATTACAATTTATTTTATAAATATTAAAAACTAATTACAAGAAAACCTCAGTCTTTAACAACATGATCACAATTCAAGAAATGGAAAAATAAAGATTGTGAATTCTTAAAACAAAAATGACATAAATCTTAATATGAAACTATACAAGTTTCTCAGAGACAGAGTGACTTTGCTTTAAAATATAGCCTGTCATCCATTTGTGGTTAAGTTTTTTGTTTTGTTTTGTTTGGAGTTCAGAGGAGATTAGAAGTTGTTGTTTTTGTTATGTGCTGTTGAGTTGTCTGTGACCCATAGTAACCTTTTGTACAATAGGCCTGAACTCTGCTCTATCTTGAGCCAACCTCATCATCTCCAACACACCTACTCTCATTTCCCCAGTTACTGTATTAGTCCATCTCATCTAGGGTCTTCCTCTCCTGCTCTGTCCTTCCACCCTTCTGAGCATGATGTGCTTCTCCAAGGACTGGTCCCTACTGGCCACATGTCCAAAGTAAGTGACAGGGAGCATCAAAATCCTAGATGTGCTCATCAAGTTGTGCTAAGAAATTTGGAGGACAACTACCTGGCCAAATGACTGGAAGAGTCATTTATTCCCACTTATTTACTCCCATTCCAAAAAAGGTGACACAACAGAGTGTGGAAATTATCAAACAATATCACTAATATAAAAATGACTGTAATAGAACATTGACAGAGAATTACCAGAAATACAAATGGGGTTTAGAAGAGACATTATCACCAATGTCAGGTAGATCTTGGCAGAAAGCAAAGAGTACCAGAGGAATTTGTGTTTCATTGATTATGGAAAGACATTTGACTGTGTGGATCACAACAAATTGTGACTAACCTTGAGGAGATTAAAAGTAACAACAGCAAGAACAACCAACCACCCCCCCCAAAAAAAAAACCCTCTCAAAACAAAAAAAGTCCAAAACCCTAATAGAGGCACTTACAATGACACCAGGAGAAATAACATGTCAAAATGTCTCTGAGTATTACATTCTTTGAAACCATGGTGTTTAAAGTAGATGCTTCCTTGTAAACTCTAAAACACCATTAGTAAGATGATAAACTATAGATTACTCTAGGAGCT
This sequence comes from Elephantulus edwardii, assembly GCF_000299155.1. NCBI lineage: Eukaryota > Metazoa > Chordata > Mammalia > Macroscelidea > Macroscelididae > Elephantulus > Elephantulus edwardii. The sequence continues at coordinate 12,137,028 of NW_006399790.1, read as the reverse complement.
GAACAGATAATTTCTTAAAAGATAATTACAATAAAACCTCAGCCTTCAATAACATGATTATAATTCAAGAAATGGAAAAAGATTGAATTCTTAAAACAGAAGTGACATAAATCTTAATATGAAACTATGTTTCTCAGAGACAGAGTGACTTGGCTTTAAAATGCAGTCTAAAATACTTTAAAATACAGTAATGTATTATAATGCAATGTGCAAAGAGCTGGAGTTAGAAGATCAAAGGGGCCAAACTCTCTCAGCATTTCTTAAGTTCAAGGAACTGAAGAGCATATTCAAGCCTTGAGTGGCAATACTTAAGGATGCTTTGGGCAGAATATTAAATAATCCAGGAAGTATTAAAATAAGATGGAAAGAATATACAGAGTCATTGTGCTAAAAGAAATTAGTTGACACAGGAGAATTTTATGAAACAATATATGAGCAAGAGTGTGTGGTAATGAAGGAAAAATTTCAAGCTGATCGGAAAGAATTGGCAAAAAACAAAACCCCAGGAATTGATGGTATACCAATTGATATATTTCAACAAATAGATGCTGCCCACGATGTGCTCACCAAGTTGTGCCAAGAAAGCTGGAGGACAACAACCTGGCCAAATGACTGAAAGAGATCTATATTTGTTCCCATGGCAAAGAAAGGTGATCTGACAGAGTGTGAAAATTATCAAGCAATATCTTTAACATCACATGCAAGCCACATTCTAATGAAGATTATCCAAAAATGGCTGGAACAGCATATCAACAGAGAACTGTTAAAAGTGCAGGCTGGGTTTAAAAGAGGTTGTGGTACTAAGGATACTGCAGCTACTGTTAGATGGATCTTGGCTGAAAGCAGAAAGTACCAGAAGAATGTCTATCTGTGTCTCATTGACTATGCAAAGGCCAGTGTGGACTACAACAAATTGTGGCTCACTCTGAGAAGAGTGGCAATCAAAGAACACTTGATCATGCGTATGTGAAATCTATACTTGGACCAGGAGGCAGTCATCAGAACAGAGCAAGGGAACACTGAATGGTTCAAAATCAGGAAGGTAGTATGCCAGGGATGTGTCCTTTTCAATCTATATGCAGAACACATTATCCAGGAGGCAGGGCTCTATGAGGAGAAATGTGGCATCAGGATTGGAGAAAGACTTATCAACAATCTGTGTTATGCAGATGACACAACCCTGCTTGCTAAAACTGATGAGGATCTGAAACACTTGCTGCAGAAGGTTAAGGAATGCAGCGTTCAATATGGATTGAAGCTCAACATCAAGCAAGCAAAGATTTTAACCACTGGGCCGATTGACAGCATCATGATGGTGAAGAGATTGAGATTATTAACAGCTTTAGTTTGTTTGGCTCCACAATCAACACTTGGCCCCAGCATCCAGGAAATTAAAAGATGTACTGGGAAAGTTGGCTGTCAGAGACCTCTCCAAAGTACGGAAGAGCAATGGTCTCTCTGGAGACTAAGGTGCATCTGATACAGGCCATGGTCTTTACAATCACTTGTTATGCATCAGAGAGATGGGCAATGACTAGGGATGCTAGAAAGAGTATTGATGCCTTTGAGCTGTGGTGCTTCAGAAGAGTACTGAATAGACCATGGAATGCTAGGAGAACAAATAGCTTCATCCTAGAGAGGGTATGATCAGGCTGCTCCTTGGAGGCAAAGATTCTGAAGCTCCGTCTGATCTACTATGGACATGTTAGAAGGAGGGGCCAGTCCTTGGAGATGGATGTCATGTTTGGAAGGGTGGACGGACAGTGCAGGAGAGGAACACCCTCAATGAGACAGATTGATTCAGTGACTGAGGTAATGGGGCTAAGTGTGGTAGAGACAATAAGATTGGCACAGGATAGAGCAGGGTTTAGAGCTCTTGTACATATGGTCACTATGAGTCGCAGGCAACTCGAAGACAGACAACAACAACAACAACAACAACCTAATTATTTTTAAGTGCTGTTGATTATGACACACAGCAATTCTATGAACAACAGATCTGAACACTGTTTGATCTTGTGTCATTCTTACCATCCCCCAACACACTTGATCTCATTGCTGCAGCCACTGGGTCAATTCATCTGGTTGAGGCTCTTCCTCTCTTGGTTACTTTACACCTTTCCAAGCACGATGTCACTTTCCATGGAGTAGCCCCTCCTAAGAACACACCCTAAGTAATTGAGCTGAAGCTTCCCCATGCACATTCAACTCAACCCTTTGCCATAAAGTCAGAGCCATCTCATAGCTGACCCTGCAGCGAGGATTCAGGAAGCTGTAAATTGTAAAAGGGGTCACTGTTCATACTTCTCTGGCAGTGCTTCTGGTGGGTTATAATTTCCAGGATGGCACTACCTTTGGCTTAAGCACAACTCCTAATGGACTAGGTCACCAGAGCTTTCTAAATACCACATCCGCATCCAGTATAAATTTTTAAAGTTGAAGTGAAAATCCAAGTACAGAATAGATAACTTCTTTTTTCCAGTTCAGTATCCTTCTACTCCAAGGAATTAATGACATACAAATACTAACAACCATCCTTAAATGAGTCAGTGCTAATCATCCTTGAATCATATGACTTTTCTAACTCAGATACTTTGTGGAAGAGAACTGAATTTTGAAGTAGTAAACTCCTGTGGTCATACTTAAGAGAAACAAGTTAAGGCATTCTGTGGAAATTTTTCTAAATTCATTTAAGGTTTAATTCTCGGAACCCATCAAGGATGTTTTATCTAGCCTACTGTCAATAGTTCTCAAACATTAAATTAGCAATTTAAAAGTGAGCAAATTAAAACAGCCATTAAGTATCGAAACCAGATTAGCAAACAAAATCTGCACAATTGAGCCTTTATGGGGGGGGAGGATATTATTCTAGAGAATATAGTAAATTGAATAGCAAATGTAGAGGTTAAACATAGTGGGAAAAATCTAGGGTATTCTTATATAACCCTCTTTTTTGGTACCGTTTACCACTTAAGTAAAATGAGCACTCTAGAAAATGTCAGATACAATTTGTCACCATTTATCATTAAAAAAAACCAAAACTACCACTTTTAAAGGACAAAGGGACCTTAGTTTTCCAGAGAGGTCAAATAAATCTGGGTTAAAATTGCAGAGAAAAGCAAACTTCTTTCTTAACTGATTTTTGGTTACATTTAACATGTATCGTGGTCCTGTTACTATGATTAAGTGCATTTTTAGGCTTTGCTAGGGTGAGGTCTTAAAGATAATTTAGCCTGGTCCATACCACTACAAAGTTTTCTGTGCTTTTGACTGTTATAAGAAACAACTGAGAGATTCAGAGGATTTTTTTTTTAGTTTACTGATTACATTCTTGTCAAAGTCTCTGTTTCCCCAAGAACTGTCATCATTAGCACCTGTAAGGGAACAATGATCGAGAAATCTTAATAGAATGAATGTATTAATAAGTGTGTTCCATTTAGAAAAGAAATTATTTTTTTAGAAAAGAAATTATTTTTATATTTTAGTTTCCAATAAAAAATGAAAACTCTCATTTTAGGCAAATGGCATACTTTATTAATGGCATTTAGCTATGAATCAGAATAGTTGGCATATTACTAGTTCAAATTAATTTGATTCTAAAACCTGGCAAGCTTGGTGTTGCCCTGTAGAACTTCAGTCCATGAGGTTTTCATGGCTGTGAATTTACAGAAGCAGGTGGCCCTGTTTTCTTTCGAGGTACTTTTGAATTAATTATAATTTCACTAGGCCAAGAGTCTACACCATGATATTGCTTATCATGTATTGTATGTAATGCTTTAAAATGTTAGCAAAACACCACCTTGAGGATGAAAATGCATCGTATTAAGCCATGGTATTTTTATTAGCCTCGTGTGTGCGTGAAAGTTGTACAGTAATTCGGAAACACCAGCAAAAGAGTTGATGCCTTTTCCTTATAGTGCTGGTAAAGAATCATGAACATACCCAAGACTGCCAGAAGAATGAATAAATCTGCCTTGGAAAAACTGGAGCCAGAATACTTGTTAGAAGTGAAGCCAATAAGAGTTCCTTTCAGATATTTTGAACATGTTTTCAGAATGGTCCAGATCCTTGAGGAATACAACATGCTTGGTAAAGTAGAGAGTCCATGAAAAATGACCTTCAATAAGATGGACACATAAAATGGCTGCACTGATGAACTTAAATCTAACAAGAATAGTGAAGATGATTGAGGACTGATCAATGTTCTGTTCAGTTGTACATAAGATTACTACGAAATAGAACTAACTAAGATGGCACCTAACGATGACAATAAGTACAACAATTTGTGTTATTTAGCTTGTACATGCATCTTTAAATGACTAAGTTCCCTCCTGTACTATCTTCCCCATTTATCTCTCTGTGACTCCACTTTCATGAAGGACTCTGATGGGATCAAGATTCACTCTACAATTATATAAAGTCAGATTAACTTAATTAGTACTATCTTAGAAGAATTATTGCTAAACAACATCACATTTACTGGTCTCTAAGGTTAGGAATCCAATGTCTATTCTGTGGGGAGCATAACTAAAGAAAAAGTTGTCAATTTAAAGACAAAGATATACCTTGTACATATGAATGTACAATTAATCAGGAAGATTAAAGAATAATTTATGCCTATGCTTTATAGCATTGGCAATGACGATTGTATACATCACAGACTGTCAAAGGAACAACCATGAGTGCCTTGGAAGAAGGACAGTAAGGTTGTTTTTTACAAGCAAGGATGGTGAGGGGCCAGTCTCTGGAGAAGGATATTAGGCTTTGAAAAGCAGAGAGTCAAGGAAAGAGATTAAACTTTCAGCAACAGAGAATAGCACAGTGACTATAATGATGGGTTTAAACGTAGCAGAGATTATGAAAATGGAACTTCTTTTTTGAGTTACGGCATTGTTAACCTCATGTCTATTCATCATTACATTTTTGAAGTAGATACTTCATATTATGGATTTCACAACTCCACTGGTGGAGATAACTTTTACACCAGAAGGATCATCTGAGTCTTATGTATGGTAGATTAGGTGATATATAAAATGGAGTTTTATAAAGAGTTGATGCTGGATTGGGCTGAGACATTTCATTATGCTACCATGATATATTTTGCTCATGGGAAAGACTGGCATTTTTAGGGGAGAAGAGGATATACTTATTATGGATTAAATTGTTGTTGTTGTTTGTCATCAAGTCAATTCCAACTCATCGTGATGCTATGCATAATTCCTGCCCATAACTCAAAAAAGAAGTTCCAGGAAAATATGGGGACATTGGTTAAAAAGAAATTCAAGCTCCCAAAAGATTCAATCCCATGATCTTTTCAGTTTAAGACATAAGGGTTAGGGTAAGACTGAGAAAATTGGATAAATTATGTATACTGCATTGAAACAGAAGAGGGAGAGAACAGTTTAATCTCTATCTGGGTATTATGGTTACGACGAATCCAGAATGAAGGTTGCATAGTGGAGTGTACTTGTGTGTGTGTGTGTGTGTGGGGGGGAATTGTATACCAATGAAAGAATTTTTCTTTTGCTTTTCAAAGAGAGGATCAAACTGGGGAGGAAGGGTGGGACAGGGAGAAAAGTGCAACAGTGAATGAATGAAAATCCAAACTGTCTGTAAACATTCATTAAAATTAATCAAAAAAGGAATAATTTCTATCCTTAGAACCCACTTAGGTCTGATCCCTGTCTTCTATGTCCATTTGTGCAGTGGCCTTGCTTTAATTACGTAAGTATATGGTGGTTCCATCGTCCACCAGAACTCAACTAACAAGGGCTCCATCCCCTTGACCTGTGTCAGCAGCATTGCCAGTGTCTCAACTGTTCCACAGAAAATCTTTCCTCCTTTGGAAAAAACAATAAGCATTTGCAGTCAAGCAGTTTTCTAAGGCAATGTCCTTCCTATACTATCTATGTAGTTTATCAGCCTTATTTTACTTGGCATAATTTCTTAAGCAGTTTTCTAAGGCAATGTCCTTCCTATACTATCTATGTAGTTTGTCAGCCTTATTTTATTTGGCATCATTTCTCTTCAATCTAATCTGGTAGCGTCTCAGCTGAGATGGTTATTAGATCTATAAGTCATATACCTAATCTCCTTAGCAAACAGTTGTCTATCCATATCCTGACGTCCTTTGTATACTCTACATTCTCCTTTTTAATAATATAGAAAGGGTGAGAATTTTACAATATTCAAGTTTTATTTTCCAAAAAATATTCATATATAAATAAAAGACATTCTTTGTCAATTTATAAGAATCATCTTTACTTCTGTATCTGATAGCTTCAATAGCTTATCATTTCTTTATAAGATCTCATAGCAAACACATTTAAAGTCTATATATCTAGCAAAATTCTTTTTGTGATAATAATCCTTTTCTCTACATCTCTCTCCATTTCATTTTGTAACCTTAGACATTAGAAACACTTCTAATATCCATTATTCTACCAAAAGACTACTGAAAAAAATTACAAGATTTTAATCATCAATCAATTCCAAATTCTTCAAAACCTTCGTGAAATACTCAACTTCAAAGAGTTTCATATTTTTAAATGTTTATTACAGCATTACTCAACTATCTGCCACCAAAATACATATTCATTTCCCAAAACTGTCATAACAAAATGCCATAAATTGAGTGGCTTATAAAGAGCAGAAATTAACTGTCTCACAGTTCTGGAGGCTGAGAGTCTAAATTCAGGACATCAGTATAGCCATAATCTCTTTTTCTGCCCTAGAAGATTAGAATTTTTTTTTTGTTTTAGGTACAAAAAAAGAGAAAAATCTACATAAAATTGTAAATTAAGAGGTAAATATTTTAAAACCTCATTTTTGAATTCCATACAGTATAAATCCAAGATTATTATGAATCTTCATTTCATAACATATGCAGAAGTAAATAACCAAGTAATCATAAAGGGCCAGAAGTAATAAATAAAATATAACAAATAATCAAATTATTAGATTTTTTTTAATTAATTTTTTTTCCGTTTGAGAAATGTCAAGTGTGTTTTTAATTTTTGGTTTTCTAACTCCAGATCTTTTCACATTTTGTTTTAATAATTTATTCTGTCTTCTCCAGCTGCCCTTTGGAACCTTTGTTCTTATTTCATCATTTATGTATTTTGATTTAGCTTGTCTACATTGAAGAACAAGTTTCAGAGTCTTGTCTGACATCCATGTTGATTTTCCTTCTTGTCTTTTTAATGACCTTTTGTTTTCTTCATGTTTGATATCTCTGATAGCAACTCACAAGTAATCGGTCTTTTGTTGTTAGAGTTCAATGTTCTGGATCTACTCTTAAGATAGTTTGAAATTTGCATGGGATAAATTCTAGGAGGATATTGTGAAGAGATCGTGATGAAGGTTTTGGTTTGTTGTTCTTGGGGTTGCTTACATCATAGTTGACTCAATGGCACCAAATAGCAATAACAATAGACAAATGATGTTATCATTGTTTTTATGTGTTGTTGAGTCCACCACAACCCATAGTGACCTTATGAACAACAGATCAAAACCTTGCTCTATCCTGCACCATCCTCAAGATCTCCAACGTGCTTAAGATCATTGTTAAAGTCATTGTGTCAATCCACTTAATTGAGAATCTTCTCTATCTCTGGCCTTTCAACTTTACCAGCATGATGTTGTTTCTTCCTCTCCTCCCGCCCCCCCAAGGACTGAGTCCTCTTGAGAACATGCTCAAAGTATATGAAAAGAAGTTTCACTATCCTTGCCTTTTAGGATCAACATGGTTGCATTTCCTTTTTTTTTTTAAAAGCAGTCTTGTTTGTTCCACCGGCATTTCAAGGGATTTTCTGTATTTTTTGAGAACAGTCAAATCAGTTCTTCTTCTGTCATCCTTATTCACGGTCCAACTTTCAAATGCATAGGAAACAACTGAAAATATCATAGCTTTGATCATGACATCATTGCTCTTTAGCACTTTGGAGAGGTTTAGGATAGAAGATATTCCCAATGCAACATGTCTTTTGATTTCTTGTTTGCTAATAACACTGGTGTTAATTGTGGATCCAAGTAAAATGAAATTGTTGACAACCACAAACTTTTCCATTTATCATAATGTTTGTTGACTTTTAGTCTAGTGATGAAGATTTGTGTTTTGTTGGTGTTGTTATGTAATTAATATTTAAGTCTTTGATCTTCTGCAGTTAAGTGCTTGAAGTCTTCTTTACTTTCTGCAGTCAAGGTTGTGTCATCTGTATAATGCTTGCTGTTGATGAACTTTCCTCCAACTCTGATGCCACATTTTTCATATAGTCCAGCTTCTCGAATTCCTGGTTCAGCATATAGACTAAGCAAGTTTGAAGAAAAGATTAAATACCGATGCACACCTTTTCTGATTTTAAACTAAGCAAGCCCCGTTTGTCTCAATGTTAGTCATAATTTGTTTTGATCCACAAAGTGTTTGCATAATTCATACAACACAACTAAAAATTTTTTCTGGTATTCTTTGATTTCAACCAAGACCTTTTTAACATCAGCAACTATATCCCTTGTGCCAAGACCTCTTCTGAATTCAGTTTTAATTTCCAACAGTTCCTTGATGCATTGCTCTAGCCTCTTTAAAACATTATTCTGCAATATTTCATTTGCTTGTTATAATAATTTACACACTTCTTGGGATCAACATTTTGGTAATGAGAACAAGTATAGATCTCTTTAGATCACTTGGTCAGGTTTATTTATTAAGATCAATTGTTCATAGGGTTGCTATGAGTTGTACTTGACTTGATGGCACTTAGCAACGAAAGAAATGTAGCTGGAGATTGAACAAAGGAATTCTGTATGTTGTTGTTGCTATGTGCTGGCAAGGCAAGTTGTCTGCGACTCAGAGATCCTGTGTACAACAGCTCTGAAGCCTGCCCTGTCCTGAGCCAATCTCACTGACTCTGACACACACACACACATTGCCCTAGTTACTGTATCAATCCATCTTATCCGGGATCTTCCTCTCCTTCACTGTCCCTTCACCCTTCTGAGCATGATGTCCTTCTCCAAGGACTGTTCTTCCCAGTATTTTGTCTAGTTGTACATAGGACTGATATGAATTGGAACTAATTCAATGACATGTAACAATAATCACTACACATGTTGTTGTTAAGTACTGTTGAGTCAACCACGACTCATAACAACTACAATATCTATCTATCTATCTATCTATCTATCTATCTATCTATCTATCTAGCTATCTATCTATCTTTTTATCTTCCTGTTTGAGATCATCTTTTTAGATAAAGAAAACAAAACAAAAGCAGCACATGACTCTATAATTTCTATAAAAATCTAACTTTATTTATAACAGAAAGATAGGTTTAGAGAAAGAGGGTAAATATATTTCCAAGCTGTGCTGAAATCGTGAAAGCATGCAGTTCAAATTTACCAGCTACTCCACGGGAGAAGGATGGACAATCTCCTCTCATGCCAATAACTGCCTCTGAAAACTCTCTGGAGGATCAGTTATAGGTTGGTTCTGACTCAACATTATGCAACAATAACTAATAACAAGTTATTGTGTGTATATTAATATCAAATACCATAATGCTAAAGGAGTAAATCCTTTAGTAAGTCATAGCCAATTATTATGCACATTATAACTTAACAAGATTGTAATTAAAAATTCACCATTACAATTGTTTATTTCAACACTTTTCTTCAAGTAATTGATAGAACAAGTAGACAGAAAATTGGTAGAAATTTAGTGTACTTAAATAACAGTATAAGTAACTTGACTTAATTTTTAGAGAATATATTACTCAATAACTAAATGAATGCACATAATTTTCAAGTGCATGCAGAGCACTAGTGAGATTGATAATATAATATTCTGGGAAAGAAAGCATGTCTTAAATATCTGATGTATAAAATACTTTTTCTAATAACAATGACATAAGAGTAGTAGTCAACACAGAAAGACATACAGAAATTTCCCAGTATTTGAAAATTAAGCAACATATTTGCAGCAGCCTGTGGAACAAAGGTAGATTTTCAAAAGAAAGGAAGAAAATATTTAAAACAAACAAAAAAAGATGAAAGTGTAACCTATTATAACTTAAGGTATGGCAAAAGCAATGTTTAGAGGGGAATTTATAGCTTTAAATGTTTGCATTAAAACATAAATACAAATGAAAGCATCTATCCAATGGTGCAGGAAAAATTCAAGCTACTATCTTATTGTTCTAGAAGGCTTACATTTGAAATGCACGGGCAAAATCACTAAATTATAGAAAGAGCAAACAAAAATAGAGAAAACCACAAAATACTACAAAAATTTTTGTTGAAAGTTTAACATCATTTACAAACATTATTTAAACTTATAAAGAAAAAAAGACATTTTACTATTATCAGTATTTGCTATCAATACTAAATATATCAAAAAGGATGAATGCAATTAATGTCACCGAATTTTGTATATAAAATCTACCAAGTGTTTTGTTACATATTACCCACAATAAAAAAGAGACACCCAATGTAAAATAATTAAAAATAAAATAACATAATTATCTGAGAGCCTAGATAAAATATCCTGAATAAAATATCCCAGATAAAAATATCCTGAATTACATACATTCTAAAAATTGACTCAAGGAATCATAGAAAACCTGAATAGTTCTATGTCAATTTAAGTAAGATTTCAGAATTTAAAAGTTTTCCCCAAAGAAAAATCCAAAGTCAGTTTGCTTCACTGGTATATTCTAGCAAACACTTTGTGTACATTCCTCAGCCTGACACTCACATAATAAGCTAATCAAAGAATGAATAAACTAATTAAGGAATGAAAGACATGTATTCAGGAAACCCAAGTCTATTTTTAATTCATTTCCTTTGGTATATAGCATATGCCAATTCACTTCTTTCAAAAGAAAAGTCCCAGAATGTTTAAGGAATGGTCTCTAAAATGTCCCTAATTGTTTGACTCTTTATCTCTGTGTGTGTGTGTGTGTGTGTGTATTCTCTTTTATGTTGATTACACAGAGTTTAGAGAAATTGAGAAGAGGCCAGATTTGTTAATTTTCTTCCATATCCATTGCAATTTACTCTGGTCAGTAATCTTATTAGCTGCAAGAATCACCAGACTAAAAGATATATATAAATTCATTTATGATAGTTATTGATACAAACATATTTGTATGTGCGGCAAATATATCCATGGATCTAGCAGAGCACACAGGGAACTTCTTAACAATAAGTAAACACTTTGAAGGACTGAATCATCCGGATTGGAGAAGTAAACCCACAGTCTCCGGGGACTGTGTGTAACATCGTCAATGTGCATAACATAGTCCACAAAGACGATGCTCTACATTATATTTTGGTGATTGGTGACTGAGGTCCTGAAAACAGCCAATATTAGTCTCAATGGAAAAACAGTAAAGGCATTCCCCTTACGAATGAGAACCAGACAAAGATACTCTTAATTATTATTCCTACTCAATATTATAGGAGAATACTAACTTGAGCTACAAGTTTAAAAAAGGTATCCAAATTAGCAAAGATGAAGTAATATTCTATTTGTATATGCTCTCCATACAGAAAATAAGACTTAGCAAGAAAATTACACGAGTCAACTTAAAGATTCAAGAAAGTATCAGAGAACAATATCAACATACATGCTCTTCTAATTAATGGCTATTTACAGTTGTTTATCCTCATTTTGAGGTGTACTATCTATGTCAGTAAATTAAGGTCATTCATTAAAATAGATATTAATTTGATTTTACTTCTCTCTTTTTATTCTGAGTGCTTTCTAACGTAAAAGCCTTTTCTTCCAGAACTCTATAAGCAATGATCTTCTGCTATTCATTGAGTTCTCAAGGGCCTATTATTTCACATGTGGATGGCTAGACCTGAGTCTTTTTTAGTTTGGAAATTATGTTGAAATTTTTCCACTTTTGATGATACCAACGACATAGCTTCCAGTATCACAACAGTGTGTGAACCAATGAAGGAAAACAGACTGACAGACAAGTGGTTTAACATTACTTTAATATACTTCATGGCAAAGAAAAGATTTGGAAAGCATGGTTTAGCAGGAGCAAGGAAAGACAGGTATCTTTAGACTTTTGTTTAGAAAAGAATAAGGATTTGGTGGTGGGTGAGAACAGAAAACAGTAATGATCTCACAGTATTTTGGGAAAATTAACAACAAGAAGGGGAGATTTGGTGTGAAACTTGAAAAAAAAAAGAAGGTTAGTTCCAATTTGGGAACCATTAAAGGGGATATAAAAAGGAAGAGATTCAGTGCGCTCTGGTGGCCTAGTGACAAGAAGCTGCACTGCAATCTCAGAGGTACATGGTTCAAATCCACCAGATGCTCTGCTGGAGAAGGAGGAACAATTTCCTCCTGTACCAGTCAGATCTGATTTGATGGTACACACAAAAAAATAATGAAATAAAATAATTTTTTTTAAAAAGGAAGAGATTCAATATTAATAACAAAAGGCATTTGTCTGACAAGGACAATTATTAGGAGACACAGAAGTAGCCATGTAAATGTAAGCATTTGGGCCTAGAGATTAGCTGAAATGTTAGAGCTGGCATTGGCGTTTCCTCTGAGAAGTTTAAATTTTTCTAGATCTTAAAAGAATGTTTCACATGTAGATTTCAATAAGAAAATCTAAACATTTTCACCTTAATGATGTGAAGGGAAAAAGATGGAAATCTTTATATATATGTCTTCCTTTCTCAACATTTTAATTCTTACACAATCTAAGTGGAGAATGCTGTACAAATGGGTCATTGTTAACTGCAGCAATTTAATTTTTTTGCCATTGAAAAGAAAGAAAGAAATCATTATAATGTCATTTCTGCCAGTTTTGAAGTTAACTTTACTTCTGTATTAGATGGCTTAAAAGTTTGGGTGGGTTCTTTTTTTTTAATAAAATACAAGAGCAACCAATTTTCACCATCAAGTAAAAGTAAAAATTTGTTTTAAAATGAAACCACAGTGAGATTCAGGCAATTAGTTGTAGATTGCTGCACTGATGGCATAAAAACCAAAGTGTAGAGTTGGGTTTCATTTTTTTTCTACTATTCTTTGCTTTTTAAGTGAAGAATATATCTCTGTATATCGATATTTTCCTAGGTAACAGATTATCTTAATTTCTTTTTTTTTACATTTATCATATTCACAGAGAAAAAGAGAAATCTGTTAGAAAAGTTCTTTATTAAGCTAAATGCATCAATAGTCAAATGTTACATGTTTGGCTTAAAAATGTCATGAATTAAATATTTTGTGATGTCTTTGAGCTACCAGTTTGTTATTTGTTTTAGAAATGTTCTTAATGAAAATCCAAAATCTCTGTAAATGTTCATTAAAATGGATTAAAAAAATTGTAATAAAAATATTCAGTTAATGCTGGGGTCTTCAGATGTGTGTGTGTGTGTGTGTGTGTGTGTGTGTGTTTATATAGAGAATTATACAGCAAGAGGGCCTGTAAAAAAGGACGTTCTGCTTTGTGTGATCTATATGTCTAGTTTTTGCTTCCTCCTTCACTTCTAGCTACAAAGTTGAAATGGAATAAAGTGCTCTGTTATCTGGTAGAATTTGTCTGTTGTGAAAAAAAAAACACAACAAACTCCAGATACTTTAATGCCGCCTGCTGGCTGAGAAAACATAATAAGAGCACGTATTTGCCCAGCACCTCCAACATTAATGTGCAATGAATCAATTCTTCCCTCTATTCTCTTCCTTCCCAATTAGCTTGCTGAGGGAAGTGGAGTGATGACATGTCTTCAAGAAAATCAGCCTTGTAATAAGAACATTCCAAGCACATTCTACAACTAAGAAACTGATGAAAAATTACCCAGTACCTTGCCATATGCTAGGTTGTGGGGCTGCAAACTTTTTTATTTTTTAATAAATAAAATAAATACAGAATAGAAGATTATGTTTGAACTCTGAAAGCTTGGACTTTTTGAATAAAATCGTTTCAGAAATCAACTATATGTTTGATAGCCACCATTAATTACCATTTCAATTTAGAAACCAGAATTGGAATGTATATAACAGATGTCCCTATGAAAAAAGAGTTCCTTGAGATAATATAGTTGTTGTTGTTGTTGATGATGATTGCCATTGAGTTGAATACAACTCATAGAGACCCTTTTCAAGGAATAGCCTTTTCTTTCTAACAACGTGTCCAAATAAGTAAGATGAAACTTCACTATCCTTGCCTCCAAAAAACACTCTAGTTGCACTTTATCCAACACATATCTGTTTGTTCTTTTGGCAGTTCATGGGATATTTGCCACTCTCTTCAAACACCACAACCCAATTGCATGGGTTCTTCTCCTCTCATCTTTGCTCATTATCCAGCTCTCAGATGCATTGCAAGTTATTGGAACGACACCGTGGCTTGAATGAGGTACACATTAGTCTTTAAACTGACATCATTGTTCTTTAGGACTTTTGAACAATCTTTGGGAGACTTTCTCAATGCTATATGCCTCTTGATCTCCTGACTGCTGGAACCAAGGATGTTGATTGTGGATCTAAGCAAGATGAAATCATTGACAATCTATAGTGATGTTGCCTATTGGTCCAGTGGTGTTGATTTTTGTTTTCTTGATGTTGAGTTATAATCACCAGTGAAGGCTGATGTCCTTGATGCACTGCAGTGATCATCTCAGATCTTTCTTGTTTTATGCAAGCATGGTTGTGTCATCTGCATAATTCATGTTGTTGATGAGCCTTCATCCAGAAAAGAAATACGTCGTTAAGAAAGTTATTTCCCAGCTGTCTCAAAAGTCTTAAAGCAGAATTGGTTATTGAATATTTGTCTTGACTTTTTTATTTGTAAAATGAAGGCTGTCACTTTATACATTTTATCCAGGCTATAGTCTTCACAATTACGTGCTATGCATCAGAGAGTTGGACAGTGAATAGGGTTGATAGAAAGAGAAGTGATACCTTTGAGCTGTGGCGCTGGATAAGAGTGTTGAATAAACCATGGACTGCTAGGAGAACAAACAGGTTTGTCCCGGAGAGGGTGAAGCCAGAATGTTCGCTGGAATCAAGGATTCTGAAGCTTCGTCTGACATATTTTGGGCACAATGCAAGGAGGGACTGGTCCTTGGAGAGGGACATCATGTTTGGCAGAGTGGAGGGGTGGCAAAGGAGAGGAAGACCTTTGATGAGATGGATCAATTCTGTGACTGGAGAGGTGGGAATAAGTGCATTTGAGATGGCTAGGTTGGCACAGGAAAGAAGATCGTATAGAGCTCTTGTACATAGGGTCGATATGAGTTGCAAGCGACTCGATGGCACATAACAACAACAACAACATATCCCTTTTAAACAGTTCTCTCCCTCATCTGTTTCAATGCAGTATGCATCATTTATCCCATCTTTTCTAAGTGTGGTATCTTAATCCTGGGACCAACCCCTATGTATAACATGCTAAAACTATGAGATTAAATCTCAACCATCCTGGCTTCTAAGGAGTATTTTGGCTGTCGAGACAAATTTACTTGTTCTTTTGGCAGTCCACAATATATTTCATATTCTTCTCTGATACCACAATGCAATGGAATCAATTCTTCTTTGGTCTTATTTATTGTTCCACTTTTCAGTTGCATATGAAGCAAGTAAAAATACCATGACATGGAGACATAGGCTAAGAGAATTTAAATCTCATTTTTCCAAGCAAAATATCAATAAGATGAGGAATCGTAATTTAGTGTAATGTAATCTCAATTCTTTTTAAAATTTTTTTTTCAATTCTTTATTTCAAGGTTATTGGTAGGCCATGTTCTTAATAACCACTTTATGAAATTAAAGGAACAACAGCAACACAACTAACTGCTAATACTTAATTGTTATTGTTGTTGTGTACCGTTGAGTCAGAACTCACCCATAGATGACACTCTGGTGGATTTTTAGAGGCAGTTATTCGCAAGGGAGTAGACTGCCCATCCTTCTCCAATGGAGCAACTGGTGGCCTTGAACAGTGTGCCTTCAGAATTGCAATGCAAGCTTCTTGACACTCTGCCACCAGAGCTTCTTATGTTATTACTAGGATTTACAAAATTAAATTAACTAATGTTACATTTCCAACTGATTGCTCACAGTATTCAGATTTTTGTTTAAGATACTTAAATCTTCATGATGTATAGCTCTGTCTTTTTAGACACTTTATACCTTTCCTCTTGATAAGTTTCAACAAATTGACCTCTAAAAGTTATTTGCAACTTCATTAAAACAAGTCTCACTAAAGTCATTTTTATAAAGAAACTGTTCTGTGAAATAAATAGCCTACAGCTTTGGAAGTAATCAAAATCAGGGCTGTCAATAATCATTAATTGCTTTACAAAAAGAAAGAAAAATGTAAGTCACCAAGTGCCTTCAGTTGTAGACTATATGGTTTGTTTTTATTAAATATTTCAGGTTAGACTCAACTCATTGTTACCCTATATACAAAAGAACAAAATGCTGTCTGGTCCTGCCTCATTATCATAATGGCTATGTTTGAGTTCACTTTTGCAGTCATTTTACCAAGCCAACTCACAGGTTTTCCACAGTTTTGCTGAACATGATTTATGCTTTACTTCCTTCCGTCCTCTCTTGTTTACCCTATGCCATACTAAAGATGATGTCCTTCTTTCAAGCCCCTTTTCTAAGGAGTATTCTTTGTTATATTTCTTCCAAGAAAGATTTGTTCATTTTTCTGACAGTGAGGATTTATTCAACATCCAATATTCTTCCCAAATCCATGATTCAGAAACATCATTTTTTAAAAATTTGTTCTTCCTCATAAATTGTCCAACTTTCAAATGCATATGAAACAATTAAAAATACTATGTCTTAGGTCATCTGAGTTTGCAAGGTGATATATTTTGCTTTTTAAAATTTTAAAGAAGTCTTTTGCAACCCAATGTAATATGTCAGGGTGATTTTGTGACTGCTGTTCCCATGAGCCAATATATCTAAGGAAAATGAAATCTTTTTTCTTTATCATGATGTCCCTTATTGATCCAGTTGTGAGGATCTGTGTTTTTTATTGAGGTTCAATTCATACTAAAAGTAATAATCTTTGATTTTCACCAGGAAATGTTTATAGTCTTAGTTTGTTTTCAGTGATTAAGATGGTTTCATATGCCTGTCACATATTATTAATTAGTATTCCTCCCATACTGATGCCACATCTCAATGAAGTATAATTTTTCTAATTTTTTCTTACCATACAGATTTAGTAACTACTTTGAAAGGATACAGTTGAGGCATACATTTTAGCTGATTTTAAATGATGCAGTACATCCTTGTCTCATCTGAACCAATGCTTCTTGGTCTGTGTACAGGGTAATTTTTTTGTTTTTTAAAGGTTTTTTTTTTTTTAGTTTTATATTGATTTATTTACAAAGTTCAAATACATTGTTTTTCCACACCAGATCTTTCTTATTTCTTTCACCACACTCCCCATCAAATTGTACACACCTAAGAGTAACCCTACTGCTCTGCTCTTCCCCCTTGGCTCCTCATATACATATACTTATTCTGCAATAATGCTTTTATACAGTATTTGTCCTTATGAGGCTGAGTTAGTTCACTTAGCATAATGCTCTCCAGTCCCTCCCAAGTTAGGTAGTAATTTACAAAATCATTGCTCCTGCATGTTGCATACAAGTTTTACATGAGCACAATATTGTGTAACTCTTAGTCTTTGTAATATTTATAAATTGTTTGGGGTTTCATAGTTAACTGTCTTTGCATAATCAATAAGTAAACATCTTTCTGGATTACTTTTGATCAAGATCCATATCACTCCTTCTACAATGTCTTCTGAAGCAGGTTTGAATTCAGAGCAGTTAAACTTTTCCATTAGTTCTCTCACTCTGAGAAATGTTGAACTTATTCTTCCTTTTTACTTTTTTTAACTATAGATTTCATTGTAGTATTTTACTTTATTTTCTCAAGCTATCATTCGAAATCTTCTGTTCAGCTCCTTTATGTAATTTCTCCATTCAGTCTAGCTAATCTACATTCGAGAGCAAGTTTCAGAGTTGTTGGGTTTTTTAAAATGTACATTTTTGTCTTTTCTTTATTTCCTGTGGCTTAGTGGTAATGAACTGTGCTGCCAACCCAAAGGCACATGGTTCGAATACTCCAACTATTCCATGGAAGGACAGGTTCTTCCTGTTCCGTTAACTGCCTCTGAAAACCCACTGGAGAATACCTATGACTCAGTTCTGATGCAACAATATATCACCGTCATCATCATCCTAATAATAATAATAATTTCTTCATTTGTGATATGCTTCATATTCTTCCAGAACTCAATAACGGAGAGCAATCTGCTTTTGATGTAAAAAATTGTGAATTAATTGATTACTTATATACTGAAAATAACCTCTTTAAAATGTTAATCTCTGGTGGCTTAGTGGTAAGGAGCTGTGCTTCCAGCCCAAAGGTACACAGTTCAAATCCATCAGCTGCTCCATGAGAGGAAGATGAGCAATCAGCTCTCATGTGATTACAGCCTCTCAAGTCTGTCTTATAGTATAACTTATATCAGTGTTGGAACAAGGCCTGTAATTTAAATATTCCTTGGGTCTTTCTCAGGGTCCAGAATTGAGAGATAATTTCTATATATTCTTTTCCCAGGAAGTAAGATTTATGAGTACATAACATTTTATTACACAAGGACTTTGCCCAGACTTGACCTTAACTTTCAACATGATCTCTATTCATTATAGAACAGAAAGAAAAATCATACCACCACATAGTACTTACGATAGGACATAAAACAATTGAAGCTGTCTAGATAACTATTTTGAACAAAAAGAAAGTGGTAAAACCTCCTTTTCCTAAAAACAAAACAAAACAAAAAACCCATGGCAGGATCAGCTATCAGTGGTTTCCAACTTGGCAGCACATAACAACAAAGTACATCAATTTGAGGATTAAAGTGATATGAATGTGAAAGACAATGAATAAAGAAGATGGAAGAAGAACCGAGATCTTCAAATGTGGCATTGGTAAAGAATATTGAACAAACTTCGGGTTGGGGAGAAACCCCAAACAAAACCCCAAATCTTCTAATCTGGGAAATTGTGTCTTATAAGAAATGCAGCAAGAATATTTCTTGGGAGCAAAAATGGTCAGTCTCACATAATTTGGGCATGCTATGAGAAGATGCTAGCCTCTGGAGAAAGAATGGCTTGATAAAAAGAAGAGGAAGTAAAAAAATAAGACCACTCTCAAGAAGATGGGCTAAACAAAATAATTTTAAAGATAGTCCAAGACCAGATGGTGTTTTATTCTTTTGTGCACAGGGTCACTATGAGTAGAAAAGACTTGATGGCATCTAACAAAAACAATTATACTGGTTTTATTACTAATTGGGTGGGCTTTTGTATCTCTGAAATTATGTAAATTCAGAACAGTAATTTTTCTCCTATCTAGAAATAGTGTCATTTTGAGATTGAAAATTAGACATTTTCTGCAAAACCAGCTCCTTTTGAAAACTTTCCCTATCTCTGTTAAAAGTAATTAACATTGGTTACTCACTGTATTTTCCTTTTTCAACATACACACAAAGAAGCATTGCTTGTTCCCTGTTCCTCTTGATTCTCCATTCACATTACCTTCTAAATTTGTATCTTCTCATAATGGACCAATCAAAAAGTCTTTAATTTTTCTGTCAACTTTTGATAATTTTCATCCTCAAATCTACTTTAAACAGTCTCATGATATTAATCTCCCTGAGTACCATTTTGTCACAATCCTGATTCAAAATCTTTTAACGCTACAGGTTGCCTCAGGTATGGCTTATTATAAATTTCCAGTGTTAGATTTTAACACACTTCTTTATAAATTCCTTATTTTCAACTGATACTCCCAGAAAAAAACTAGAACGTAAACTGAGATTAATTGCATTATCTTTAATTTGCAAGATTAATCACTTTGTAAAATTAAGTCTAAAGAACAATGTAGTCAGTAATATAGCTGCATTTCTAACTTGTTTTCCTTTAGGCTCTTTACCACTTTATTGCAAATCCAAATATGCTTTGTTTTAAACATCTTATTTACTATTATTCCAAAATTTTCTAGACATATATAGTTCTATTTTTTTAAATCCATTTTTACTCTCCTCTCCCTTCCTCCAATATTGTACCTATCTATGGGTAAACCTTTCCTTAGCTTTATACAATAGTGGTTTTATAATTGGCCCTTTGAGACTGACTAATGTAACTTAATGATTTTTTTTCTGAGATTCTTCTATTTTGTACAGTATATCATGAATTCTTGATTTTTTTCATTGATACATAATACTTCACTGTATGAGTATATCATAGTTTATTTAGCTATTTGTCCATTGGTGGAATTTTGGTTGTTTCCACCTCTTTAGTAATGTAAATAATGATGCAATAAACTTAAGTAGGTGCCAATTTGTCTTAGAGCTGTTATCTCTGTGGGATAATCTAGTAATGGGATTGTTGACTCAAATGTTATTTCTATTTTGAACTTTATAAGGAATTGTCAAACCGTTTTCCACAGTGGTTCTACCATGTTACTTCCCTCCCTGCAGTGTATGAGAGTTTTAATTTCCCATATTTTTTATTTGCTATGAGCTGTCTTATTAACTATTGTTATCGTTGCTGGGATGGGGTGGTATCTCATTGTTGTTTTGGTCTTATCCTTGATAGTATTTGCTATTGCCTGTTTTATTAAGCATTGTCATTGTTGCTGGGATGGGTAGTATCCCAATATCTGCAACATCATGATAGATAGAGGAAAGATTGAAACTGTCAATAACTTCATTTTACATGAATCCACAATGGGTACCAGCAGTCAGGAAACCAGGAGACATATTGTACTGGGAGAGTCTGCTGTTAGGGAACTCTCACAATTACTGAGCAGAAATAATGTCAGTTTGAGGACTAAGGTACGTGTGAGTCAGGCCCTGGTCTTCCCAATTACTTGCTATATAGCTTAAAGATGGACAATAACCAAGGATGACAAAAGATGAATGGATGCCTTTGAGATGTGTTGTTAGAGAAGAACACTGAACATCCCATGGGCAAGCAAATATGTCTTGGAGAGGGTGCAGCCAGAGTACTCTTTGGAGGCAAAGATAATGAGGCTTCACATCACATACCTCTATTATTTGGAGAGGGAAATGATGCTCAGAAAGATGGAGGGTCAGCTAAGGACAGGAAGAGCCTCGACAAGATAAATTCACATGGTGACTGCCACAATGGGCTCTAATATGTCAGGGAAGTGTGAGGATGTCACAGGATAGGACATCTATGTTGTTCAGCTATGTTGTTCATAGGGCCACTATGGGTCATGCTTGGTTTGATGGTAGCTAAAAACAACACTGGACTGTCCTGGAGAGAGTGAAAACAGGTTGCTCCTTGGAGAGAAGAATTGTCAAGCTCTGCCTCAGATACTTTGGCCATTGTGTTAGAAGGGACCAGCCCTTGCATAAGGACATCATGCTTCAAAATGTGGGGGTCAGCACAGGAGAGGAAGACCTGAATGAGATGAATTGACACAGTGACTGTGACAATTGGGTCACGTTTACCAGAGATGGTGAAGTTGGCTCAGGATACGGCAAGGTTCAGAGCCATTATTCACAGGGTCACTATGAGTCGTAATTGACTCGGCACAAAACAACAATAGCTTTTGAAAGACAAACAGATCTCTCTTGGACAGAGTGTAACCAGGGTGTTCCTTAGAAGCAAATTTAGTGAAGCTTTGTATCACATGTTTTGGTAATGTTGTCAGAAGGGGCCAATCCTGGAAAAAAGACATCCTGAATGGAAAGACAGATGGTCAGTGAAAAAGAGGAAGACCTTTGTTGAGATTAATTGACACAGTTAAATGTAACAATGAGCTCAAGCATAACAGATTTTGAGGGTGACAAATTATAGGGCACGTTTCCTATCTGCTATTCATATAGTTTCTATGAGTCCTTCAACTTTATAGCACCGAATGACAACACTAGCTCATGATCTTGAGCCCCATGTGTTTATTAGCCATCTGAATGTCTTCTTTAATGGAGTGTTTATTCACACACTCTATTGTTGTTGTTGTACATTGCCTTCAAGTCAAGCACAACTCAGCGACCCTATGAACAAAAGGCCTGAAGCCTTTCTATAACTATTGTCATTCATCAAAGTTCATAGATTTTCTGGAGGCATGTTGTTTAGGAAGTGGATGCCCCTCCTCCTTCACACACTCTACCTATTTAATAATTAAATGCTCATTTTCTTCTTGAAGTATCAGGATTTTCTATAAATTTGAGAGATGAGATTTGTCAGATTTATCATTGCCAAATTGTTGGGGTTCCCCCCAATCTATAAGCTATTTTTACTCTTTTTGGAGAAAAATAACACAAATTAAAAAAGAAATAATTGATGCCACAACAGAACAAACTAAAACAAGAAGGATAATAGCACAATTCTATGAAGTACTATACTGCAACACATTTGAAAACCTACAGTAAATGGACACATTGTTTTTAAAAAAATCACTGCCTAACTAAACTAAAACCAGGGAGATCTGGTAGCCTAGTGGCAAGAAGCTGCACTGTGATTCCGAAGACACATGATTCGAGTCTACCAGCTGCTCCATGGGATAAAGATGGACAATCTCTTCTGTGATTAACTTCCTCTGAAAACCTACTAGAATGTCAGCTATGGGTTGGTTCAGAATCAGTGGTACACAAAACCAAAACTAAACGGGGCTCTGGTGGCCTAGTGGTAAGAAGCTGTGCTGCAATCCCAAAGGCATGTAGTTCAAATCCACCAGCTGCTCAATAGGAGAGGGATGGGCAATCTCTTCCTGCGTGATTAAGTACCTCTGAAAACCCACCTGAGGGTCACCAATGAGTTGGTTCAAAATCAATGGTACACAAAACAACCTAAACTAATATAGGCAAAAAGTAGAAAATTTGAATAGATCCATCACAAAAGAAGGGCTTAAACAAGTCATAAAATCATTCTCAATCAACGAAAACCTTGGCCTGTATATTTTCACTGGTGAATTCTACCAAACCTTCAGAGAGCTGATATGATTTCTATTTAAAATATTTCAGAATACAGAGGACAATGAAATACTCCAGAATTTTTTTTATGAAGCAGGCATAACCTTGATACTATTGTCAGGCAAAACCACCGCTAAAAATATTTATTGACTTATATTCCTTATGAACATACTGTTGTTAAGTGCCATCGAGTTGTGGGCGACTCATTGCGACCCTATGAACCAAAGTCCTCAACACTTGCGTAACTTTCATCATTTCCCCATGTTTGTAGGGTTTCTGGAGGCAAGCTATTTATGGAAGTGGATGCCACTCTTGCTTCTAAACTTGTTTTAATCAGGGAGCTCCAACAAATACTATCCACCATGGGTAACCATTCTCACATTTGACACGTCAGTGTCACAGTGTTCAGCTTCACAGTGACCACAAGTTATCTCTGTATGGCAAGTGGCCACACTAGGGCTATACGACCTTGACTGCCACCTTATGAACATAGATGCAAAAATTCTAAGCAAAATCCTAGCCAATAGAATCCAACGTCATGTAAAAAAATCACTCATTTCTTTTTCATTGTCTTTCATCCCTTTTTAAAAAAACTACTCATAATGATCAAGTGATCTTCATACCAAGTGTGCAATTATGGTTCAATATAGTAAAACAACAAATAAGAATACAACAAAGCAAAAGAATCACATAATTGTTTTAAAGAACACAGAAAAGGCCTTTGACAAAAGTCAACACCCATTCCTGAATTTAAAAAAAACAAAAACAACTCGTGTCAAGGAGGGGGAGAACCCTCAACACAATAGGAACAGAGAGGAAATACCTCAACATAATCAAAAGCATGTATACGAAACCAGTTGTCAATTTTATTCTCAATGAACAGAAATTTAAATTATCTCATTGGAATAGAAATCTGATAAGATTGTCCTTTATCCCCATTCCTATTCAATGTTGTATTGGAAATCCTATTTAGAGCAAACAAATTAAATAAAAGGAACCTGAATTAGTAAAGAAGAAGTAAAACTATTTCTATTTGCAGATAGAACAAAAAGACCAAATGAAGAGGGGATAAATAATGTATAATTCATTGAAACAGATGAGGGAGAGGACTGTTTAAAAGGGATCTATGATTAGGTATTAATGTGATAACAGGAGTCCAGATTGAAAGCTGCACAGTGGAGAGGACTTGAGAGGGATGGATTTTATAACAATGAAAGAATTTTTTATTTTATTTTTATTTTTATTTTTTTTACTTTTCAAAGAGAAGAGCGAACTGAGAGGGTGGGGTGGGCAGGGAAGAAAGTGTGCAACTATAAATGAATGTAAATCCAGAGTCTCTGTAAATGTTCATTAAAATATTTTTTATATAAAAAAAGACCAAACAGATATGTGTTGGAAAGAGGGCAGCTGGAGTTTCTTTGGAAGCAAGAGGGATGAGACTTCACCTCTCATACTTTAGGCATGTTTCTCTGATGGGCTATTCCGTGGGAAGTGTTGGTTGGCTAAGGTAAAGAAGACCCTCAACTGGGTGAATTGACACAGTGACTGCTGTGGTGGGCTCTGTGTGTCAGGGAGTGTGAGGATAGCGCAGGATAGAACAGGATTGAGATCTTTTGTTCACAGGGTCACTCTGAATCATGCTTGACTTGAAGATACCTAACAACAATGTTTGCAGGTTATATATTACTTGATCAGATATATAGAAAATCCAAAAGACTTAACAAAAAAAAATCTGGTTCTAATTGACTGATCAGCATAGTGGGGTAGAAGATCCATATAAAAAATCAGTCAGATTCTGCTACAGTAATAATGGTGAAATTTCCTGAAGAGAAAATAATGTCATTTACAGGAATCATTAAAAAATGAAACATGAAAGACTGAATCTAATGAGAGATACAAAATACCTATACAAAGAACACTATACAATACTACTACAAGAATCCCAAAGAGACCTACATAAATGGAAGAAACACATCATGCTTATGAGTTTGAAGGAAAAGGCAATGATACTAAAAGCTATCTACAAATACATTCCAATCCAAATCCTATTATCCTTTTTCAAAGAGATGAAAAAATAATCATTGAATTTATACGAAAAGAATGTGACCCTGGATAAGCAACATGATATTGAAGAAAGAAAACAAAGTAGGGATCTTACACTTCCTAATCTCAAAACACACTACACAGTTACTATGTCCAAAGCTTCATACTGTTATAAGAACTGAGACAGAGAAATGTAGTAGAATGGAGAATTCAGAAATAAATCCATCCACCAATTGTTAACTGATTTTTGACAAAGATATTAAATCTTTAAAGAGGGAGAATAAGACAACCTCTTTAATAAATGTTCCTAGCAAAACTGAGTATTTATTTGTAGAAAATTTAAATAAGACCTATATTTCACATAGTATACAAAAATTAACTCAAGATGAATTAACTTTGTATAAAACTTAGAACTATAAAAAAGATCAAAGAAAAAGTAGGAGCAAATTTTGGAACCCTAATACATGTCATAAATACAGTATAATTTATAATTGAAAATAAGCATTCTAAAAAGGATAAACCAGGTGATTGGGACATCCTAAATATTAAATCCTTATATAAATCAAGAGTCTTAATTTCTTTCATCTGTCTGGAATGTACTTAATTCCCCCCTTCCCATTAAATACATCAATTTTAACTCTTCAAATTGAATTTACTCATGGACATTCCTCAAAACTTTATTTCCCGCTAAAAAGTGAGTAAGGAAGAAATTTGCTCAATATCATTTCCCTCCTTCTTCTAATCTGTATATACCTACCTCTTTCTCTTTTTTGTAGATGTTTCTCATTTAGAAAAAATACCCCACCAAATGTGTCCCTCAAACTTTTATTACTACTCTATAATCTCACTTTCCAACATCTTATTTTCCTGCTGTTGTGGTGGCGGTGTGCCTTTGAGGCGCCTGTGACTCATAGCAACCCACACAGAGCAGCTTTGAACTTTGCCGTGTCCTGAGCGAGTCTCACTAATTTCAACACACCAACCTGATTGCCCCAGTTCTGTATCAGTCCATCTCATCCAGGGTCTTCCTCTTCTGCGCTGTCCCTCCATCCTTCTGAGCATGATGTCCTTTTCCAAGGACTGGTCTCTCCTGACCACATGCCGAAAATATGTGAGATAGAGCTTCAAAATCCTAGCCTCCAAGGAAAAACTTGGTTTCATCCTCTCAAGACAGAGCTATTTGTTTTCTTGGCAGTCCATGGTATGTTCAGGACTCTTCTCCAGCATCACAATTTGAAGGCATTGATTTTTTTTTCCTGTCATCCTTAGTCATAGTCCAGCTCTCTGATGCATAGCAAGTAAATGTGAAAACCATGACCTGGATTAGGCTCACCTTAGTCTCTAGACTGTCACTGTTGCTTTTCAGCACTTTGGAGAGGGCCCTGACAGCAGATTTTCCCACTGCAATTCGTCTTTTGATTTCCTGTACACATTCTTAAACCTCTCCTATACTAAAAGAAAGCAACAATAAAACAGACAGACACACAGAAATATGCATGGCCTATTTTAAAAGGCCAACTCTCAAGGAATTTGGAAATTAGTGTGCAATCCAAGCCTCAGTGCATTTGAGTTGGTTCTAACTCACAGCAGTCAACTCTCAAGTTTCTGAGTCTGTAAAGGAGGAGGATACTCCCCTCTCCAGGAGCAGCTGATGGATTTGAGCTGCTGACCTTTTGTTTAGCAGCCCAATATGCTAAACACTATATCACCAGCAATTTTAAAGGATATATGTTAAAATCATGTATCTCTGGGTGGCAGAAACAGTTAGTGCTCAACGAAAATTTGATGGTTTAAATTCATATAGATGCATCACAGATCAAAGACCTGGTTATTATCTTCCATTAAGATTATTTCCAGGACAACCCTTTGAAGCAGTTCCATTCTATAACAAATCAGGTATCCCTGAATCAGTATCAACTCAACATGAACAGGTTTGGTTTGTTTAGGGTTTTTTTGTTTTTGTTTTTGTTTTTTTTTGCTGTTTGCTGTGTTTATCTTTGGTTTCCTGCCAACAATATACATTTTAAATGTCTGTACTTTATAATCTAGCAGATTATCACATTTTATTTTGGGAATACCAGATTGCCTCCAATAGGGGAAAAAAATAGAAAGAGCCTTACCTAATTGTCCCTCAGTAAAGTAAAACTTTAGCAAATTATATTTCATTCATATTATTATCTTGCTAGTAAAACTAACACAGAAAAAGGAGCTGCACTGATAACTAAAAGACAATGTGTCTCTGAAGGTGAAATTTTACAGTATTAGAAACCTCATAGAACACTCTGTAAGAGTGAGGACTGCTTATACACATATGTTGTTGTCGTTATGTGCCGTCAAGTCGCTTGCGACTCATAGCGACCCTATGTATAACTGCCCGAAACTCTGCTTTGTCCTGTGCCAATTGCACTGTCTTCGATACACCCATCCTGATTACCCCATCCTGATTATCCTGATTACTGAAACAATCCACCTCACAGAGGGCCTTCCCCTCCTGCGCTGTCCCTCTACCCTACCAAGTATGATGTCCCTCTCCAAGGACCGGTCCCTCCTTACAAGATGTCCAAAGTATGTTAGATGGAGCCTCAGAATCCTTGCCTCCAAGGAGCCATCCAGTTTAACCCTTTCCAGGATGAATCTGTTTGTTTTCCTTTCAGTCCATGGTACCCTCAATACTCGTCTCCAGCACCACAGCTCAAAGGCATCAATTCTCCTTCTATCCTCCTTAGTCATTGTCCAACTCTCATGCATAACAAGTGATCGCAAAGACCATGACCTTATCAGATGCACCTTAGTCTCCAGAGAGACACCATTGCTCTTCAGTACTTTGGAGAGGTCCCTAACAGCAGACTTTCCCATGGCAATGCGCCTTTTAATTTCCTGGCTACTGGTGCTAAGAGTGTTGAATGTGGAGCCAAGCTAAGTAAAGCTATGAACATATGCATATATAGCAACTTCAAATATCCTTCCATATTAAGCTATACTAATTATAATTATTAAAAAGGAGTGATGTCTTTCTCTCTTTTCATTGACTATAGAGAGACTTGTTGATGTCGTCTGTAGTGAGTTGAGCTGCTAACTCAAAAGTTGACTTCTGCAGCAGTTCCAATCCATCAGGCTACTCCAGGGGAGAAAGATGGACAGACTGCTCATTGTGATTTACAGCCTCAGAAACCAATTGAAGGGTAACTATGAGTTCGGATCAGCTTGAGGGCAGTGAGTTTGATTGTCAATGAATTTATATAATGAACTAAGTTTTAATATTAATTTCTTTTGTGCAGAGGTATATATAAATCTTGAAAATGATTACACTTGATGGTTCTGCTTCTTCTGTAAAGATGTTAAAAAAGGAAAGAATAAAAATGTTAGCCATAATTGTAAAACACTATCATTTCGTGCCTTTCAACCTTTCTACAATAATACAGGAGTAGCATACAGATTAAAAATTATAGATGTCATATGTTTTGTAAATAAATGTATTGAAACACAGAAACAACTCATTGCTTACATACTGTCTGTAGATGATTTTGTGTCACAGTGGCAGAATTTAGGTGTTGAAACACAGACTTTGTAGATTGTAAAATGTAATATTTTACCATTTGACCTTTCCAGAGAAAAAGTCAGCCCATAAAGTAGGTCATTTGCTATGCTTTAGAGAGCTGGACCATGACTAAGGATGACAGAAGAAGAATTGTTGTCTTTGAGTTGTGGTGCTGGAGAAGAGTGTTGAACATACCATGGACTGCCAAGAAAACAAATAGTTCTGTCTTGAAGAGCATGAAAACAGGTTTCTCCTTGGAAGCTAAGATTTTGAGGCTCTGTCTCACACACTTTGGACACATGGCTATGAGGAATCCATCCGTTGAGAAGGACATCACGTTTGGAAGGGTGGAAGGACAGTGCAGAAGAGCAAGACCCTAGATAAGGTAACTAGATACAGTAACTAGGGAAATGGGGTTGGTGTGTTGGAATCAGTGACACTGTCTCAGGTCAGGGTAGGCTTCAGAACTTTTGTACATAGGGTCACTATGAATTGCATGTGACTCAATGGCATATAACAACAACAACAACAATATAAAGTAGGTCATATTAACTAACACCCCTTGAATTTCACCTGAACTTTGCAGTCAACCAGACTCAGGGTTTGCCTGTGCCCATCTGAGGTTCACCTGTGCCCACCCAGGACTCCCATGGGCCAGGTACCATGCATGAGCTCAAACATCACAGGGGAGTGGAGAGGAAATGGGCAGATAGAAGGGGCTGCTGACCTAAGTCATCTTGCCAGGGTGGCTAGGGGGATGAGGGAGGGAGATGCTGGCAGGGCGAGGAGAGGGAACAAAGCAGGATGCTGGGAGGTCAGTGGTGGTGGGGGGGGAACTACTACATAGGTCCTGAAGCATGGCAACAACAACTTTAATTTGATAGTTGTGTGATAGGAAAGATTCTTTCATCTTCTCCTTGTGGTAAAATGCTTGTCTCTCAGATTTTACTCCAGTGCTGAGCATCCAAATTAAGACGGAGCAGGAAGAGAGATTGGCCATTCACTTCAAAGTAATGGGCCTTCAAAAACTCTATGCATAATACAGCATATTTAGATTAGCCTAGCAGATATGGCACCAGAGGCTGAGCCCTCGTATTGAGAACCACAAAAGAGGAGAAACAGTTGCCATCAGACACTACGGATTAGAATGTGGAATATGAGAAGTATGAATGTAGGATGAGATGGATTGGCATGGGAAACTCTGATTAGACAAATACGACCTACTATGCTGGAAATGAAAAGGTGAGGAGAAACGGGATTGCATTCATAGTTTAAAATATCATTCTAGATCCATCATCTTGAAATACAATGTTGTGAGAAACAGGATAATATCCATGTGCGTACAAGGAATTCTGGTTAATATCACTATAATTCAAATATATGCACCAATAACCAGAGCCAAGAGGAGGAAAAAGATGATTTCTATTAACTTTTGGAGTTGGAAATTGATCATGCCTGCAACTAACATGCATTAATAATAATGGGCAATTGGAATGCAAAAGT
The DNA here is from genome assembly GCF_000299155.1 of Elephantulus edwardii. Taxonomy (NCBI): domain Eukaryota; kingdom Metazoa; phylum Chordata; class Mammalia; order Macroscelidea; family Macroscelididae; genus Elephantulus; species Elephantulus edwardii. Next base: position 12,106,938 of record NW_006399790.1, on the reverse strand, counting down.
TGGGAACAGGGAAGAAGGATCAATCGTAAAAAACATGGACGTGGTGACAAAAATGAGGCTGGAGATAGAGTGATATCATTTTGTACAATGAGTTATTAATTGTAAATAACTTCTATAAAAAACAACTGGTGACTATACAAATGGACTTCACTTGATGGCCTACAAAGGAATCAGATTGATTACCTAGGTAGAAACAATCATTGGAGAAGTTCAATACCAGCTGTGAAAACTAAGTCAGTTGCTTGTGGAATAGCCAATAAACTACTTATATGCAAGTTCAAACCGAAGCTAAAGAAAATTAATTCACATCCTCAAGAACCAAACTTTGACCTTGAGTCGGTTCAACTTGAATTTAAAAGCCATCTGAGGAACAGATTTGTGGCCTTGAAAACTAATGAATTATCTGTGGGAGAATATTAATAAAATCATTCGTGAAGAATGGAAAATGTCATTACAAAGATAGAGGAGGAAGAAAAGACAAACATGGTTGTCAGAAGAGACTCTGAATATTGCACTAGAGCATCAAAATGCCAAAGCAAAGGGAAAATATCAGGAAATTTAAAAACTGAATAGAAGATTTCAAAGGGCATCTTGGGAAGAAAAAGCAAAGTATTATGTAATGTGTGAAAATCTGGAGTTAGAAAATTAAATCAGACAAACTTCCTTGACATTTCTTAAGCTGAAGGAACTGAAGAACACATTCAAGCCTTGAGCTGCAATATTTATAGATGTTATGAGGAGAACATTGAATGATCCAGAAAGTATCAAAAGAAGATAGAAGGAGTACACAGAGTCACACTGTACCAGAAAAAAGTGGCTGACACAAAAGAATTTCATGAAGCAACATATGATCAAGAGGCAATGACGATGAAAGAGGAAGGCCAAGCTGCTCTGAAATAAACTGGTAAAAAACGAGGACCAGGAATTGGTGGCATACTAATTGATATATTTCAACAAACAGATGCAGCCCTGGACCTGCTCACCAGGCTGTGCCAAGAAAATCTAGAGAACAACTACCTGGCTAACTGACTGCAAGAGATCCATATTTATTCCCATTTCAAAAAAAGGTGATTCAACAAAGTATGTAAATTATAAAACAGAATCACTAATGTCATACACAAGCACAATCCTAGTATTAAACGCAAGCAAAAAACTTCTGGAATAGTACATCAACAAAGAAATTCCAGAAGTGCAAGCTGAGTTTAGAAGAGGCCATGGCACAAGGGAAATCATAACCAATGTCAGATGGATCTTTCTTGGCTGAAAGCAGAATACCAGAGGAATATATACCTGTATTTAATTGACTATGCAAAGACTTTTATTATGTGGATCACCACAAATTATTGCTAGAAAAATATTAATTCCATAACACCTACTTGTGCTCATGTGAAACCAAAACATAGCAAGAACCACTGCATGGTTCAAAATCACAAAAGGAGTGTATCAATAATGCACCCTGTCTTCATATATTTTCAATCTATATGTGGGGCAGATAATTTAGGAGGCTGGACATTATGAGGCAAAATGTGGCATCAAAATTGGAGGAAGACTCATCAATAATCTGTGTTATGCAGATGACACAAGCTTACCCAGTAAAACCGGAGAGGACCTGAAACTCTTGCTGCAGAAGGTCAAGGTATGCAATCTCTGATAAGATTTGAAGCTCAGTATCAAGAAAACAAAGATCTTACCACTGGGGCAACTGCTAACATCGTGATAGATGGAGAAGAGATTGAGACTCTAACAATTTCAACTTGCTAGTTTCTACATTCAACACGTTTGGCACCAGCAGTCAGAAAATCAGAAGACTAATTGCGTTAGGTAAATTTGCTGTCAAGGACCTCTCCAAAGTGCTAAAGAGAAATGACGTCAGTCTAGAAAGTAAAGTGTGTCTGATTCAGCCCATGGTCTTTGGAATGACTTGCTATGCATCAGAGAACCAGACAATGACTAAGGTGATAGAAGAGTCAATGCCTTCAAGCTGTGGTAGTGCTTGAGAAGTGTATTGAACATAACATGGATTGCCAAGAAAACAAATAAATCTGGCCTGGAGAGGGTGAAACCAAGTTGTGCCCTCAAGATAAAGATTTTGAGGCTCTGTCTCACATATTTTTGGGATGTTTCCAGGGGGGAACCAAGTCCTTGGAAAAGGGTATCATGCTTGGAATGTTGGAGGGACAGCACAGGAGTGGAAGACCCAAAATTAGATGGACTGATATAATGACTAGGGTAATTGGAAGATGTGTGTGTTGGAGACAGTGAGATTGACTCTTAATAGGACATGGTTCAGAGTTGTTGTGCTTATGAGTTGCAAGTGATTCAACAGCACATAACAACAACAACATTACCTAGCACAGTGGTATAGTTTACATTGTTTTAATCAGTGTTAATACAATTTTGTATATCTTTTTTTAATATCATGTAAATGCATTATCATAATGCTACTTTTGGGGCACAAACGAATGAACATTATACTAAGGAATTTAAGATATATATATATATTATGCATATTCTATACATAAATGAGCAGCGTTGGATAGTTAGGGCAAAAAGATACAATCATAACTCCTAATTTTTCTGACTTTAAACTACACAGTGTTTCCTTGTTCTACTTAGACAAAAGCTTTTGGTTTAAGTTTTTGCATGAGCACAATTAAGTGTTCTGAAATTCCCATTCTTCTCTAGTTTATCCATAATTTATTATGACCCACACAGTCAAACATCTTTGTATAATCAATAAAACACAAGTAAACATCTTTTTGGTATTCTCTGCTTGTTTTCCTTGATAAAAGCAATGATATCCCTTGTACCATAGCCTCTTCTGGGCCTAGGTTGAATTTCAGACAGTTATCTTTCAATATACTGTTCAAATGATTTTTAAATAATTGTAAAAGAAGCAAAGACTGTATGGAGACAGCCATCTTTGACCTCCACGGACTCCACAAGGGGGGGACTGTCCCTGTCAACCACATCTACAGCACAAAATCAAATCCCATGAGGTCAGACCTGTTCCTTATGCTCCCACACTTTTTCTATTCATCCAAACTTCAATTATACTGTTCTACTTAGTCTGATTAGCTCTAAAGAAGAGGCTTCCAGCCCACAGCTCATTGCTAGCCAAAACCAGCAAATTCAATCAGGTCACACCTGGTTGTGAATGAAATAAAAACAATCAAACACTCCATATCCAACCTTCAACCAAAACAAGAAGAATCCACATTTCAGAATCCAATGGCTTCACATATGAGCTTCCAAACTGAAGACTAGAAATTTGGCTAGTCATTTGGTTAGTCATTTGGCTAGCAATGAGCTGTGGGCTTGAAGCTTCTTGTTTAGAGTCAATCAGGGCCTGGTATGAAAGCCAGGTATTTTAAAGTCAGCTGAGTTCCGACTGAGTCTTCAGTTTCGATACTCTTGTGTGAAATCATTGGATCCTGAAAGGTGGGTTCTTCTTCTTTTGGTTGAAGGCCTTTTTATTTAAAAGGCAGTTGGTCCCTTGGGTCTGCAACCCTTGGGCCTGGCGTTAATTGTATTTGGAATGAACATTGTTCTAAGTGGTACATCACTGGTCTGTAAATTCACTGTACTGAGGTAACTTAGGATTGCTGTGATACTGAACACTGTGCCACTGGTTTTTCAAATGCCATAATGGTTACTTATGGTGGACAGTATTTGGTAGAGCTACCAGATTAAGACAGGTTTGGAAGCAAGAGTGGCCTCCACTTCCTAAACAGCATGCCTCTGCAAACTCTATGAACTTAGAGAAATGACAATAGTTATAGAGTTCAGATCTTTTGTTTATAGGGTCTCTATCAGTTGTGCTCCACCTGGTGACACTTAACAGCAACCCCAACACTGGGTCTGAAATCTATTCCAATAGCTCATAGATCAAATAGTACCATACAAGGTAAAACAAAAGGCTACAATAATGCAGGTTAGTAATGGAATAAAATCAGTCACGACAGCTATTGAAATGTGCTCACAGGCAACTCAGCCCTCACTCTCACCATGGTTTTAGGCCAGTGTTACAAAGCTCCTGTTGTTGTTGGTGGTGGTGGTGTTATTGAGTACCATCAAGTCTGAACAAACCCATAGTTTACCCTCCAGTGGGTTTTCAGAAGTTTGACTCACATGGGAGGAGATTGCCCAGTCTTCTCTCTTTAGAGCAGCTGGTGGATTTGAACCTCATGCCTTTGGGATGGCAGTGCAGTTTCTTACCACTAGGCCACCAGAGCTTGTAGTCCTGCCAATTATTGATCTCCTCTCTCAGTCATCCAACGCTCCTGGGCAAAAACTCTTAGTTCTGGTTCTGTGGGTAGTAGTCCCAAGGTCAACTCCATGTCATGTGGCGTCTATGTGTTGCTGCTGCTCCTATCGGGCCTATTCTGTGTGGCACTGACATCTTTGACCCCCGAAGGATATGAACGCTGTATTTTCTAGTTCTTCTTTTTTAGAGAGGCTTAGTATTAGCTGTGAAAACCAGACCAGGTGTTGACTGTGGAAGTCTATCAATTACTCATGTCCAAATTAAAATTGAAGACAAAGAATATTGTCTCCACAACTCCACAAGAACCAAAATATGAACTTGAGTCTATCCCACTGAAATTTAAAAACCATCTCACTTGGTCATGATGACTTTGTGTGTGTGTGCTTTTGGATTCTATTGGCTAGGATTTTGTTAAGAATTTTGCATGTATATTCATGAGGGATATTAGTCTGTAGTTTTCTTTATTGATAATTATCAATGCATGGTTTTGGTATTAGGATTATGCTTGCTTCATACAATGACTCTGGGAGTGTTCCTACTTTTTCAATTTTTTTGAAATAATTTAAGTAGAATTGGTGATAGATCCTCTCTAAATGTTTATTAGAATTCAGCTGTGAAGTCATCCGGTCCATGACTTTTCTTTTGGGGAAATCTTTTTATGGCCTGTTCAATTTATTCTTTTGTGATGAGTCTGTCCAAGAGTTCTATATCTGTTCTTGTCTATCTTCATAGGGCATGAGTTTCAAGGAATTTCTCCATTTCCTCTAGGTTGTTTCACTTTATGTGAGTATAGTTGGTCATAGTATTCTAATATTATCAATTTGATTTAATCTGGCTTTTTTGTGACATTACCTTTACGATTTCTTAATTGAGTTATCTGTATCTTCCATTTTTTTACCTTTTGTTAAGTTTGCAAGTGGTTTGTCAATTTTATTGACCCTTCTGGGGGAAATTGAAAAAAGCTCTTGGTCTTACTGATGATTCTTTCCCCTATTTTCTATCTCACTGATTTCAGCTCTTGTCTTTATAATTTCTTTTCTTCTATAGGCCATAGGATTATATTGTTGTTGTTTTTTCTATTTGGTGAAGGTGTTTAGTTAGATCATTGATTTTTCTTCTTTCTTCCTTTATTATATGTGTGCCTATTGCTGTAAACTTCCCCCTGAAGACTGTCATAGCTGCATCCCAGAAGTTTTGGTATGTTGTATTTTCATTTCCATTTGTTTAAAGGAACTCTTTTATTTCGTTTATAACCCAATTGTGTTCTAAGAGGGAATTATTTAATTTCCATATGAGTGGTTTTGCAAGCTTTACCCTCCGGTGATTAATTTCTAGTTTTATCTTATCGTGGTCTGAAAAGATACTTTGTTTTATTTCAATGTTTTTTAATTTGTTGAGGTTGCTTTGAGTCCTAATAAGTGATAGATTCTGGAAAATGTACCATGTGCACTTGAGAAGAAAGTAAATGGAATTTTAGTTAGGTGCAGTACCCTAAATACATCCACAAGTTCGAGATGGCTGATTGTGTAGTTCAGGTCTTCTGTATCTTTGTTGAGCTGGTGACAGTGGTGTGTTTAAATCTCCTACCAATATTGTGGTGGTGTATATTTCTCTCTTCAATTCTGTTAACCATTGTTTTATATATTTTGCAGGTCTATCATTTGGCGCATACACGTTGACCTAGGTTATGTCTTCTTGATCTGTTATACCTTTAATCAGTATGTAATGTGTAATGATTTTCCTTATCTTTTATGGTTTTCATTCTGAAGTCTACTTTATCAGAGATTAGAATGGCTACTGCTGCTTTTTGTGGCTGTCATTTGCTTGGTATATTTATTTCCAGCGTTTGATCTTAAGTCTGTCTTTCTCTTGTTTTTAAAAATGCGTCTCTCGTAGGCAACATACTGAGGGACTTTTTTTTTTTATCCATTCACCGATAAGAAGACTCAATATTGTGAAAGTGACAATCCTACCAAAATCAATCTACATGTTCAACACAATCCCGGTACAGATACAAATTTCATTTTTTAAGAAAATCAAAAGGGAAACTGTCAAGTTTATTTGGATAGGAAAGAGACCCCAGATAAGCAAAACATTTCTAAAAAACAAAAATGAAGTGGTTTGTATAACACTCCCTGAACTCAAAACCTACTACACAGCAGTAGGAACCAAAACAGCACGGTACTGGTACAATGACAGGCACATAGACCAATGGAACAGAAATGAGAAACCAGAAATGGACCCTGCTATCTACGGTCAACTGATATTCAACAAAGAAATAAAATCTATCAAATGGGGAAATTACAAACTCTTCACCAAATGATGCTGGCAAACTGCAAAAAGCTGAAACAGCATTCACATCTCACACTACACAAAAAAATCAACTCAAAGTGGATCAGTGACCTGGGAGGTAAGCCTCAAATAATAAAGTTCATCAGAGACAAACTGGGATCAAGCTTAGATGGCCTACTCTATGTTATAAAGAGAAAGCCAAATAAAGCCAGAAATTCTCAGTCTGGAAAGGATAAGATTGATGAATGAGACCTTCTAAAGATTAAACCCTTTGTGCATAGAAAAGTTTTTCCAATAGAGTGAAAAGAAAACCTACTGATTGGGGAAAAAATCCTTTGGCAATACCATTAGACAAGGGTCTCATATGGAAAGTTTACAGAATCCTACAGGGCCTCTACAAGAAAAAAGACTGATAACACAATTACAACATGGACAAAAGAAATGGACAGACTGTTCATAGAGGAAGCTATTTGGATGGCCAACTGACACATGAAGAAATGCTCCAAATCCCTGGCAATAAGAGAGTTGCAATTCAAAACCACAATGAGATACCATCTTACTCTAGTAGCAATTGCAAAGTTTAACAGGACAGCAAATAATAAATGGAGAGGATGTGGTAAGATTGGAACTCTTATACATTGTTGGTAGAATTGTACAATGGTACAACTACTCTGGAAGGAAGTTTAGTGTTTCCTCAAAAAGCTGAACATAGATATTCCATATGACCCAGCTATTTCACTGCTAGGAGTATACCTTGAGAAAATGAGAACTGAAGCACAAATGGAGACTTGTACACCAACGTTCATAGCAGATCTGTTCTGGAGCAGATGAAACAAGACTGCTCCCTAGAGGCAAAGATTTTGAAACTCCATCTCACATTGTTTGGGCATGTTGTCAGGAGGGACTGATTCTTGAAGAAATACATCATGCTTGGAAGGGTAGAAGGTCGGAGTAAGAGAGGATGACTCTTGATAACAGTAACTGTGGCAATAGGGTCAAGTGTGTAGGCTCAGGATAGGGCAACATTCAGAATCATTGTTCATAGGGTAGCTATGAGTAATAGTCAACACGATGGCCATAAAAAGAGCAACAACAAATATTAGACATGAAATATTAAAAAGTATAGAATGATTTATGTTCTCACAGAGTCTCAAGAGATACTTGAGCAGACAGTACTTCACCTTAAATAGATTTTGTGCCTATGAAAACAGACTAGACTGTTTAAGATATTTCTACTATATTATCTAATCATAGGTACCCAATCTGAAAGCAAGAGTAAACTATTGATAATTAAAGAACTCACTAAATGATACAAGAAATTAGATTATTTAAATGTTTCAAGTCTATTAAATAGTTGATGTTATTTTAAAGTTTGAGGACAGAAACACATTTGGAATAACTTTAAATTTAATATGAATTTTTAAATTTGTGGTAGAAATATATGGCATAATCTTGTTTCTTCTTTGCCCTTATATTAAGACAAGACTAAAAATAAAAAAGAAAGAAAGAAAAAAGACAGGACTGCAATCCAAAAATAATAAAATTTTATTCCTTAAAAGATTTTTCAATTTAAAAATATTTTACTTCAGTGTTCTCTTTTGTGTATTTTCATAAAAAGGGGGGTTGAGCAGTGTTAGAAAATTATGAACAAAGATGCCAGTATGGAACACTCCTGGCACTTGTGGCTTTCTTTCTGCCACAAGTGGGTGTTGGCAGAGAGGACTCGCCAGATGAACTGGGGGGTCTCTGGGGGTTCGCTGAAATTTTGCCCATGGCCCTTGGGCCTGTTTTTCATTGTTTTTGTTTAAACATTCTTCTAGGTTGTATAGCCCTGGTGTGTCCACTTGCTGTACATAGGTAACTTGTGGTCGCTGTGAAGCTGAACACTGTGACACTAATGTGTCAAATGCATTAATGGTTACCCATGGTGGAGAGTGTTTGGTGAAGCTCCCTGATTAAAACAAGCTTAGAAGCAGGAGTGGCATCCACTTCTGTAATAGCTTGCCTCTGGAAACCCTATGAGCCTGGAGAAAGGATGAAAGTCACACAAGTGCTGAGGAGTTTCGTTCGTAGGATTGCTATGAGTCACCTACGATTCAATGGCACTTAACAATAACAAAGGATACAAATTCTACAGTCTCAAACCAAAACCATATCCAGTGTCACCTAGTTGGTCCCAAATTTGGCAATCCTCCATTGTTTTCTGAGATTATAAATCTTTACAGGAGACTACTCATCTTTCTCTTGAGGAGTAGTTGGTGGAATTGAACGGCCATCTTTCCAGTTATCAATAGCTAATTTTTCAAACTAGAACCACTAACCATTAAGTTATTGGCCTGATACATTACACTCTGTGCCAACAGGGTTCAATAATATCTTTAAACAAACAAAGAAATTAAAAAAATCACAAACAATAAAAATAATTAATAAAGCATTAATTTTACACTTAATCATCACATATCAAAACTTGTCTATAAACCTAGAAATAAATGGATGCAAGGAAGAAGAAAGTATGCTTCAGCACAGAATCAAATAAAGACATCATCCATGTTCATTTTAATTTGCATTGTTGTTGATGGGTGCTGTTGAGTTGAGCATGACTCATAGCAACCCTATGAACAAAAGATCTGAATCCTGTTCTATCCTGCACCATCCTCACACTTCCTGACACACAAGAGGCCATTGCAGCAGTCACAGTGTCAGTTCACCTGGTTGAGGGTCTTCCTCTCCTTTGCTGACCCTCCACCATTTCCAGCATTATGTTCCTCTCCAAGGAATAGCACCTTCTAGCAACATGTTCAAAGTATGTGAGATGAAGCCTCATCATTCTTGCCTCCAAGGAACACTTCAGCTGCACCCTCTCCAAGATATATCTGTTCCTTCTCTTGACTGTCCATGGGGTGTTCAGTGCTCTTCTCCAACACCAGAGCTCCAAGGTGTCAATTCTTTTTCTGTCATCCTTATTTGTTGTCCAGGTCTCAGATGCATAGCTATTAATCAGAGAAACTTTGGCCTGAATCAGACCTACCTCAGCCCTCAAACTGACACAAGTACTCCTCAAGAATTTGGAAAAGTCCCTAATTGCAGATTTTCCTAGTGTAATGTATCTCCTTATTTTCTGACTGCTGGTACCAAGGGTCTTAATTGTGGATCCAAACAAGATGAAACTGTTGACAGTTTCAATCTCCTCTCTATCTATCAAGACACTGCTTATGGGTTCAGTGATAGGAATCTTTGTTTTCTTTTTTCTTTTTTTTTTTTGTTTGTTTTCTTGATATTGAGACAAAATCCATACTGAAGGCTGAATTCTTTGATCTTCTGCAACAAGTGCTTCAGGTCCTCCTCACGTCCAACAAACAAGGTTGTGTCATCTGCATAATGCAGGTTATTGATGAGTCTCCCTCCAAACCTGATGCCATACTCCTCTTCATAGAGTCCAGCTTCTCAGATAATTTGCCCAGCATATTGATTCAACAGGTATGGGGAGAGAATACAGACCTGATGCACTCCCTTCCCAATTACAAATCATGCAGTCCTCCCCTGTTCTGTTCACACAACAGCCTCCTTATCCAGGTACAGGTTCCACATGAGCACAATCAAGTGCTCAGGGGTTCCCATTCTTCTCAGTGTCAGCCACAACTTGTCCTGACCCACACAGTCAAGCATCTTTGCATAGTCAATGAAACATAGCCCTCTAAATTATTCTTCATTATAAAATGTCATGATTATAGACTTGTAATGACACACAAGGTTCAGATCTCTTGTTCATAGGATTGCTACTCAATGTATTTGATTTGATGACAGCTAACAAAGACAACAGCCTGAAAAGGTGATACAGAAGACAAAGACCGAGAGGCAAAGAGAAAAGGAAAGATCCATTTTACAATAATTATGAACATCTTATTGATTAAATATCAGGCAAGTACAACAAAATCAAGATAAAATTAGCAGAAAAGACATTTACTAAGCATAGGAAATTCTGGGTGAATTGAAAAATAGAAGAATCCAGGTACTCAAATCATCCCACTATAGCAGCCATTTTTAACTAACAGCCGTTCAAGGCTATATAAAATACTTTTCCAAGTTTCTCGTAGATGTGAAATAATCAATAACTGTAACTAGATTATTCTCTTTATAACGTGATGTTATTTCTGCCATCTTCACAAAACCTCTTCCACCACTGTATTGTTTATCCCCAGATGAAAATTGTCAAACATAAATTTAATGCCAAATTAAGAAAAGGAAAGAGACCTCACCCAACCGCTCAAGTCCTGTACCTGCCAGAAGTAATTACTAACAACTGATTTGCATAACCCATGTCTGATTAGCCTATTCATCTGAAAAGTGCTTCTATAAAACTGAGAATGAAGCAGAGAATATACCTCATTCCTTTGTCAGTAAGCTAGTGTGGAATAGAATACTCATTGCTTTCTTAAACACAAACTAAGCCAAAGTTTTTGGGCTCTTCCAATAGCACAGCTCCAGTACCTATCCTGGCATGAGTTTGCTATTTTTTTCAAAAATGAAAAGAACAAATTTGTACCATTCCTTGAATTTGATCATAAGTTAGTTTAAACAAAATTTGATAGCATCTATCTCAATTCTGATGTTTTATTAAGAATAAATAAAGGATCCCATATGATAATATTGTATTTTCAATGTTTTTCTGGCATTGAGAAAAAGCACTAAATTTTCTGAGGACTAATCCCAGAACACTTGATTGTGCTTATGCAAAACCTATACTTGGACCAGGAGGAAGTCATTAGAATGGAGTAAGGGAATGCTGCATGGCTCAAAATTGGGAAGGATTTGCACCAAGGATGTGCTCTATCTCCAAATCTTCTCAATCTATATGCAGAATAGATTATCCAGGAGGCTGGGCTCTATGAGGAGAATTATGGCATCAAGATTGGAGGTAGACTCATCAACAATCCACGTAATGCAGATGACACAACCCTGCTTGCC
>NW_006399790.1:12088158-12094944 GCF_000299155.1 Elephantulus edwardii | reverse complement strand
TAATAGGCATGTCAGAGACAATAAGATTGGCAAGGGATAGAGCAGGGTTTAGGGCTATTGTACATAGGGTAGATACGAGTCCCTGGTGACCTGACAGCACAGAACAACAGCAACAACACGGTACATCTGATTCAGGCCATAGTCTTTCTGATCACTTGCTATGCATCTGAAAGCTGGACAATGATTAATGATAACAGAAAAATAATTGACACTTTTGAGCTGTGGTGTTGGAGAAGAACACTGAATATCCCTTGATCAGCCAAGAAAACAAAAGGTATGTCTTGGAGAGGGTGCAGCCAGAGTGCTCTTTCGAGGTAAGGATGACAAGTCTTCGCCTCACATACTTTGGGCATGTTGCTAAGAGGGGCTATTCCTTAGAGAAGGACATGATGCTGAAAAGGGTGGAGGGTCAGCAAAGGAGAGGAATCTCTTCAACCAGGTGGATTGACAAGATGACTGCTACAATGGGTTCTACTGTGTCAGGAATTGTGAGGATGGCACAGGATAGGAAAGGGTTCAGAGCTTTTGTTCACAGGGTCGCTATGAGTTGTATTCACCTCGACGGCACCTAACAACAACAACAACAACAACAACAACAATATCAAATTCCTAACCTTCCCTCATCTAGCAGCAAAAAACTATAGATAGTATATTTACTACAAAATGAAGATGAAGGACTTTACTTAATCATTCATTCATTTGTCGAAGGCTAAATTATAAACAGTTTAAAAACATAAATCACTCCCATAATTTGGAAATGATGTTAACTTGGATGTTCTTTATTAAGCTTTGAATTTACTATTTTTTTATATATTCCACTGAAAGGGGAAAAATACAAACAAGACTAATATAGGAGTAAGAAAAGTTATTATTTTTTTTAAAATAATAGAATGAATAGTTCTCTTTGTGCTTAAAATCTAGGCAGTGACAGTTGGTCAATATATAGACTGGTAGAGAAAACAAAATGGCAGCTCATAGGTAACAACTGTCTTACTCATCAATAATGGTAATAAATATTAGCTTTCTAAGAACTAATTTAAATGTCATTTAATTGTTTGAAAAGTTGTTTTTCTATGCATGATGTCCTTCCACTCCCTAAACAACGTGCCTCCAGAAACTCTATGAACTTTGATAAATGTTGATAGTTACAGAAAGGCTTCAGGCCTTTTGTTCATAGGGTCGCTATGAGTCATTCTTGACTCAAAGGGAATCAACAACAACAACATAATATATAATAACATATACTTATATAATAACATATTCTTTCTTTGCTTTCACCACAACTGAAAAGCATCAGTTGCTCTTTTGTCTTTATTATTCACTGTCCAACTTTGACAAGCATACCAATCAATTGAAAAGACAATGGCCTGAGCACTTTAATCTTTAATGTGATGACCTTGTTCTTTAAGCACTTTAAATAGGTCCTGCATAGCAGATTTTCAATGAATTATAACATTTGATTATTTGATTTCTGCTTTCATGAGTGTTCACGAGAGTGTGAAAACCTCTACAATCTCAATCTTTTTTCCAGTATCATGTTTCATGATGCTTTTTTGTTGATCTAGTTGTGGGCTCTTTTCTTCTTGATATTAAGGCATAATTTATACTGAATGCTGTTGTCTGTGAGCTTCAGCAAGAAGTACTTGAAGTCTTCATTTTCTACTGGCAAGGTTGTGTCATCTATGCATCACAAATAGATTATAAGTCTTTAAGCAATCCTAATGCCACATTCTTCTTCACAGAGTTAAGGGGCACCTTAGTCTTTAGACCAACATCCTTGATCTTTAGCACTTTAAAGAGGTCCTTGACTACGGATTTATCTAATGCAATTTTGACTTTTTGACTGCTGCTACCAAGGGTGTTGACTGTAGATTGAATTAAAAGAAAATTGTGGCAAACTTCAAACTTTTCTCTATTTATCATGATTTTGCCTATTAGTCTAGTTAGAAGAATGGGCTTCTTTTAGTATTTAGTAAACAAATTGCTGAAAGAAGTAGATCAAGCCGCACTGAAAGCATTGGGGGGAAAAATTTAGGTCTCAGGAATTGAAGGAATATCAATTGAAATGATTCAGGAAATAGTTACATACCTGGGTGTGCACATCAGTCTCTGCCAAGAAACCTGGAAGACAGCTACCTGGTCATCTGATGGGAAGAGATTCAGTATTGTTCCTATTTCCAAGAAAGGGGACCCAATATACTATAGACATTATTGAAAAGTATAATTAATATCAGACAAAGATTCTCACCACTGGACCAATCGGTAGCATCAGGGTGGATGGCGAAGAGATTGAGATTGTTCACAGCTTCAGTTTGCACGGCTCCACGGTCAACACTCTTGGCACCAGCAGCCAGAAAATAAAAAAAAAAAGTATTGCGATGGGAAAGTGTGATGTTAGGGACCTCTCTAAAGTACTCAAGAGCAACGGTGTCTCTCTGGAGACTAAGGTGCACGTGATACAGGCCATGGTCTTTGCAATCACTTGTTATGCATCAGAGAGTTGGACAACGACTAGGGAGGATAGAAGGAGAATTGACGCCTTTGAGCTGTGGTGCTGGAGAAGAGTATTGAATGTTCCATGGACTGCCAAGAAAACAAACAGATCCATCCTACTGAGGGTTAAACCAGGCTACTCCTTGGAGGCAAGGAGTCTGGGGCTTCGTCTGACATACTTTGGACCTGTTGTAAGGAGAGACAGGTCCTTGGAGAGGGACATCATGCTTGGTAGGGTGGAGGGACAGCACAGGAGGGGAAGACCCTCTATGAGGTGGATTGATTCAGTGACTGGGGTAATGGGGATGGGTGTGTCAGAGGCAATGAGATTGGCACAGGATAGAGCAGGGTTTAGGGCTGTTGTACATAGGGTCGCTATGAGTCGCAAACGACTCGACGGCACATAACAACAACAAACAACATAATTAATATCACATGCAACTAAAAATCTTGCTGCAGATTATGCAAAAGTGGCTAGAACAAGACATCCACTTCAAAATGCCAGAAATTCAAGCTGGAGTTAGAAGAGGCCATGGCATTAGGGATATCATATGGATCTTGAGTGAAAGCAGAGAATACCAGAAAGATGTTTACTAGTGGGTTTTTGATTATGCAAACACATTTGACTACGTGGATCATAATAAATTATGGCTGACTTGAGAAGAATGGGAATCCAAGAACTATTAATTGTGCTCATGTAAATCTTTACATTGACCAAGAAGCAATTGTGTGAATAAAACAAAGGAGGACTACATTGTTTAACATCAGGAAAGGTGTACAGTAGGGTTGCATCCTTTATCCATACCTATTCAATCTGTACGTTAGAAAATCATTCGACAAGTTGGATTATATCAAAAAGAAATGTGGCATTAGGATTCGAGGAAGACTTATCAACAACCCGCATCACATGACACAACCTTGCTTGCAACAATTAAAGAGGACAGGAAATACTGCAAAACAATCAAGGACTACAATCTTCAAGATGGGTTACACCTCAACATCACAAAATAAAAATTATTTCCAACATTGGAAAAATAGGCAATGCCATGATATATGGAGAATATTGAAGTTGACAACTAGTTGATTTTACTTGGATCCACAATCAACACCAATGGTACCAAAAGTCTGGAAATCTAAAGATTTGTTGTATTGAGGGAATCTGCTGTCAAGGACATCTCCAAAAGAATAAAGAGCAAATATATAATTTTAAGTCTAAGGTGTACCTGGTTCAAGCCATCTTTTAAATTGCTTCCTATACATCTAAAAGTCAGACAATGAATAAGGAAAACAAAACAAAAAGATAATGGATGCCTTCAAATTGTAATGCTGACGATGAACACTGAATATCCCATGGACCAGAAAAATAACAAAAAAAGAAAAATTGTCTTGAAGGAAGTGCAACCGAAATATGGTAAAACTTTGTCTCACTACCTTTGGGCATATTCTCAAAAGGTATCACCCTTGGAGAGAGACAGTATGCTCAGATAGGTGGAGGGTCAGAGAAAGAAAGGAAGACTCTCTGAAGGTCAATAATACAGATTGACACAGTGACTGTCACAATAGGCTTGAGCATGACAGAGATCATAAAGATGGTGAAAGATAGGGCAAAGTTCAGATTTACAAATATCCGTAGGGTTACTTTGAGTAGTATTTGACCGGATGGTACCTAACAATAACAAGAACAATGGCAACAAAGACGACATTACAACCATCTCTTCAAAGACAATTGTTAGAAATGAAATTTTGTCCCTTAAAATATGTACTAGAATCCTAACTTTCTTATCTGTCTAATTGGATACAATATATTGCTATCAGGCCTCATAATGATATCTAATGCACTGTAATCGATCAGTCGAGGCCATACCTGTCTAAGCAATGTTCTACATCTAATCAATTATAAGTAATGCAAGGAACAAATTAAACACAGATTTGTGAAGATACTGGGTATGATAAAGATACTTGATGATCACCAAGCACCAAAGAATACCTGTAGCTACTGACAAGGAAGAAATGGACTTAGCTGAGACTTTCCTTTGGACTTTGAGGTAAGATGGTAAGGTAAAGACTGGTTCTTCCAAGCAAAAAAATGAAAAAAAAAAACCCACCTATCTCTGTAGCTCTGTGGAAATGTTCAAAATAATTTTGAAATGCTACAAAATAAGGGATGATAAAACTGTCATTGAAATATGTTGTTGTTGTTAGGTGTCATCGAGTCATGGACAACTCATAGCGACCCTATGGACGGAAGTTATGCTTAGTAGCATAACTTTCTGTTCACTAGGCCAACTTAGCTTTCTGTATGTTGTTGTTATTGTTGTTAGGTGCCATTGTGTTGTGGATGACTCATAGCGACCCTATGAACGAAAGAGTTGAGCACTGTTCATAGAGTTTCAAGAGACAAGCCATTTCGGAAGGGAATGCCACTCCTGCTTCCAAGGTTGTTTTAATTGGGAAGCTCCACCAAACACTGTCCACCATGGGTAACCATTATCGCATTTGACACCTCAGTGTGACAGTGTTTAGCATCACAGCAACCAGGAGCTACCTCTGTACAAGAATGTATGGACCAGTGCTATACCACCTAGAAGAATGTTTGACCAAAAAATACCCCCAATTTGAACCAGGTCTGAGGGCAGCAGATTAAAATCACCCACCTTGGGCTTGGTAGCATAACTTTCTGCCCACTAGGCCAATGCTGCTCTCTCTATGTGATCTCAACTAAAATAATCTTGTCCAAAAATGAAAGTAACCCTATGAAATGTTTAAATACACACACACACACACACACACACACACACACACACACATTTAATAGGGTTACTTTTATTTGTGGACAAGATTATTTTAGTTGAGATCAAGGGAAATCTTTTCCAAAGCTTCTTAAATAATATTGCACATTAGCTTATACATCTCAATGATAGTTCTTTCACAGAAGAACTTATTTCAGTTTTATACAAGGAAAGAACTTACAACTGGTTTACGGGGCAAAAGAATTTAAAAACAATGCAACATATTAATCTTCATCAGGGCCAAAAATTATTTCTCTACCAGAAACTTCTATAAGGAAGAGTACAATAAAAATATTTACGATCTATTACCAGCTGCTCTGTGGGAGAAGGATGGGCAATCTCCTCTTGTGTGATTAACTGTATCTGAAAACCAGCTGGAGGGTCAGCCATGGGTAGGTTCTGACTCTACAGTACACAACAACATCAATAATTATACTATTTAAGGACTTTGAGTCAAGTTATAACAAACTTCTGAGCACACCTTAGACTGTGTGAAGAAGTAAAATCCCTTACTGTCTTGGTCAGGTTGAGATAGTAAAAGGTCTTTTCTCATGTTATTGACTTTTCATTTCTTGAGTACTGGACTCTAGGACAAGGCTGAAGAGAAACACATTGATCTTGAGATAAGGGCGGGAGGAGGGTGAGGCAAGGGTAAGAGAGTAGAGTGATCTCCTGGAGTAGTGACACAACAGAGAGGAAACAAGTAATAAGAGATTGTCTGAAAGATCAAGACAGAATTTAGAATTAGACTGTAAATAGTAAATTTTCAGATATTTAACAAACTATGCCTATGATCACTTGTTATATTCCTATGTCTAGAAATCTGTAGTAAACATTATAGTGTAGAGACAACAGTGCTTTGGAGAATGGAGACATATGGGCTGAATATCTTTAGGGATAAAGCCAATTGGGAGACATGGGCCAGGAATACAACTAGAATATTCTGGGAAACAGTTATAAAATGTCCACAGGAAAATGGCAGAGAAGCCCAGAGGATACTTCAAATTAGAGTTGAAAGCAACAACTAGTAAGTAAAAGTGCATACTGAAATGCTAAGAAGTTCTTAAAATATAAGAAATTATTCAGTAATTTGAAGTCACAGGGTGCACACCACCATCGCCTATGCCAGGAGCAAAAATATCACAGATGTGGATCTCTTCCAGTCGATTAGCTAGGTAGCTGTCTTAAAAATTTCTTGGTGTGGCCTGAACTGCCTTCCTGCCCAGAGCCCTAGACGTTGGCCTGGCTGCCCAGAGGCGCCAACAAACAAACACATAATAAAATGTTCAAAATCCCTAGCTCTAAGAGACATGCAAACCAAAACAGCTATGAGATATCATCTCACTCCACTAAGAAATAGCAAAAATCAACAGAGCAGCAAACAGCAAATGCTGGCGAGGTTGTGGGTAAACTGGAACCTTTATTCACTGTTGGTGGGAGTGTAAAATGATGCAATCACTATGAAAGGCAGTATGGCATTTTCTCCAAAAGGTGGAAATAGAAA
>NW_006399790.1:12082826-12086863 GCF_000299155.1 Elephantulus edwardii | reverse complement strand
AATAATGACACTGTTATAAAACAGGACTGACATGGGGCTTGGGGGAAAACTAAGAGGGGATAAACCATGAATACTGCATTGGAACAGATGAAGGAAAGACATGTTTAAAAGGAATATATGAATAGGCATTATTTGCATGACAACAGTTCAGAATATAAGAGATGCAAAGTGGACTGGGTGGGGGTAGGGAGGAAATTATGGAACAATAAATGAATTTTTTTTAAAAAGTGAGAACAGGGGTTGAGTAGAGAGGAAAATGTACGCCAATGAAAGAATGTGAATCCAAGTTTTCTGTAAACTTTCATTAAAATAACCAAAAAAATCATTTTTAAAAATAAAAATAAATTCTTCAGTAATTCAAGGTAGAATATTGTATGACAATTGATTGAAATTTAAAAGGGTTGAACATTTATAGTCAAATATCGAGAATTTGAGGGTATTTGGAATTCTCATTTTTCAAAATGTTTTAATGACCTTTTTCCATGACTTAAGCAACTTGTTGTTACTTATTATTGTTGACCAAATAATTGATATCGTATGCAAGCAATTTCTTGCTGAAAATTAATAAAAGGAGACTAGAGCAGTACATTGAGGAAGAATAGCCATAAATTTAAGCTCATTTCAGAAGAGGCTGTGTGGGAACATTGCTGTCATATGGATCGTCATGCAAAGTACAGAATACCAGAAAGATGTGTACTTGTGCTTTATTAACTATTGAAAGTCACCCCAGAACACTCATTTGTGCTCATGTGAAATCTGTACATAAGCCAAGAAGCAGTTGTCCAAATAAAACTGTATCAAAGTTGTATCATTTCTCCCTATCTATTCAATCTATATACTGAGACAATATTTCAAGAAGCTTGAATATGTGAAAAAGAAAACAGTATGCCACAACCTTGACTATAGACAATGAAGAAGAGTTGAAGCATTTGCTGAACGAGGTTAAAGACTCTGCCTTCAATATGGATTATATATCAGTATCAAGAAAACAATTCTCACTACTCAACCCATAGGCGATCCACAATCAACATCCAGGTTACTAGCAGTTAAGAAATCAAAAGATGTCAAGGATCTTTCTAAAGTGCTAACAGGCAAGGAAATCAGTTTAAAGACTTGATCCAGTCCATGGTATTTTCAATTGCTCCCTATGAATCAGCAAGTTGGATAACGAATAAAGAATACAAAAGAAAACCAATTCCTTTGAATTGTTTGTTAAGAATATTAAATATAACATGGATTATAAAAGAATAAACAAATCTGTCTTGAAGGAAGTGCAACCAGGTATTCCTTAGAGGCAAGGATGTTTAAGACTTTATTGCATATACATTTGGTGTGCTATCAGGTGGGGCCAGCCCTTGGAAAAAAACTTGTATATTGGGAAATGTGGTAAGGGAAATAGAAGACTCTTAACAAGTTGGATTTTCACATTGAATGTAACAGTGACCTGAATCATGGGGGAGATTGTGAGTGTGGTGCAGGATAAGGTTCTGATATGCTCTTTATAGAGTTGCTGTGACTTGTAGTAAACTGGAAGGCACAACTACCATCACCCACACAAATGAATTAACTATACACATGTTTAGAGATGATATGAATATGATTAACTGGGCTTATCCCTGAGAGAGAACAAATTAATTTCTAACCCTGACTTAATTCTCCAACATGCAAAGCACTGAAAAATATCTGAATAGAAATTCTGGATTGATTATTCTAACATACCAGAGCAGCGAATATATACTCTGCCTGCAGAACTGCATAGAAACATCATACAAGACAGAGCCACTCATAGTAGCAAGATGAGATATTTTTGTCAGTGCTGGACTTTTAGTTTCTTCAATTCACATTCTTCCTCTGTAAATAAAGTATGTAACAATAAAGTTTGTATTTTTTCTACTATGTTATAAGATTATTTCTCTAATTCTGGAATCTTGTCCACCTTAATTTCTTTCTCTGTATATTTATTCCATGAAATACTCTTTTGGAAAATAGTTTTTATTTGTTGGGGATTTACTAAGGGAAAGACTTTTTTCACTTCAGTGAAATGGTAAACCAATATTGACTTAGGGCAGAGAGGTCATGAGAGAGTGAGATATTTCAAGAAGCTTTTGTCTTATATTTCAGTTTGGTAAATCAGTATACAAATCCTTTGACTCATAAATTAAAATAAGTCCAGTAGTTTGCATGTTGTTCTGTGTTTTCTTGCATTTATGTTTTTATGTATATAATAGAGTTTGATCATGGTAAAAAAAATTATCTTTGTTGTTGTTAGGTGCCATTAAGCCTAGTACAATCCATAGTGATCAATGAACAAAAGATCTCAATCCTGTCCTATCCTGTGCTATCCTCAAATTTTCTGACATGCAAGACCCATCACAGCAGTTATTGTGTCAATCTACCTGGTTAAGAGTCTTTCTCTCCTTTACCAATGCTCCACCCTTTCAAGTATTATGTCCTTCTCCAAGGAATAGCACCTCCTAGCTCACTGATTGCATCCTCCCCAAGACATATCTGTTTTCTATGTGAAGTGAAAAAAAGTGTATCTAATACCATATAATCAGAACAGGAACCATTTCTAGGCTTTTTACATTTGTAATTTTTTTTAAGTGCCATGTAAAAAAGAGTAACACAGAGGAGGGTGAAATCCATTTGCTGCAAGTGCATCAAGCAAGATAACGGCTTGTTTACAGAAAAACTAAAACAATAACAAAATCGACTGAGTCAGTGACTACTGCCACCATCACTCTCATTTTGGTACAATGCTCTAAGCCTCTCTCCCTGATGTCCTTTCAGAGGACTCCTGGTCGACCAGAAGAATCCATTCGAGGTTATCTTCTCAGTAACAAAAATTATAAAAACAAGAGTTAGACTAAAGAAAACCACCATTCTCATTGGCACTGAGTCAATTCCAACACATAATGAATGACCCTATAGGACAAAGTAGAACTGTCGCATAGGGTTAAGGCCTTAAATCTTTAGGAAAACAGACTGCCACATATTTCTCCTGTGACAGGACATGTGGGTTCAAACTGTTATCACTCTGATTAGAAGAGTGGTACTTAACCACTGAGGCACAGGGCTCCTAATAGCTAGACTATGTGGATTCAAAGACAAAGTAGTTACTTTCTAGATCATTACCTAGGGAAATAACTATTTCTATAAAAATACTGATACAATCTACTTAACTGGATGTTTTTATTTGGAAATTTAATTCATTAATTAAATTGTTGTTCTTATAGCAATGCCTGGTACATTATAAGTAAGTACTTAAACATCAAGTCAACTATTCTTACTAATCATAGTGGTACTACTAATATTCTTTTGTGGGCTAAGTGGTTACTATTTTGAATAGAAGGACAAAAACCAATGATTTATTATTATGGAATTTCATTGGGAGAATATTTGTTACAATTGCATTACTTCTGGATCTAATCAAATAATTCAAGGCTATAGTAGAAATTGATAAATCTTTGGCCAATCTTTATATAAAGGAAAGATACTGATTTTGCACAGTAAGAGGTCCTTGACAACAGTTTTCCAATACAACATATTTTGATTTAATAAATAAACTATTATGGGTCTTGAATGTGGATCCAAGTGAAATTAAATAACGGAAAACTTCAATATTCTCTCCTCCTGTCATGATAGTGCCTATTGGGATTGCACTGAATGTGGAAATTTGGAAAATGCCTTTGGTAAATTTGTCATTTTTACAATATTGAATATTCCTATCCATGAGCAAGGGATATTTTTCCATTTCTCCAGGTCTCTTTTTGTTTCTGGTAGTAATGTTTTATAATTTTCTTTGAGTGGATCCTTTGTGCTTCTGGTCAGATTTACTCCCAAGTATTTAATCTTGTGATTAGCTATTGTGGAGGGTATTGTTTTTCTTAGCTCCAGTTCTGTATTCTCTTTGTCACTGTAGAGAAATCCAATTGATTTTTTTGTATGTTGATCTTGTATCCTGCCCCTTTGCTGAATTGGTCAACTATGTCCAATAATTTTCTTGCTGAGTGTTTAGGGTTTTTTAAGTATATGAT
>NW_006399790.1:12066662-12080086 GCF_000299155.1 Elephantulus edwardii | reverse complement strand
ATTTTATCAGAGATTAATATTGCTACTCCTGCTTTTTTTCTGGTTGTAATCTGCTTGGTATATTTCCCCCCACTCTTTTATTTTTGGAATTTATTTATCTTCGTTTTTCAAGTGTATTCGTTGTACACAGCATACTGATGGATTTTGGTTTTTTATCCAATCTGATACTCTTTTTCTCTTCAGTTAAACCATTCACATTCAATGGGTTTATTGAGAGGAAAGGTTTTATCATTTTGTTGAGTTTTTTGTTGTTGTTGGGTTTTTTGTTTGTTTGTTTGTTTTTGCTGTTTCTGCAGTTGCTTTGGCCCATCCTGCTTTTTGCGGCATCTCTGCAAGGAGGACAACTCTCAGTGTTTCCAGAGATATTGGCCTTATTTTTACAAACACCCTCAGGTTTTGTTTTTGTGTGAATATCTTAATCTCTCCTTCATATTTGATGAAAAATTTTTCTGGGTACTGTATTCTTGGTTGACAGCTGTATTCTTCGAGTGTTTGATATATGTCATTTCACTGTCTTCTCATCTGCATGGTTTCTGCTTATAAATAGGCACTTAATCTTTTCTGCTCTCCTTTTGTTTCTCCTTTGCTGCTTTCAGAATTCTCTTCTTATCTTTGGTTCTGGAAAATTTTACTATAATATGCCTTGGTGCTTTTCTTTTGGGGTTTATTCTATATTTGTGTTCTCTCAGTTTCTTGAATATATATTCTTTCATTCCTCCCTATACCTGGGAATTTTTTTCCCTAGTAATTCTTCCACAACTTTTTTGGTGCCTTTACTTGCTTCTTCTTATTCTGGGATTCTGATGATGCTCATGTTATTTCTCTTGCTGGTGTCCCACATTATTCTTAGGTTTTCTTTTTCCTTCCTTTTTTATTTTGCTTTTTGCTCTAGCAGATCAATGGTGACAATTCTGTTTTCTATTTCACTGGTTCTGGGTTCCATCCCTTCAACTATTTTCACTTGTCCCTCCATCATGTTGACAGCATCTGAAACATTGGCCTCATATTTTGGATTGTGGTTTCTTGTTTTTCCAGTGTCTCTAATGCCTCATTTGTTTTATCTGCATTGTTTTGGATTGCTTTTTTAAGCTCCTCCTGATTTTTGCTTGCAATGTCCTATAATTTTTCAAGTTTTTCCTTTCACCCATAGAAAATATTCAATCATTGTTCTTTTAAATTCTCTATCTGAAAGTTCCATCAGACTTGCTGGCTTAAGGATATCCACTGACACTGTGTCACTTTTGGGGAGTGATGCCGTGTCAATTTTGGGGGGTGATATCTTGCTTTGGGCTTGTGTAGAGTGTGCAGTAGACCCCTTCTTTTGTGACATTGCTGTCAAAGAGTTTTTCATGCCTGAGGCAATTGATGGTAAGTTCTTGATCTGAAGTCACTGCTCCAGAAGGTGGTTGGCTAGGCACATGTGTGGATGCACATAGGTGGGTGCCTGTACTGACACACATGGGGTGGGTGGGAGCGCATAGATGCACATGCTGGCAAGGGTGGGGATTTATGCAGACCTGAATGGAAAATCAGGAAGCCTTGGTTTTCCTCTCCAGAACTTAGTCTGACACCCTATTGAAGCTCTAGCTGTCTCACTTATTCCTATTTAATGTGAAGAGGTTTTATCCTGGTGAGGGTGAAGTAGGGATGCTTCTTGGAGTCAAGGATTCTGAAGCTTCATCTGACATACTTTGGGCATGTTGCAAGAAGGGACCAGTCCTTGGAGAGGGACATCATGTTTGGGAGAGTGGACAGATAGTGTAGGCAAGGAAAACCCTCATTGAGATGGATCATTTCAGTGATTAGGGTAGTGGGAGTAGGTGTGTTGGAGACAATGAGGTTGGCATAGGATAGAGCAGGGTTTAAGTCTCTTGTACTTAGGGTCAGTATGAGTCACAAATGACTCGATGGCACAAAACAACAACAACAATAGTTCTCACTCAAATTCCATCTATCCTGCTCACTCTGTGCACATCATTCTTTGTGTGTTACTCTGTGCATGTCACTCTTACATGCTCTTTTTGATGATGATTGTGACATCATTCCCCCTCTACTTGTCAATCCCAGAATAGTAAATATTATGATTGTCTGATTAAAAATGGCCAATAGCAGATGATTGCAGCTCACTTCTGCCTAGGTTGTTCTCCATTTCATTTTTGGCAACTTATTCTTGCATTCAAACTTTGTACATTCTACCTTTAATTATGAATGTGTATTTGCAACTGTTTCTCCTTATTTTGAGTGTTATCACATCAGCAAATGTACACCTTTTATTGGGCAAAAGCTTTACTCCATTTGTATCACTAGACTAGATGACACTTTGAGGAGGCAAATGAATGCTTTACAATCTCTCATATTCTGAGTGGCTCATCTTCTGGTGCTGTATTGGACAATATTCCAATACTATTCATAGAGTTTCTAAGGACCTGTTATTTCAGAAGTGGATGGTCAGTCTTTCTGCCTCGTCTGTCTTAATATTGATGTGTTATAGAAACCTGTACACAGTGGGTGGGCAACTGTACTGATATTTGAAATAGTAGCTTAAATTTCAGCATCACAAGAAACATAAAAGACACTCTAGTATAAAACTCTGACAGAGGAGTGACATATTTTTTCTTACTTTTTAGAAAATATAAAAGAGAATCCCTTTAATTTTCATAGGAAATATATTTATTTCCAAAGTAAATAAAACAAAATTATTACATATATCCACAAGTGTCTTTTACATATGTTGTGGTGGTTGTTGCCATGTGCCATTAAGTTTCTTGAGACTCATAGACACCCTGTGTACAACAGCTCTGAACTCTGCTCTATCCTGAGCCAACCTTATTGTCTCTAACACACCTACCCCCATATACCCAGACACTGAGTCAATCCATATCATCTAGAGTCTTTTTCTCTTGTACTATCCCTATCCCTCTATCCTTCCAAGTATGATATCCCTCTCTAAGGACTGGTGCCTTCTGGCCACATGCCCAAAGTATGTCAGACAGAGCCTCAAAACCCTTACCTACAGGGAGCATCCTGGTTCTCCCTTTCCAGTACAGAACTATTTGTTCTTCTAGCAGTCCGTGGTATGTTCAACACTCTTCTCCAGCACCACAACTCTTATTTATTTATTGTCCAGCTCTCAGATGCATAGCAAGTAACTGAGAAGACCATGGCCTTGATCAGGACACCTCAATCTCCAGACTGAAATTGTTGCTCTTCAATACGCTAGAGAGGTTCTTGATAGATATATTTTATATAGATATAGATTGTTCATCATTCTTCTAGGTCTATAGCCCTGGTGTGTACACTTGCCATGCAGCGGTAACTTGTGGTTGCTGTGAAGCTGATGTGACACTGATGTGTCAGATGTGTTAATGGTTATCCATGGCAGACAGTGTTTGGTAGAGCTCTCTGATTAAAACAAGCTTAGAAGCAGGAGTGGCATCTACTTCTATAATAGCTTGCTTCCAGAAACCCTATGAACCTGGAGAAAGGATGAAAGTCACACAAGTGTTGAAGACTTTCATTTACAGGGTCACTATTAGTTGCCTATGACTCGACGGCACTTAACAACAATAACAACAACAACAAGGGGTCTAGTGGAAAGAAGCTGGACTGCAATCCTGAAGGCATGTAATTTAAATCCACCAACTTTTCTACAGGAGAAGGATGGCAGTCTCCTAATATGGGATGAACGGCTTCTAAAAACCCACTGGAGAGTCATCTATGGGTCATTTCTGACTGATGGTATACAACAATTAATATATATATGCATAGAGAGACTGAGAGAGAGAAAAATCTGGTGCTTAGTTGTAAGAATTTGTGCTGCAATCCCAAAGGCTTACTGTATATATTCTTAGCACTAGGCCACCAGAGATCCATACACACACACACACACACACACACACACACATTTATCCTGTTTGTCTCTTTGTAAAATGTCAGTTTATTATTTGTTTTCCAAAACAAACAAAAAACAAGCTTTATGAAAGCTAAACATGACCTATTTTTAAATGTAGAGCTTTTAACTAGAGCTACAGATTGCTTATTTGCAAATTAAGTATATAAGTAGTAAAGAGCTCAAGTAAAAAGAAGTTCAAATGCATATTTAATTTAAAAATAGCACTGTCTGCTCTTTAAAGTTGCTGAGATAATATGGCAGACAGTTTCACAATGCACTATTTATGTTTGCATTTGGTTTTCTTCCCCGCCCCCAATGGTATTTCCCCATAGAATTAGAATGGGGAAATACAATTAGCATTATAATTAACATATCTTACTTTGAACACTCTACAAGCCTCAATAAATCTCAAATAAATTTAAGAAAATCTACATGCTTAATGGTTTTTGTAGAATTCTTTTGGTTAGCTCAAATTTACAGATGATGATAACTCAAATATATCTGTTTGGTTACTTTAGTATTTTAGATGTATTTAGAGATTTTTGATACAAATAGTCTGATATGAGTGCTTTTAAAATATGAAAGTCCTTGACATTTTTTTGTTTCAAACACTTCAGGCATGTTTGTTAAGATGACTTAGAAGGCTATTTTCAAAACTTTGACAATTAGAAAAACTTTTTGGATGTTGTTCCTATTAGTCAATGGATATGACTTCTCTTGTTTACATTTTCCTTTACAGAATCTAGTATTCCCATTATTCACTTTCCTGAGTATAAAAATATGTTCTACTCTAATATTAAACTTCACAAATTAGAAATGAAAGAAATAAAATTCCTAAGTAGAAATGTAATCATTTTTATTGTATGTTGTTGAGTTGACTATGAGTCATAGTGACTCTTAGAACAATGGCCTTTCATCTTGCCCTATCTTGAACCAGCTTCGCCATCTCTGACTCACCTGACCCCATTGCCACAGTCACTATCAATCTTTCTCATCTAGGGCCTTCCATATATACACATATGTATATATGCACACACACGTGTGTGTGTATGTGTGTATATACATATATATTATATCATTTCCAGATTTTTCAAAAATATGTGGGTATAATGTAAGGTGAAGGATTAGAAAGAATAGTAACCCCAGCAAGAACAGCAAAATTTAACAGAGCAGCAAACAACAAATGCTGGTGACATTGTGGAGAAACTGGAACCCTTATTCACTGTTGGTGGGAGTGCTCTCTCAAAAAGTTGCAAATAGAAATATCATTTGACCCAGCAAATTACATTACTGGGAATATACCCTAAAGAAACTATAACTGCCACCCAGTCAATTATATGCACATTCGTGTTTATTGTGTTTGTTCACAATAGAAAAGAGTAACAACCTAAGTGTCCATCAACAAACAAATGGATAGAGAAGCTCTGGTATATTCACACAGTGGAATACTACACTGCGTTGAAAAACAAAGAACTCATGCAATATAATTAAAAATGGGTGACCCTGGAGGACATTATGCTGAGTGAAATATCTCAGTCACAAAAGGACAAATACTGCAGAGTGCACTGTTGTAGAACAGGACTGACATCAGGGTTGGGGTGAGACTGAGAAAGATTGGATAAATTATGTATACTGTATTGAAACAGATGAGGGAGAGAACTGTTTAAAAGCGATAAGTGATTGGGTATTATTGTTATGGCAAGATTCCAGAATAAAAGTTGCATAGTGGAGTTTACTCATCAGGACGAGGTGGAGGGGAGGCGGATTGTATACCAACGAAAAAACTTTTCTTTTACTCTTCAAAGAGAAGAGTGAAATTCGGGGGAGGGGTGGTCAGGGAGAAAAATGTCACAATGAATGAATGGAAATCCAAAATCTCTGTAAACGTTCATTAAGTTTAATTTTTAAAAAAGAAATAAATTCCATTTAAAAAAGAATATTAAAAATGCATTTTGTAGCCAAATAACAGAAGCCATTGTTCACTGATATTCAGTTCAACACTCTTCTCCAACACCACAACTCAAAGACATCAATTCTTCTGTCATCTTTACTTACTGTCTAGCTCTAAGGAGCACAGCAAGTGATAAGAAGACAATGGCCTAAATCAGACATACCCTGACATTGTTACTCCTCAAAAAATTTGAGATTTTCCCAGTTCAACATGTCTCCGGATTTCCTAATTGCTGGGGGGAAAAAAGGTATTAATTGAGGATGCAAGTAAGATGAAGTTGTTGATAATTTCAACCTTTTTTTCATCTATCATGATGTTGCCTAGTGGTCCAATGCTAAGAATCTTTGTCCTCTTGATATTGAGATACAATCTATATTGAAGGCTGTATTCTTTGATCCTCTGCAATTAATGTTTCACAATTACTTGCTATGCATCAGAAAACTGGACTATGGCTAAGGATGATAGAAGAATTGATACCTTTGAGTTGTTGTGCTGGAGAAGAGTATTGAATATACCATGGACTGCTAAGAAAACAAACAGGTATATCTTGGAGAGGGTAGAAGTATGCTGCTCTTTGGAGGCAAGGATTTTGAAGCTCCATCTGACATATTTTGGGCATGTTGCTGGGAAGGACCAGTCCTTGGAGAAGGGAATCATACATGGAAAGGTAGAGGGATAGCACAAGAGGAAGACCCTGGTTTATATGAATTGACACAGTGACTGGGGTAATGGTCGTAGATGTATCAGAGACAATGAGTTTGGCTCAAGATAGAGCAGGGTTTAGACCTGTTGTTCATATGGTTGTTATGAGTCGTAGGTATCTCAAAGGTACATAATAACAACAAGTGCTCTATGTCTTCCTCAGTTTCAACAAGTAAGGTTGTATCATTTTCATAATGCAGATTATTGATGAGTCTCCCTCTGATCCTGATGCTATGTGATGATCCAGGATACACAGAATCACTATACTAAAAAGAACTGAATGACACTGAAAAAAATTTTCAGGAAGTATCATAGGAGCAGGAGCCAATGGTAATGAAGAAAGAAGTGGAAGGTGCATTGAAGACATTTGTGGGGGAAGCCCCAGGAATCAATGGGATATAATTGACTTGCTTCAATTAACATATGTACTCACTAGTCTAATGCCAGAAAATTTGGAGGATAGTTGTCTGGACAACAGATTGGAATAGGTCCATATTTGTTCCCATGTCCAAGAAAGATGATTCAACAGAATGTAGAAACTATTAAACAATATCTTTAATATTGCATACAAGCAGAAGATCATTAAAAAATGGCTAGCCACAGATAGGGAAATGCTAGAAGTTCAAGCAGGATTTAGAAGAGGCCATGGACCCAGGGATATAATTGCTGATGTCAAATACATCCTGACTGAAACTAAATAATGGCAAAGAATGTCTTTTTAAAGACATTTGACTCTGAGGATTTTTTAGATGTTTGGACTGACAAAACAACAAGTATGTCTTGGAAAGGATGCAGTCAGAGTGTTCTTTGGAGGCAAAGATGATGAGGCTTTGCCTCACATACTTTGGACATATCTATAGGAGGGATTATTCTTTGGAGAGGGACATAGTGTTCTGAAAGGTGAAGGGTCAGTGGAGGGGAGAAAGGCCCTCGACCAGGTGGATTGACATAATGACTGCTGCAGTGGTCTTTAGTGTGTCAGGATGCAGGATAGCACAGAGTTCAGATCTGTTATCAATAGGGTCGCTACAGGTCATACTGGACTCAACAGCACTTAAGAACAACAATGTGGCATTTATGTGATGATGTAGTTATTCCCCATGAGGGGTTCTGATATAATCTGCCCTGAACTAATATAAACATAAAAGGATGGCACAACTTGATCTAATAATTTCCCTGTAGGTGAAATACCCTCAGGAATGGAAAGAAATTGTACATCAATGAATGAATGAAAACCCAATCTTTCTGTAAACTTTCATTAAAATCAGAGTTTAAAAAATTATTTTTGTTGGCCAAGAGTTTGTTTTCACTGGGGAATAGAAAATTCTTTTATAGGGGTTCACTGTCAGGTGTTTCTCTTTGCCTTCACTGTGACAGCAGTATATTGTTACAAGGGTTTGATATTACTTATAAAAATTAAAAAGATTTTGGACAAAGGGTCCTTGAATTTCATTTTTGTCAGTCAACTAAACAACTAGAAAAGTTTTGGTGTGTGAGTATATGTGTATTTGGGTTTTCACCAACATATCTTAGACACTGAAGAGTCATTAGGACCAACTGCATAGATCTCAAGTTCTATATTTGTGAGAGCCAGTTTTTAGTTCTGATCAAAGAAGTGCTGGAGGTTATAACGAAATCAAAAGGCTTCTTCAGCTTTCTTTGCTAGTAAGATACTTCCCTCCCCCTTTTTCTTCCAAGGAAACAGACATGGAGTTTTGTACAGAAATAACTTAGTCACTTTGTGGGGATAAGAATATAATAGAAGATTGTGTGATATGTGGATTAGTTTTACAGAAACAAGGAACAAAACCAAAACTTGCTTTCTTTCTTATTTCTGTTTTAATATCCTAGTATTTAATGCCTGGCATGCTTGCCAAGATTAGGTATTTAACAAATGAATGAATGACAAGATAATAAGAGTAGACACGATCACAAGGCTCTCATACTGGGCACAGAGCTGGCTGAAAAAATATTGTTAAAATCTTTGTTTAATATTCATTTCTTGATTCATTACATTCTACTGAGTGTATGCTTCCAGTCTGCAGAGTATTTTACTTGCTTGAATTGGTCCTTTGACCAAAATGACAAAATAGCTTACTTTAAGTAGATAGTCAACTAATTTTAGGTCACACAACTCTAAAATGAACCAGAGAGATTTTCCTCAGGAGTGGAGATAAAGTACAGAGATAGACACTTTCTTGTACAGATTTTCAAGGGATTTATTACTGCCTTGATCCTCATCATTGAATTCTACATTTAAGTTTCCTGAAATGCAGACCACTATTAATTCATAGGGAATACTCTTAGTAACACTATTAAGTCATAGGGAATACTCTTAATACATAATTTCTAATCATCATGAAATAGTCACTTTGGAAAGTCAATTAACTCGTTTAGAAAACTGTATATTTAACTGTAGTATATAGGGAATGTGTCTATCAAATATATGAAACACTTACATTAATAATAAAATAATCTAATAATTATGGTGATTAAAAAGCCAAAAATTAGAAACACAGAAGCTGAGGAGCCAAGAAATCAAACTATTTCTGCCATAATTCAAATAACTGCACAGAAAAGAAAAATTTTAAAGGAAGAGAAAAAGAAAACAAAACCAAAATGATAAATAAGATCTGTTGCAGTTGGTTCTGTGTTCATAGAAAATCCTTAAAAAGTATAAATTAATGTTGATAACTATTTTCGAAAACCAATTTAAGTTGGGCATAATTTGTCACCCATAATTTTTCCCTGTTAAAAGGCTTCAATTCTTTATAAAATGAAAAAAAATTCCACCTTTTTTAATGCCTTTCTAGTGTTTGTTTCATCTCTATTACAGTTTGACAATGCTGAACTTTAACTGAGTCCTGTGCTCCCAGAAACAGTTATGGTGGTGAAATCCTATTTTATACTGGTTTTCCAACTAAAGGTTAAACTGGATGGGACCACTTTACATATCCTGTGATAAGTTCCACATGTACTTTTCTGTATTACTCTTGTTCAAACACCTCTAAAAAAGCACAGATTCTTTCCCCATTCTGTCCCATGTTCCTCATTAAATGAACTTTATTCCTATTACCATGAATGACATCAACAAAATTATCTTAAGTGTCCAGAAAATTTTGTCTTTCAGAAGACACTAAAATAACCCACCATATGATGTTTTATCACAAAGTGACAAAATATTAAGGATTACAAAAATCCAACAGAAAATCTGAAAAATCATGGGTGGTGGTGGTATTGGTATCGATGTGTGTGTGTGTGTGGTTTTTGGAGGTAAGTGAAACAAAGATAGGATATTGTCATTATGTGCCATTAAGTTGCTTGTGACTCATAGCAACTCTATGATGGTCTAAACCCTGCTCTATCCTGTGTCAATCTTATTGTTTCTGATACACCTAACCCCATGACCCCAAGGGTCTTCCTCTCCTGTGCTGTCCCTCCACCCAGGCATGATGTCCCTCTCCAAGGACATGCCCAAAATATGTCAGACGGAGCTTCAGAATCCTTTCCTCCAAGGAGCAGGATACAATTTTCTTTTTTAGGGACCTGTGAAGCTGAACACTGTGACATTGCTGTGTCAAATGCAAGAATGGTTACCCAGGGTGGAGAGTGTTTGGTGGAGCTCCCCAATTAAAACAAGCTTGCCTCTGGAAGGAAGCCCTATGAAACCAGAGAAAGAATGAAAGTCCCACAAGTGTTGAGGACTTTCATTCATAAGGTCGCTATGAGTTGCCTACAACTCTACAGCACTTAACAACAACAACAACAATACTATTTTAGGGACATCTCATGGCCTAGTGGCAAGAAGCTAGTGTTGCAATCTTGAAGGTATATGGTTTGAGACAACCAGCTGCTCCACAGGATAAGGATGGGATCTAAAAACCTGCAGGAAAGTCAGCTATGGGTCAATTCCAATTCTACGGTACACAACGGCAACAGCAATACTACTTTAGGGAGCTCTGGAGGCCTAGTGGTAAGAAGCTGTGCTGCAATTTCCCAAGACATGCAAATAAAATTCATCAGCTGCTCTGCAGGAGAGGGATGGGCAATCCCCTCTCCACAGTCTCTGAAAACCTGCTGAAGGGTCAGCTATGGGTCAGTTCCACCTTGACTGTACACAGATGCTACAATACTACTTTAGAAAGTGCTGGTAGCTTAATGGTAAGGAATTGCACTGCTAACCCAAAGGCATACAGTTTGAATCCACTAGCTGCTCCTCTAAAGAATGATGGGTAATCTTCCCACATTAGATTAACTGCCTCTGAAAGATAGTTGGAGGATCAGCTTTTGTTGCTTCTGATTCGATAGTACATAACAACAGTACTATGTTTTGTTTACTTATAGAATTTAATACTGGATCATTGTGTACTTAGTCTTCATCTAGACTTCTACTTTAGTAATTTATATTAAAAAGATAATTTCTCCAAATAAAAGAATGTTGTTATTGTTAGGTACTATTGAGTCCACTATAATGCATAGTGATCATTTGAATGAAGGATGTGAAGTTTTTGTCCTGTTTTGTGCTATCCTTATCCTCTCTGATATATTCAATTTCATTATTATAGCCACTGTTTCAATCCATTTTGTTGAAAGTCTCCATATCTTTTGTTCACCCTCCATATTTCCAAGGATGATGTCTTCTGGCCCCTTGTAACCACATGCTCAGTGTATGTGAAATAAAGTTTCATCATCCTTTACTCTAAGGAGCAACCTGGTTGTATTCTCTAAGACATATTCTGCTTGGTGGTGAGTATACATTTATCCATAAATCAATCTATTAAACAGTATTTACTAAATGCCAACTGCAATTAAGCCAATATTCCAAACACCATAATAGGAAGCTAAGATGTGAAGACATGCACAAAAAACACCGCAATGTATGTGTGAGGTATAAGAGAGACTGTAATATTTCTGGAAAGTTCAATAAGGAAGAGACCAATGAAAACTGGAGAACAAGAGAAAACCTTGATCTGAACAATATATGAGGAAATTAAAATAAATTACATTATAAGATAAGTTGAACAGTAAAAACCTGGAGGTAAGTGTCAAGGTTGGAAGCTATAGGACAATGCTTTATATCAAAGTTCAATACAGGGTGGAAGCAGAAGAAATGAAAACTAGAATGTGGGAGAAGATATTACAAAACTAGAAGCAGGGTCTAATAGAGGTTACATATTGAGAGATAAAAGAGAAGATTTAAAGAAAACTCATTTAGTAAGGTGAATTTGGTAAAGACAGGTCCATATTTAGGGAAAAAACCCACAACAACAACATACAAAAAAAAACACCAAAAAAGGCTAGGGGAGAGCCAGGTATAAGAAACATGCTAACTGCAATAAATGCTGAACTGGTAAACACAGCTTTCTGTCAAAAAAGCCCCAATTCCAATCACCATAGTTTTGTAGTTTTGTAATCATTAGACTAATGTGTGTCTCACTTCATTTTATATCTCAGAGGACTTAAATTATAAAAAGAATTCTGTCTTCAGAACTCTAGAATAAGTTTCCAGTTAATGTGAACAAGTACCTGATAAAAGGAAAAGAAGAATTACAATTTAAAATAACAAAAGCACCCACCATCTCTCTTAGACCATCTGACATTGTCTGGATTCCATCCTATCTTTCTTTGCATACAAAAGTCAAGTTGACTTCCAGAGACTAATAAGTCAGTTTGAGGACCAAAGAGTAATAAAGAAATCCTTAAAGACATTTCCTGGTCCATCAGCAGAAAGATGAGCAGTCTTCTTCATTAAGTGTTGAGAATCTAGTGGAGGATCCCTGTGTGTCAGAATTGACTGGATGACAGTGTATTTGAGGGATACTGTGATTAACTGATTGTTTAGTATGGTTGCCTTGACATGTTCTCTCTGTCTGTAAGGGACAGATAAAATGTTCTGTCTACCACAAAACATAAACTTCTGTAAACAAATTTTACAAAAATAATAAATGAAAGAAAATATTTAATTTAAAATTAATACTTCAATGGTAACAGTAGTAAGAAGTATCAACACATTGACAAAGAAAAAAGAATCAAATGAATATAAGATGGAAAATCTATTTGGATACCTTGAGAATGATCCTTGTTGAAAAAAACCACAAAAACAACCCAAACAGACAAAATAACTGGTAAAAGGAGCATATCAGTATCCCTGAAACCCAAGACACATTGCTTCAAAAAGTACTAGAAAAATAATACCATTTATAATTCATATCAGAAAAGTAGGATTATTTTTCTATTTGACTCTCATATATAACTGACCTTTAGATTAAATTTTCTGGTGTCAATTTCCCATTAATATTAAATGACCAAAACATCTCTCAAGTAGGAATTTTCAACTTCTGATACTGGATGTCTTGAGTCCTTGATTATACGCCAGTTTTTATTTAACCTTCAAATGAAGCATACACTCAAACAAATATCATTACTAAATTCCAATTTTAAATTATTTTCACTTAAATTAACTTCAGTATGACAAAACTCTGAAAATAACTATTTTTAAAGCAACAATCAATTCTTGGTCTTAATTCCCATGTTTTGGCTCCTAGTTAAAAATGTCCATTGCAGTCTTCCTATACTGAAAAGATTTCCTTTCAGATTAATGTATATGACCATTTATTTTTACTTTCATTTCAAATTATTTGAAGTTTCCCAGTCAAATTAGATTTTGCTTGCTTAAGCATACCACTGTTGTTGTTGTTGTTGTTATGTGCCGTCGAGTCGTTTGCGACTCATAGCAACCATATGTACACCAGCCCTAAACCATGCTCTATCCTGTGCCAATCGCATTGCCCCTGACAAACCCATCCCGATTACCCCAAGTCACTGAATCAATTCACCTCATAGAGGGTCTTCCCCTCCTGCGCTGTCCCTCCACTCTAC
>NW_006399790.1:12065693-12066562 GCF_000299155.1 Elephantulus edwardii | reverse complement strand
ATTTTCTGAAATAGTTTATGTAGAATTGGTGACATTTCTTCTCTGAATGCTTGAAAAAGTTCACTTGTAAAACCATCTGGTTCAGGACTTTTGGGGGATGGAAATTGTTTTATTATCTTTTCAGTGTCTTCTTTTGTAATGAGTCTGTTCAGGTGTTTAATTTTGGTTTGTGTCAGTTTAGGTAGTTGTGAATGTCTAAGTATTTGTCCATTTCCTGTAGGTTTTAATTTTTTAGTATAGTTTTTCCATAATATTCCATTGTTAGCTTTTAATTTTAGCTGGTTCTGCTGTGACATTTCCATTTTGTCTTTTATTCAGATTATTTGTGTCTTTTCCTTTGTTAGATTTGCTAGTGGTTTGCCAATTCTATTGACCTTTTCAAAGAACCAACTACAAAAAAAAAGAACCAACTACAAGTTTTGTTCATGGTTTTAATTGTTTTTCTGTTTTCTATTTCACTTATTTGCTCTAATTTTTATAATTTCAGGGTTTTTTTAAGAGAATGTCTGGTTTTCTTGTTATTCTGTTTCAATTTGTTGGAGATATTGGGTTAGAGTCAAAGGTCATTTTCTTCCTGCCTTTTGATGAGTTTATTACTATAAATTGACCTCTGATTACGGATTTGGCTGTTTCCCAGAGGTTTTGGTAAGTGGTGTTTTCATTGTCATTTGTTTCAAAAAAACTTTTTAATTTCATTTTGTATTTCTTCTAGTACCCACTCATGTTCAAGCAAGGTATTATTTAGCTTCCAAATGTATGTTTTTTTTTCTTCTTTATCGTCATTACTAATTTCTAATTTTGTAGCATTGTGGTCTATGTTTTTTAATTGATGGCTGCCTTGTGAACTAAAATGTGATCTATTTTGGAGA
>NW_006399790.1:12006729-12057776 GCF_000299155.1 Elephantulus edwardii | reverse complement strand
CTTCTGGTATTCTCTGCTTTCAGCTAAGATCCATCTAACATCAGCTACAACATCCCTAGTACCACGACCCCTTCTAAACCCAGCCTGGACTTTTGGCAGTTCTCTGTTGATGTGCTGTTCTAGTCATTTTTGGATAATCTTCAGTAGAATCTTGTTTACATGTGAAATCAATGATATTGTTCTGTAGTTTCCACACAAAGATGGGTCGCCCTTCTTTGGGATGGGAACAAATATAGACCTCTTCCAGTCAGTTGGCCAAGTGGTTGTTCTCCAGATTTCTTGGCACAACTTGGTGAGCACATCCACAGCAGCATCTGTTAGCTGAAATATGTCAATTGGTATACCATCTATTCCGGGGGCCTTATTTTTTGCTATTTCCTTCAAAGCAGCAGAACTATACCACTAGGATGAAAATATTATATTACCTCACTCCTTTTGAAAGCAATTCTCTCATAATTGAGTTTGATATTATTATAGATTGGAAGCTGGAGTGGCATCGACTTCCTAAAAAACATGCTTCTGGAAACTATGAACTTTGAAAAATGATGATAGTTATAGAAAGAATTATTGTAGATGGGAGTATAATCAAGAATTTGAAAACATTTAGAATAAATGAAACAAACTTACAGGAATCAAGTAAATTCTGACTCAAGGCAACCTTCCATCAGGTTTCTGATGCTGTAAATCTTAATAGGAGAACACACAGATGTCGTCAATGGAGTTACTGATGGATCCAAACCACTCGAGATCCATGGCCTTTGAGTTGGAGTTTCAATACAGTACAAGTTATACCATCTGAGTGTCTACGGTTTAACATTAAAAATGTCTTTGCTAGCCAATTATTAATTACTTATTTTGTGCTAAATTACTTCTTGTATTAAGGAGAAAGGGTTGGATGAGATATAAGCCACATTCTACTAGATGCTAATATAAGCTAATAGGACCTCTCTTTAACTTGAGACTCCTGTCTTCAATGGATAGTCTACAAGGCTCACCAGTCTCTGCAAAACCAGTCTGCATACCTACAGTCACGTGAGTCATCCCCTGACAGATCTACCAAACCGAAGGGATATAGAGAAGCTATGGAAATGAACAAAGGAGGAGCTGATGATGTCACAAATTAAGGATTTATACAGCAGGGCAAGCATGTGAGACAATATGGACTTCTTTTTAACTAATTTGCAACTAATCTTAGGATGAATTATAAAAAACAGTTGGTGTCAGAGTAGCAGGGTTTGCTACAAAGGTCCAGACTCTCTGTAACATGTTTCTTTGGAGAAAATGGGGTAAACAAAATAATAAGAAACTTTTGGTCTCTAGATAGCTTAATGCAGTTATTATGTTGCAGTCAGTTACCAAAGGCAAAAGTTACTCATGGGATATGAAGTTAGTGGACTTCCTGAGAACCTGGGTAACTGGATATATACAGAAATAGAAGGTGATAAGGGAAGAACAAAAATGATATTTCCTTGGTTTTTGCTATCAGTACTGGCAGCATATACGATAGAAAAGAATGTTGTAATTAAGATGGCTGAAATAATAGCTGAACAATCTCCTACCAGGGCAGGGTAATGCTCTTTAATCTCAGTCTCTACCTGGAAAGAAGAAAACATATAGAAACAACCAGAAATACCTTTCCAATCTGTGGCCACAAAAACAAGTCTGGGAAGCAGATAGGTAGTATCAAGAAACTATTGTAACTAGGGGATATAGTATAGATGAAATGCACACGTTTGTAGATTGTTACCAGCAGCTTCCTAAGGAACTATTACTAAAATGGACTGTGAGAGTGATGAATTTAGGGGCAGTATCTGTGGCTCTGAATACTACAGAATGGAGGACCATGTTTGGATGCAGCAATGGGCCAAGAAACATAATATTAAATAGACATACCATATTGCCTGTCATCCTCAGTAATGATCTTCTAGAGAATTGGAATAGGAAATGGAATCATTGGTTACATAAAATATGTGGGAATAAGGCTAGGAAGGGCTGGTTCACATGTCTTCAATGGCATGTACTCACACTCAATATGAGAGAAACTAAAGGGAGTACACCACTTGATAGATTGCCCTAGCAAGTACATCAAATACAATACTGAATAAGAATAGTAGTAGTGGGCATCCTTGTCTTGGTTCTGTTAGCAAGGAAAATGCTTTTAGTCTCTCTCCATTGACAGCTTTATAAAATGAGCCAACTAACATCAGGTAACCTAAATTTTGCATTTAAATCTTTTATCTTTGGTTCTAATTTGTACATTTAGCCCCACTCAAGGACAGAAACTATGAAGGTATTCACAAACAATGCTATAATGTTTATCTTAGAAGTTTTCTTAATGAGCAAGGGAGATGTGGATCTTTCAGGAAAGTTAGCCTCTGTCACCAAAAGAAGAACATAAATTATTACATGTATTGTACACCAATATTCACAGCAACATTGTTCACCATCACAGGAACATGGAAACAGATCAACTGTCCAGTCACAACTGACTGGATTGAGAATTTGTGGTACAGTCACACAATGGAATATTATACAGCACTCATGAACAATTATTTTAAAAATACTACAAATAATAACTTGGGAGAGACTGGAGAACATTATTCTGAGTGAAATAAGTCAATATCAAAAGTAAAATTAATCCATAAGACTCGTATTTTAAAAATAAAAGGATAACTAGTAGAACATGTATGGGGACCCAAGAGGGAAGGGATGGTACTAGATGGGTGAGGATAGGTATGGACAAAAGCACAGGTTGCACAGTTTGGTGGGTGGAGGGAAAGGGGGAAGGAAATGGGAAGGATCCAGATGAAAAGACAGGGTAATTATGAGCAAGGTCCAGTGGTGATTAATTGTATAAAACATAATGCATGTGAATGATTATGTGAAACACAATATGAATGAGAAATAGTATGAAACACAATAGATATGAATTGTGTTAGCAAACCAATTATTTTTTAAGAGGAAAAAATATAGCAGAAGCCATTCAAGTTCCTATTAGAGAGTCAATTACATTTACAAATTCAAATCTAAATTCTTCTCAAGTAAAATAAGGGTGAAACATCTAATTACAAATTTATCCACAGTAGCGCCACTAACAGCCTACATTGATTTCAAATAATCAAGAAAATAATGCTTATTGAAATAAGAATTTTATTTAGAACTGAGAATGCAAGAAATCTAATCAGAAAATCAGGCAGTGTCAACATATATGTAAAAGAGAATGGAAGTTTAGATATACACTAATCATCAAAGTCATAGGAAGAGAAATATCTGAGGATTTTTATTAAAATGAGGAATTAATTTAGGAATCTGAAAGCTGAAAAGAAGATGGAAGAACATTTTTGGTGAGTTCTGTATTTGACAATCTTAGAATGCCCACTTTCCAATTAAAAATGCCTGGGAAGAGAGCAAACTTGGCTGGAGATAGCAGGTATTTCAACAAGTAGAGGAGGCAATTAATAGCATCAAATTTAGCCAAGAGAAGAGATATTGATTTAAAAAAAAGATTTCAGTAATACCATTCAAATTCATTGTGTGATATAATTAGAGTCTGCCAATTTCAATTTGGTCTAGCTTAATATCTTGGCTCTCAAACAAAACTTTATTATAGAATTAATTTTTGTTAAAAATAGCCATTAAGGTCATGAATACTGTATGATTAATGTACCATATGATTGCATGAACTGTATCATTTCCAGAGTAAATGTATTATGTAATTGCATGAATAAATGTAAAATTATGTGATTAAATATGAGTCTTTGTTCATTGTAACTGAACTTTATGTAGGGAAAAAATTAGTCAGCTCATACTACACCTTTTCAAGTATTATGCATATGCTATACATATAGTCTTCCCTCTCCTATTAATAACCATTTAATTTCATTGTTTACTTCATTACATGACTAGGACAGTCAGAGAAGCAAATAAAAATAGGTGACATTCAATTGAATTCAAATGTCTGATATACAATGGATATCAATGTAAATATGTGGTATTTAATAAAATTGTTTTTTTATCTGGAAGTCCAATTCCATTGAGCATCCTCCATTTTTTCCTATGTTCCTTTGCTTCCAGGGATTTCTAGATTTTTTAAACTACCTGACCACTCTAAATCATCCTTTCCTACACTATACTCATCATAGATGCAACATAAAACAATGAATTCACCTCTCAGTTAACAATGAAAAAGCTTTTCTAAAATAAGAACATGAAGGAAAGATGTTATCACAGCCTTGTTCTATTATCAGGTGCCATTGAGTCCATTTCTAATTGTAGTGACCATATGTACGACTTGCAAGCACGAGTGCATCCACTTCCTGAACAACATGCCTACAATTCTATGAATTTTGATGATGATGATTATAGAAAGGTTTCAGGCCTTTTTTATTCATAGGGTCATTAGGAGTTGTGCTCAACTCCAAGGCAACCAACAACAACACAACAATATGTACAACAGAAAGGAATGTTACCAATTTTTGCACCATCCTAACAATAATTGCGATGCTTGAATTCGTTGAGCGGTCATAGTGTCAAGCCAGTTCATAAGGGATCTTCTTTTCACTGATACTTAAAACATGTGATAGCCTTCCTCAGGGCCTGGTCTCTCCTGATAACATGTCTAAAGTATGCCATCTCAGAGAAGAGTCTCTTAACAAAATTTACAAAATACTCCTGGGCCTCCACAAGAAAAAGATTGTTAACCCAATTACAAAATGGGCAAAAGACATGGAAAATATTTCCACAGAGGAAGATATTCTAATGGCCAACAGACACATGAAGAAATGCTCTAAATCACTGGCAGTAAGAGAGATGCAAATCAAAACCACAATGAGGTACCATCTCACTCCAGTAACAGTGGGAAAGTTTACCAGGGCAGCAAGTAATAAATACTGGAGAGGATGTGGTGAGAAAGGAACTCTTATATATTGTTGGTGGGATTGTAAAATGGTACAACCATTGTGGAAGGCAGTTTGCCACTTCCTCAAAAAACTGAACACAGAAATTCCATATGACCCAGCTATTCCACTACTTGGAATATACACTGAGAAAATGAGAACTGAGGCACAGAGATTTGTATACCAATATTCATAGCAGCATTATTTACTACTGCAAGAATATGGAAACAGCCCAAATGTCCAACCACAAACGAATGGATTGAGATATTATGGTATTCACGCAGTGGAATACTATGCAGCACACAGGAGTAATGATTTTGTAAATTATTACCTAACTTGGGAGGGACTTGAGAGTATTATGCTGAGTGAACTAACTCAGTCCCACAAGGAAGAATGTTGTATAAAACCATTATTATAGTATGAGAATAAGGATCCAGAGGGGTGGGAGAGGCTAGAAGCAGAAGGATGTGGAGGGAGGATTAATCATGGTGTTAACAATTTGATGGGTGTGGGAGTGATTGAAATTGAAAGAATTTGTTCTTGAAGACAATGTATTCGAATTCTGTAAATTAACTAATAGAAAATTTAAAAAATAAAGTATGTGAGACAAACACTGTTTTTCCTTATGTCTAAGAAACATTCTGACCATACATTTTTCAATACAGATAAGCTTTGGATCTTGCCCATCATTTCCCTGTCTTTTCAGGTCCCTGTCAGATATTTCCTTCAATGGTGATTTTATAAATTTATACATTTTATAAAACATAATACATGGGAATAATTGTATGAAACACCATTGAAACTAATAAAATTTAATAATTAAAAAAATTGTATGAAACACAATGTGAATGAAGACTAGTGTGAAATAGTGTAAAATTTTATAAATTTATAAATTTTATAAAACATAATGAATGGGAATAATTGTATGAAACACAACGTGAATGAAGATTAGTGTGAAACACTATGTAAACAAACACTGTAAGCAAACTAATATAAAATTTAAAAAATATATACTTATTCTTCTAGTAGTCCATGTTATATCACATATTCTTTCCCAACAGCAAAATCCAAAGTCCTTAAGTTTTTCCTAAGTTTTCCTTTTTAATTGCCAAGTTTTTGCAAGCATATATTGTGGTGGTGGTGGTTGTTAAATACTATCAAGTGGGAAGAAATCCATTGCTGACTCTCTAGTGGGTTTTCAGAGGCAATAAATCATATGGGAAAAGAATGTCCATCTTTCTCTTGTGAAGTAGTTGGTGAACTTGAACCATGTTGCAATTCTTAACAACTGAAACATCAGGGCTCTCTTATTGAAGGCATATAAGACCACAGAAAAATAGCATAACTTGAGTCAGGCATAGCTTATTGTTCAAAGCAATATCTTTGAGGGTTTTTTGTTTGTTTGTTTTTACCTTGTTCTCTCAATCACCTTAATTTCTATGTTTGTTTTCATTTTAATTTACACAAGAATTTTTTAACTGTTATTTTCATGAAACCTTGCAGAAAGGATGAGTTTTCATTTATTCATTGATACACATTTCCCTCTTCCTCCCCTAATTCACTTTAAGATGTATGTCTTATTTCATATCATTAATTGCCATGGATATGTCTATTCATGAATTCCTTTTAGATAGTCCCTATAGCCAAGACAGGATAAAACAGATGAATGAGACCCTCTAAAACTGTATCCCCATGCACATTAAGAAACTTCTCCAATAAGGTAAAAAAGAAGCCCACAGACTGGGAAAAATGTTATTTCTGATAAAGGACTCTTATCTAAAATTTATATAATACTCCAGCACCCCAGCAAGAAAACGACAAACAAAATGGGCAGAAGATATGAATAGACACTTCACCAAAGAAAAAATCCAGATGGCAAACAAACACATGAAGAAATGTTCAAAATTCCTAACTATCAGAGAGATGCAAATGAAAACAATGAGGTATTATCTCTCCCCAGAAGCAAACAACAAATGCTGGTCAGGATATGGAAAGATCATTCGTTGCTCGTGGAAATGTAAAATGTTACAGCTACTATGGAAAATAGTATGACACTTCCTCAAAAAGGTGGAATTAGAAACACTATTTGATCTAGCTATCCAACTACTGGAAATATGTTGTTGTTGTTGTTATGTGCTGTCGAGTCGTTTGTGACTCATAGCGACCCTGTGTACAACAGCCCTAAACCGTGTTCTATCCTGTGCCAATCTCATTGCCTCTGACACTCCCATCCTGATTACCTCAGTCACTGAATCAATCCACCTCATAGAGGGTCTTCCCCTCCTGCGCTGTCCCTCCACTCTACCCAGCATGATGTCCCTCTCCAAAGACCTGTCTCTCCTTACAACATGTCCAAAGTATGTCAGACGAAGCCCCAGAATCCTTGCCTCCAAGGAGCAGCCTGGTTTAATCCTGTCTACGATGAACCTGTTTGTTTTCCTGGCAGTCCATGGTACATTCAATACTCTTCTCCAGTACCACAGCTCAAAGCCATCAACTCTCCTTCTATCCTCCCTAGTCATTGTCCAACTCTCTGATGCATAACAAGTGATTGCAAAAACCATGGCCTGTATCAGGCGGACCTTAGTCTCCAGAGGGACACTGTTGCTCTTCAGTATTTTGGAGAGGTCCCTAACCGCAGACTTTCCCATTGCAATACGTTTTTTATTTCCTGGCTGCTGGTGCCAAGAGTGTTGACCGTGGAGCTGAGCAAACTGAAGCTGTGAACAATCTCAATCTCTTCGCCATCCATCCTGACGCTACCGATTGGTCCAGTGGTGAGAATTTTTGTCTTCTTAACATTGAGCCTCAGTCCATATTGAAGGCTGCAGTCCTTGACCCTCTGCAGTA
This sequence comes from Elephantulus edwardii, assembly GCF_000299155.1. NCBI lineage: Eukaryota > Metazoa > Chordata > Mammalia > Macroscelidea > Macroscelididae > Elephantulus > Elephantulus edwardii. The sequence continues at coordinate 12,050,031 of NW_006399790.1, read as the reverse complement.
AGTGCATGAGGTCCTCCACTGGAAATATACCCTAAAGAAACTAGAGCCATGATACAAACAGATGCACACACACCACTATTTATTGAAGCATTATTCACAATAATGAAGACATGGAAGCTGCCCAAGTGCCTGTCAATGGAAAAAAAATGAATAGAAAAACTAGGGTACATTCACAGAATGAAATATTAAGTGGCACTGACACTACACAACATGGATGAGTCTGAAAGCTGAGTGACATATCTCAGACAAAGAAGGACAAATACCACATAAAACCACTGTTATGAAAATAAGATGGACACAGTGGAGAAGAAAGCAGGAAAAGAATGGCTAGATAATGAACACTACACTAGAATGGAAGGGAAGGACTATCTGTTTTTTACACTTTAAAGAGGTGTTTTGCAGATTTTTCTAAAGCCAAATATCCTTTGATTTCTTGACTGCTATATCTAAGGGCATTTATTGTGGATTCAAGTGAAAGTAAATCCTTGATAATATCAATTATGTCTGTTTATAATAACTTTGCTTATAGTTTCAGTGGTGAGACTTTTGGTTTCTCTATGATGAGCGAGCTCTGGTGGCCTAGGGGCAAGAAGCTGTGCTGCAATCCTGAAGACACACAGTTCAAGGCCACCAATTGCTCCCCTGGAGGAGGATGGGCCATTTCCTTCCTGTGATCAGCTGCCTCTGAAAACCTGACGGAGGGTCAGTTATGAGTTGGTTACGACTTGACAGTACACAAGAACAATAACAACATGCTGAGATGTATCCATACTGAAAACTGGAGTCTTTGTTCTCACTAACAGCGTGAAAATGTAGTTGCATGTTTTTTGGTGTTTATTCCCTCCTCCCACCCCCAATATATGGCACGTTAGGTAAAAGTGTTGATAGTGGAACATCTAAATGTTTAACAAATTAGAAATCAATATTTGAAACAAAAACCTGGAGGACTTTTCAGTAAATCAGTCTTAACATCTTGTTTTTCTCCTATTCTTCAATTTGTATTTTTAAAAACTCTGTAAGGCATGTAATAATCATGTAAAATCCAATCATAAGTTCTTTAGCATTACAGCCCTGCCTAATTTGTTTTTGCTTGAAACAAATTATTATACTTTTATTTTTTTAATCTCCTTTTCTCTGTACTTTTCTCTCTTTCACCATCTCTCAGTTTGTTTGTCTGTTTTCCTTTTGTCATTCACTCCTTCACTACTTTTATTTCTGCTATCTAAAGGACAATATTGTCAGGGGAGATTTCTTTCACAGTTTTCCTTTGACTAAATCAAAGACTATTTTTGTTGTTGTTGCAAAAGAAAGAACATATTTTAGAATGTTTTCTTTGCCTTGGACTGACATTTAGAGTTTCTTTTATCTGTCTAAGGGTGTGTTAAAAATAAAGAGTTGGGAAGATGTTATCTTTTGTTTCTTGCATTGAACTTGTTCTATCAAAAAATCCTGTGGCTTTTAAGAATCTTTGTCGCTTTCTTTCTCTCTCCGTATTTCTTACACTGCTGTGCTTTTTCCTGCTTGAGCCCTTTAATGTCCTTAGTGATAACAAATTTGATACCAGTAATGAAAAGGACATGAAAAAAATCAATAGCTTTAAAAAAAACCCAAACAACATTAAATTGAACTCTTACTATCCACCACTAAAATGGGTTCTTTCTATTCTGTGCTATGACTTAAGAGATTTCTTTGTAAAGGACCACAGGGATTGAAATGATAAGCAAATAAGCGCTGAGTAAAAAATTCCTGTGAGAAACATGTGCCAGGAAGAAAAATAAATCCAAACTATATGTTGCAAGATGTTTAAGATACCATGTGCCATTACCAAATCCACATTTCTAGAAATGTGTTAAATATTTGGGTCATATACTCTCTCCTCTTGAAATACTAATACTACCTAATACCTACCAACTAGGGAAATGGGCAATGAATAAGGATGACAGAAGAAGAATTGATGTCTTTGAGCTGTGGTATTGGAGAATATTGAATATCTCATCCTGCCAAAAAAAAAAATATGTCATGGTGAAAGTGCAACTATAATGCTCCTTGGAGGAAAAGACAATAAAACCTTATCTCACATACTTCTGGAATGCTGCTGGGAGAGGCTGTCCCTTGGAGAAGAACATCATGCTTACAGAGGTGAAGTGTTATCAAAAGAGAGGAAGACCTTCAAGCAGATGGATTGGCACAGTGATTACTACAATGGGTATAAGTATTCCAGAAGTATGAGAATGTTACAGGATAGCACATAGGTTCATAGGATCACTATGAGTTTGATGGGAACTCAACTGCTTATATTTTGTTAATCTCTTCTTATTCTGCAATGCTTTTAGTAAATATCTAAGTCTTTCTCTTCATCCCTACCTTAAACACTTTCTTGGATAACTTCTTTGACCATGACTTTTGAGTTCCTTAGTTAGCTTATCTAAATTATTTTTCTTCCTAATGATGGTTTTGCCTCATAAACACAATAGAATATAAATAACAGATAACTCTCCTAGCAAGTGATTGGCTTAGATAAAGGAGTTGGAAAACTTGGGTCCTAATTTTTACTGTTATTACTTAATAATAGCCTTGTGACATTTTGGAAAGTTCAGTGTTTGTATCTATAAAAAACATAACAAGCTTCTTGCCTTCCTGGGTTGTTTTGGGGACTATGTGAATTATGTTTACTAAATGTATATAACAAAACACTGTGGCCTCTAATTAGTAGTCAATAAATGTTCATTTTCTCCCTCTTTAAAAAAATATATACATAAAAATAAGCCCTCTCTGTTAGCCCATCCTTGATCCATTATCCCTGTAAATTATTAAACATTTCTTTTCACCAAAGTTTTCTGTGTAATTTTTCCAGTGTACCCTCTGACATTTTTAATATACAATAAACAGCTACTGTGACAGCCTCAGTTACTTTTCTAGATATTTCTCTACTTTTTTTTAATTGTAAACTTTCCTCTGAGATGTTCATTGCTGCTAATAGCCTTTCAAGGAAAAACTGTACTGTACATGATGGGTATCATTTTTGGCATTTGAAACACCATTGGCATAGCTTCCCACATCTCAGCAACCTACAAGTTACATCAGTACAGTAAATTGATAGACAAATACTGTATAGTAAGGGCAAAAAATTAACATCATATATGTACAGTTCTGACCAGAGTCTACATAGCAATAGTTTCTTCCTAATCATATGTCTTAACTTTTCTTTATATACTTCTAAAAATTTAGAATTTGTGATTTATCACTGTAATAATTTTTAGCCAATGAATTATTAACACAGGTTTATCTACCTTTTAGAAGCTCTTTTTGGCAAAGTATCAACCCTGAATAAACTTTTCTCTAAGCATTGCACCCTATTATCCTCTGAATATTGAGAAATTCATGTTTTTACAACTAGAGTCATTACTTACAGCTTTAATTGTACATTTAAAGCATCTAGTAATCTTATTCTTTGCCCCTATAAAACATACTCTCTTGCACACTGTGCTTTTTATTATAAACTTTCATTGTTGTTGTTGTTGTTGATTGCCTTCGAGTCAAGCACAACTCATAGCGACCCTATGAACAAAAGGCCTGAAGCCCCTCTACAACTATTGACATTTATCAAAGTTCATAGAGTTTCCAGAGGCATGTTGTTTAGGAAGTGGATACCACTCCTACTTTCATTACTCTACTCATATTTCCAATTCTCAACCTCAACCAATCATCCCTTCAACACATGGCCATTTCAAGGATGTTAAAAGGAAATGTAGGCTGCATCATACAGGAAAATCTTAGCAAATATTAACGTATATGCATCTATCTACTTCGCTTCTTCCTCTCCTGTTAAAATAGAAGGAGATGTAGCCCATGCTACATCTAAAATGATCCATCGTTCTACATTTTGTAGTCAATTAGTACTCTCCAACTCATGCCCATTCAGTCTCTACTTCTGCCTTTTCAGGTAAATCTGTTCTCAAAGAACACATTGAAAAGCAAGGATGCTATTTTAAAGACTAAGGTGTACTTGAACCACGTAATAGGGAGCTGTGGCAGCCAAATGGTAAGAAGCTTCACTGCAATCTTGAATGCAAGCAGTTTGAATCCAACAGCTGGTACGCAGGAGAAATATGGGACATCTCCTCCCATGCAGTTTACTGCCTCTGAAAACCCCCTGGAAGGTCAGATATGAATTGGTTCCAACGTGACAATACTCAACAGCAACTACTTAAGTCATAATATTTCCAATTGCTTCATGTGCATGTGAAAGATAGATAATAAATAAGAAAAACTGAAGAAGAAATGATGTCCTTGAATTAGGATATTTACAGAGAATATTAACTATCCCATGGACTGTCGAACATCAAACAAAACTGTCTTAGAGGAAATGCAGTTCAAGTGTTCCTTAAGAAGTAAAGATGATGAGCCTTTGTTATCAGAAGGATCATCATACTTGGAAAAAATAGTTCTAAAGTGACAAAAAAACAAGGAGATGGATTGACACTGAGACTGCAACAACAGCATATAAAGACTGCACAGATTATGAGGATAGTGCAGGACTGAACAGAGTTTCTTTCTTTTGTACTTAGGGTTACAATGGGCCAGAATAGATTAGATGGCATCTACCAAAAAGACATGAACTAGTATCCCACTTCATTTTGTTGAAAACCTCACTTGCCTGTTCTGACATTAAAATTCTTTTTAACCACTTTAATGAAAATAAAAACCAAACCACTAACTCTCCGCTGATAATACATTTTCTTTGCAGGTACAGAAGTATTTCTGGACTTCATAGGCCTCTTCCAATCCATTGACCAGACAGCTGTCCTCCAAATTTCCTGGCTTACACTGGTGAGCACATCCAAGACTGCATCTGTTAACTGAAACAAGTCAATTGCTATCCCATTGATTCCTAGGGCCTTATGTTTTTGCCAATGCCTTCAAGGCAACTTCCACTTCCTCCTCCATTACCATTGGCTCCTGTTTGTGAAATTTTTTTCAGAATTAGTTGGTTATTTTTGGTACAGTGATTCTATGTATTTCCTTTATCTTCTTTTGATGCCTTTTGGGTCATTCAGTATATTGTCCGAAGCATCTTTTAATATTGCAACTCAGTTAAGGAACTCTCAAAATTATTGAGGAATAATGATGTCTGTTTGAGAATGGTCTTTCCAATCACTTGCTATGCATTTGACAGCTGGATAATGAATAAAGATGACAGAAGAAGAATTGATGCTTTGAGCTGTGGTGTTGGAGAAGAGTGCTGAACATCCCATAGACTGTCAAAAGAACAATCAAATATGTCTTGGGGAGGGGTGCATAGTGCTCTTTGGAGGCAAAGATAATGAGGCTTCCTCTCACATATCTCTGGCATGTTGTTAGGAGTGGCTATTCCATGGAGAGAGATATGATGCTTGGAATGGTGGTGGGTTGACAAGAGAAGAAGACCCTTGATCCAGTGGATTGACACAGTGGGCTCTAATGTTTCAGGAGGTGTGAGGATGGCACAGGATAGGACAGGGTTCGGATTTGTTGTTCATAGGGTCACTATAGATCATACTCAACTTGACAGCACCTAACATCAACGATAACACTTGTGGAAATGGAGGGTTTTTTTTAACATGCTGATTTTGTAAACCTTTCCTAAAATAGCCAGACAGAGTAAAAAATCTCCTTAAAGTTAGCATCTGACATAAAAAAAGATCAGCCACAGAAACATCTCATCCAAGCATTTTTTTTGAAAAATTGCCTGGCATCTCTTTGTGGATACTCCACAATCTTGGGAAATAATCACTTAGGATAGAATAAAGTCCCAAGTGCCTGCTTCTCAAGTTAAGTGCATGTGTCAAACATAAAAACTACTCTGATCATTTTGACTGGGCAGCTCAAATGAAAATCAATTCAAGGAAATAAAATTGCTGAAGTAAGTTACTCAGCTTTATGGATGCAATCAGATTTTCTTGCCTGTTTACTCTTCAAGCAATTGTTGGGATATGCGTAGGGCACAAACTCACTTATGAAGTTCTACAACTGTTGAGAGTTGCAGCATCCTACATAATTGATCTAATGGCATTTTTTCTTAAAAAGGGCAGTTCATTTCTTAGATAATTATCAATACTACATTCCACTAGTGAGTTGGGAAGGTACTTACAAAGGCATAGGTTATCCATACTCATTTTAAAACACCAAACTACACAATATATTTTCCAATATATTTTTCTTTGTGGAGTTTGGAAATGTTAGTCAACCTTTAATTTATCTGAAATAAAATTTGTTGTCATGCATATAGTCACAGGAAATAGAAGGGTGTTTTTTTTTAAAACAAATGGCTAACTCTTGTTGAATCTCACTCTACTTAATTTATCATCTGTGACAATTATCCTAATTATCCTAATTGGGTAATTCCAAGCAGTACTTAGATAATGATAATAACACATTCATTCATTTACCAAATATCTTCTGTGTGTTTATTTTTTAAAAAACTACATACTATTCCTACATTTACAGAACTTACAGAGTAACAAGATATGAAATGTAATTATTTGGATGCAACTGTGATAAGGGTAGAATTACAGAGCAATTAAAAAACAAACTTGGATACATAATAATTATAATAAAAATGCTAAGAACTCAAAACCTTTTATTATCCCGTAACCTCTTCCGCTCACACTTTAATGTTCAAGTACATTTTCAGTTACTGCAATTTCCCAGAGAATGTTATGAACTCTGTTGCTGGTGTTGTGTACTGTCAAGTCTGAACCAACTTGGTTTTCAGATATAATCAATCAACTGCCCATCTTTCTTCCTTATAGGAGTGGGTGGATTTGAACCACATGCCTTTAAATTAGCAGTACAGCATACCGCTAAGCTACCAGAGCTTCCACTATGAACTCTAGTTTTCTTTATTCAAGATGGTCTACTTGTAGTGCTTTCCTCAAACTATCTACTTAATATTCTCTATTTTTCTGCCATCAGTTCAGCCAAATTTCTCCACTAAATATATGTCTAAGCCTCTAGACATTAATACCTCATTAATATATGCTTCTTTTCAGTTTAGGGTACTCTTGTGGCCTAGTAGTGAGAGGTTACGCTGCCAACTCTTAAAGTGTGAATCCAGAAGCTGCTCCATAGAAGAAAGATGAACCATCTTCTCCTATGAGATTCAAAGCCTCTTAAAACCTACTGAAGGGTCAGCTAAGAGTCAGTTCCACGGCACTCAGCAACAACAGTGGTTCTTGGGGAGAAAGACAATCTCCTCTGAAAACTCACTGAAGGGTCAGTTATGAGTTGGTTCCAAATTGATGACAGTAAGTGAGTGAGTACTTCTAGACTAGGCTTTCTTTTCCATTTCAGAGCAATTGCAGATTTTTTTTTTCTCCAAAAAGGAAATAGAACTTATTTTCTGACTATAAAGATAATATATGCTATTCGACATTTTTTCTAGACAGTCAGCAAGCATTGTCTACACATGTGTACACACTCACTCTCATATCCATAATACATTGTTGAAACCAAACCATACCATCAATATTATCTCAAACCTGATTTTTTTCCCCTTGAGAATAATTTATGGAGAGATTTTCATATCAATGCATTGTTGTTTTTGTTATGTGCCATTGAGTTGATGACTCATAGCTACCATATGAACAATGGCTCTGAATCTTGCCCTATCCTGAGCCAACCTCACCATCTCTTATATACCCGACACTATTGCCACAGTTACTGTGCCAATCCAATTTATCCAGGATCTTCCTCTCCTGCACTGACTTTTTACCCTTCCAAGTATGATGTCCTTCTCCAAAGACTGGTCCCTCCTGACAACATGCTCAAAGTATGTGAGATGTAGTTTCAAAATCCTTTTCTTTTAGGAGCAGCATAATTTTAACCTCTCTAGGATAGACTTGATTGTTCTCCTGGTAATCTATGATATGTTCAATACTCTTGCCTAGCACCACTACTCAAAGGCACTAATTCTTCTTCTGTCATCCTTAGTCATTCTCCAGCTCCCAGATGCCTAGAACGCTATTGAGAAGACCATACCTTGGATCAGGTGCACCTTAATTTCTAGACTGATATTGATCTTTAACATTCCAGAGAGTTCCTAGATAGATTTTCCCAAGGAAACTAATTTTTTTAACCTTCCTTTCTTTATTTTTTATTGGTTGGCTTAAAAAGTTCATATGCATTGTGTTTTACCCTATTCTTCATTCACATTATATTTCATACAATCATTCACAGATATTATGTTTTATAAAATCAATCACCATTAGACCTTGCCCATTATTTTTTTCAGTGTTAATCTCTGTTTATTACTTCTAACAAAATTCTAATAGCAAACAACTGTTTCTTTTTAGTCAACTCCTACCCAGAGCAACTCCTTACTGGGTTTCCAACTCTGTAAATCTTTTAACAAGAGATTCTCCATGTTTCTTTCAAGGAGCAGCTAGCAAATTTGATGCAGTAACTTTTTGGTTTTCAGCACCATATATAATGCACCACGCCACCAGAGAAAGACATGTACCTTAACTTACACAATCATTAATAAAACCAGAAACTAGACAAATATTAATAATTAATCTTAGTAAGATAGAATGACAGAAAAATTAGAATTATTTAGCAACTATGAGCTAGGAAAAAGATTGACTTTTTTGTTTTCCTTTTTTAAAAAAATTTATTATTAATTCAGTGAAAATTTACAGAGACTTTGGATTTTCTTTCATTCATTATTGCACTTTTCTCCCCTCCCAATCCCCCTCCCCCAAGTACACTACCCTCTTGGAAAAGTAAAAGAAAAATTCTTTCTTTGTTTTACAATCCCTCCCGCCAGGACCACTCCACTATACAGCCTTTGCTCTCTACTCCTGTCATGACAAAAATACCTAATCACATATCCTTTATAAACAGGTTTCTGTTTCAATGCAGTATACATTATTGAATCCATCTTTCTCAGTCTCCCCCCACCCCAAGGTCAGTCCTGTTTTACAACAGTGGTACCATGCAGTATCTGTCCTTTTGGGACTGAGATAATTCACTCAGCATAATGTTCTCCAGGGTCATCCATTTTGAATAATATTGCATGAGTTCCTTGTTTTTCAATGCAGCATAGTATTCCATTGTATGAATACATCAGAATTTCTCTATCCAATTTAATTTATTCCTCCCCACTATTCCAGTAATCCTAGGTCAAGGCACTGAATTATGGCTTTACATGGTACACATCTAGTTCAATCTGTTCCACAGAGTTCTCTGATTCTCCACTACCTTAACTACTGTTGGATCAGCCCTGTGTATAAGTCTTGGCCTCAAACTCACCTAATGCAGTAATTTATAGCCCCTTGGAGAGCTCTTTACTTTATTTCTTCTTTCTTGATTGTAATGAGATAATACTAATTTTTTACACTGAACCTACCCAATTTAAGGCTGGCAGGATAGTAAAACTGACCAAACAAATCTCTTATTAGTTATCACACCTTATTATCATATTCCCACGCAAATGGTGTGATTCATATTTTTTTTACCTCATTATGAGTATAAATATCTAAAATAATGAGTTATTACCTCGTTATGGGTATGAATATCTAAATGAACTCATAAGGTCCCCAGTGAATCTTTCATTTTTCATCCACCCAGAGTGTTATTGTAACTCATGCTTAAAATCTTTAGAGTAGGTGTCATACATGATGATGTAATTTGAACGTGTCTTATGCAAACTGTCTAATCTCCTTAATAGGCTACAAATAGAATCAAGAGAGGCTGAAACTTGTGATTTTTTCTTTAACATAAAGTACTTAAGAGTGAAGGAAATTATGGCACAAAAGAGTAGAACAGATATATTACAAAGATAAAACTTCATATTTGTATTTCGCACTGTTTGCTATATTAAATCCTTATTTAACTATGCACATATCTACTAGGAAATGGATGTCTTTAGCTCTAACATGTCCCACAAAACATGATTTCTCTTAACCCAGCCACTTCATTATCCATCACTGAAGAAACTTGTGAAGTCCCTCCTGATTGCCTAGATTCAACTTACCAGCTGATGACACTTAAGTCTGACATACAAAAGATATTCCTCTCCAATCCCTCAATTATTTTCTTTAGTGCTGGTTATTATTTGGAATCAGATCCTTTGAGCTCTGATTTTCAGGGATATTATGCTATGACCACTTCCACTGAGGTTTTGGAGCATAATACCTTTCTTATTATCACCTTGGAACAACACATCAAATCAATTACATTCACAAGGACCTGAAGTTGGTGTTTGGAGAGTCAGTAACCTTCCTCTGGGATGCAAATAAAAAAAAATAGACCCTTAGGTTTTGGCACCTTAGACACATTCTTACTATTCCTTGAAACAGAAGTGGTGAAAAGAAAATCACATTAGACTACATGGGAACCCATGACAGGGAACATATAAGGGAAAGCCAAATGGGCAGGTGCTAGGGAACCCTCTGAAGTAAAATGTTGTTGTTGTTGAGTTCCGTCAAGTCGTAGGCGACTCATAGCGACCCTATGAATGAAAGTCCTCGACACTTGCATGACTTTCCTTCTTTCTTCAGGTTCATACGGTTTCCGGATGCGAACTATTTATGGAAGTGGATGCCACTCCTGCTTCCAAGCTTGTTTTAATCAGGGAGCTCCACCCGACACTGTCCACCATGGGTAACCATTATTGCATTTGATACATCAGTGTCACAGTGTTCAGCTTCACAGCAACTACAGGTTACCTCTGTACGCCAAGTGGACACACAACTGGTTTTAAACAGGCACTATTTGTTCCACATGGTTACTAGTTCCTTTATAGAGCTTCAAATTATATCATCATAAATGCCACCTACCCTAAAGATTTTATGCATGGGTTACTCATGCTGGGGTTAATGGAAGATGAAAGTTTCACTGGGGAGACCTTATGAGTTCCTCTAGATATTTATACCCATAATGAAAGCCTGCTAGTGACAGTGATAAAGAGTTGCACTGGCAATTCAAAGGCAGACAGTTTGAATGCATCAGCAGCATCCTAACATCAAAAAGACAAAAAGCCTCCAGTCCACTGATAGGTGGAGATTTATTATATTGGGAATGTGCACTGTTTCCAAAATACTCAAGATTAGTGATGTGAGTTTGAAGACTAAGTCATGTCTGATTCAGGCCATGTTCTTTTCATTCACTTTCTATGCCTCTGAGAGTTGTACACAGAAGAATTGTAATGTTGTAGAAGACTTCTGAATATCCCACGAATTGTCAAAAGAACAAAGGGGTATGTCTTGGAAAAAGTGCTGCCAGTATGTGCCTTGGAAGAAAGGATGAGAAAGATTTGTCTCGCATACTTTGGATATGTGGCTTGGAGAGGCTGTTCCTTGGAAAGGAACATCATGTTTGGAAATGTGGAAGGCCAGCAAAGGAGGGGATGACTCTCAAAGAGATGGATTGACACAGTGACTTGACCAATGGGTTCAAGTGTGTCAGAGATGAGGAGGATGGTGCAGGGTAGGACAAGGTTGAGATCTGTTGTCCATACAGTCACGATGAGTTGTACTCAACTCGAGGATCCCTAGCAACAGCAGCAACTACATTTCCTGGTTAGCCATTGCATTTTCAGTTGATTTTGAATTGTGATGTTGGAGATAACTGTAGAATACACTATAACATGGATTTCCAAAAGAAAAAAAAAATATGTCTTGGCGAAAGTGAAACTAATGTATGTACTCCTTAGAGATAAGGATAGTACAACTTCATCTCACATCGGGCATGCTGACAGGAGGGGCCATTCAGTGGAAAAAGACACCATGTTGAGGATGGCAGAAGACCATTGAAAGGAAGAGAGATCTGCAACAAATTGGACTGATATAGTATAGCACAGGTTAGAGAAATATCTCTTGTTCATAGGGTCAGCATGAGTTGTAGTAGAGTCAATAGCATCTAACAACATCATCTCCTGATTTGGCACTTTCATATAGTTAAAATAGCTGATGATATGGTAGAAGGAATGCCTATTCAACAATGATCTCTTTATTCTATAGCTAATCCGTTTTGACCTACTAAAACAGCAGGTTAGATATGAACTAGTCAAAAGCTCATGTTGCTCAAATATAGATATTAAGGGAAAAATAAACCAAGGTCTGAAGAATCATTATCAATAGCCTATTTGATTACACTCTAGCTCCTCATGACTTTATCATTAACTTTCAATATCTTTAGTTGGTTACCAATTAGTGTAGGTTCTTTATTCCCCCTTCTTTTTTATTTTGTTTGTTTGTATTTCTTCTTGTGTAACACTGAATTGGATTCAACTGGCAGGTAATCAAAGATGCCAAAAGTCCGTGACATCCTTCTGGCACAAAGGTCAGAGGAGAGGCTAAGCATATGACTAGCTAAAGCTGGGCACCTCACAGGACAGCCATCAGACCCCGCAGACCCATCCCATTTTCTCAGGTAATCGAAGATGCCAAAAGCCCATGACATCCATTTTGGCAGAAAGGTAATTGAAGACAGCAAAAGGATTAATTTTTTAATAATAATAATAGTAGTCATTATTGCAATTCTATTTTATAAGATGTGTATCATACATAAGGCCTAAAAATCCTACTTCATCTCTTGTTTATAGGATTGTGTGTGTCAAAATACATTTGAAATAGGATACTAGAAGAGCCTCATTCATTTTGTCATTTGAGTGTAAATCATATTGGTCCTTCAGTGTGTTGTTGTTGTTATTTGCCATGGAGTCACCTGCAATTCTTAGCAAATCTACATACAATAGCTCTGAACCCTGCCCTATATGAGGCAATTTCATTGTCTCTGAAACACCTACCCTTATTACCCCATTTATTCTGCCAATCCATCTCATCCAGGGTCTTCCTTTCTTGCACTGTCCATCCACCCTTCCAAGTATGATGTCTTTCTCCAAGGACTAGGCCCTCTTGGCAACATGAAGAAAATATTGAGACTGAGCTTCAAAGTCCTTGCCTCCATGGAGCAGCTTGGTTTCACTCTCTCTAAGACAAATCTTTTCTATTGGTAGTCCATGATATCTCCAGTACCACAACTCAAAAGCACTGAGTTTCCTTTTATCACCCTTAGTTATTGTCCAGTTCTCTGATGCATAGCAAGTAATTATGACGACTATGGCTTTGGATCAGGAGCACCTTGGTCTCTACATTGACATCGCTGCGTATCAGCACTCTGGAGAGGTCCCTAACAAAAGATTTAATGCATTTCATCCAAGTTAGAACAGACAGAGCTGATTCTCCAGTGGGTTTCCAAGGCTGTAAATAGCTTGGAAAATTGTCCATCTTTATCCAGAAGAGTCTCATGGATTTGAACCACAAGAGAGGTTTTTAGTAGCACAAATCTCTGTACAGACTAATCCACCAAAGCTTCCTTTCCCCAGTGTAACCATGCCCTATTTTATTACTCACACCAAGATCAATCAAACACTGACAAATACCCATCAATAATATGGTTAAGAAATTTTGAGATGCCAACGTTCTGGTTCTTCTGAATTTGGAGGGAAAGAACTGAACATAAATGACAAGTTAGGTCATCACATGGAATTAGTATTATCAATAGAGTCAAGCAAGAGTTACTATTTGGAAGCAACATACAAAATATCTACGCAGAAGAAAATATACCTCTAAGTGTGGTCAAATGATATTTTTAAAAATCCTTGATTAAAAAAAAAGGAATCACAAGGGATATAAAAGAAACACAATGGTGATCTGGTCTATTCGTAAAAAGATTGAGTTAACTCTAGAGGGTAAATGTGAGTGTTTACCTACTGCATAGGAATTCAGGTAACACTTTTTCTACATTTTATCTTTGTTACCTAAGACTCAACCTCCATTATTTTTTCATGAAATTAGTTCTTTTGTGGTTGAGTTAAAGACTGGGAACACCTCGTGGAATCTTATCTCCATTTCTCCTAAACAAAGCAATACTTCAATGAAGAGTTTGCTCTCATTCTTCTCCAGAGACCTACAGCAAGGCCATTATTAATAAGCCATATCTGAAAATATCTTTCATGTCATTGCTTTGAAATAAAGATGAAATTTCTTTCTAATCTTATGTCTTTCAATTATATCTTTTATCCAATCAATGTATTTGATATTTGGATGATTATAAATTATAACCAATAATATTTAACATACACTTTACTTTGTCCTACTTAATGCTGACCTAAATTACTAACCAGAAAGAATACTGTACTTTACTTCCCCTTTCAGTACTCTAACCACTTATCACTTCTATATTTTCCCCCAGATCCAAAAGCTTACATCCTGAGATCACAAGATCTCCTATTGCAATGTGATTCCGGTTTTAAGAAATCGTTTGGATTTTACTTCAATAAATTAAAAGAGGCAAGAGTTTCAATGATCCAATATATCTATAAATATTACACGTATATATAATAACAGGAATAAATGTTGTCTTGTTATACTGTGTGCCATTGAGTCAAAATTGACTCATAAGTGACCTGCCAGTGGATTTTCAGAGGCAGTAAATCACCTCGGAGATTACTCAATCTTTTCTCCTAGACCAACTGGTGGATTTGAACTATGTGCCTTTGGGATTATACTTCAGCTTCTTAAAACTAGGTCACTAGAGCTCCCTAGAGGTAAATGTAGTTTAATTATTCTGAGTTAAATGTTAAGGAAAATTTTAAAAAGTTTTATAAAAAACATGTGGCTTCCAAGAAAACAAGGTGGGAATAATATTGTTCACTCTAAAGAAATGATTAATTAAAAGGAAGCGAAAGTAAAAGAAATGGAATAGTTAATCAGTACAACAATTCAGTGAGACTTAAAACTGTTAGATGTTGTCGAGTTGAGAACAACATATGAACCCTATGAACAAATGATCTGATCCATATTCTATCCTGTGCTGTCCTCATACTTCCTGACACACAAGAGCCCAATGCTGCAGTCACCATGTCAAGCCACCTGGCTGAGGGTCTTCTTCTTCTTTGTTGATCCCCCACCCTTCCCAGCATCATGTCCTTCTCCAAGGAAAAGCCCCTCCTAACAACATGTCCAAGTATGTGAGTCCTCAGAAGAACACTTCAGCTGCACCTTCTCCAAGATATAACTGTTTGTTCTCTTGGCTGTCCATGGGATGTTCAGTGTTCTTCAACAGCACAGCTCAAAGGTGTCAATTCTTTTTCTGTCATCCTTATTCACTGTCCTGGTCTCGGACACATAGCAAGTAATCATAAAGACTATAGCCTGAATCAGATGCACCTTAGTCTTCAAACTAACATTACTGCTCCTCAATAATTTGGAAAGGTCCCTAACTGCAGATTTTCCCAATGCAATGTGTCTCCTTATTTCCTGAGTGCTGGTATCATGGGTGTTAATTGTGGATCCAAGTAAGATGAAGCTGTTGACACACTTTTAATCTCCTCTCCATCCCTCATGATTCTGTCTATTATTCCAGTGTTAAGAATCTCTGTTTTCCTGACACTGATAAGCAATCAATACTGAAGGCTGCATTCCTTGATCTTCTGGAACAAGTGCTTCAAGTCCTCCTCACTTTCAGCAAGCAAGATTGTGTCACCTGCATAATGCAGGTTATTGATGAGTCTACCTCCAATCCTCATACCACACTCCTCCTAATAGAGTCCAGCTTCACAGATAATTTGCAAGACAAACAAATGAACAAGTGACTGACTATGATTTGCAAACACGTATATAAACCAGATGTCATCGTTGTTATTGTTATGTACCCTGTGTCATCCAGATTGAATAGGTATGGAAAAAGAATACAACCATGGTGCACTTCCTTCCCAATTCCAAACCACATAGTGCTCCCATGCTCCGTTTACAAAACACCCTCTTGATCCAGGTACAGGTTCTAAATGACTATAATCAAGTTCTCTGGGATTCCTATTCTTCTTAATGTCAGGCACAACTTGTCATGATCCACACAATCAAATGTCTTTGCACAGTAAAGAAATCATAAATAGATATTCTTCTGTTGTGGCATCAGGATTGGTGGAAGATCTAGTAACAATCTGCTTTATGCAGATGACGCAACCCTGCTTGCTGAAACTGAGAAGGATCTGAAGCACTTGCTGCAGAAGGTCAAGGACTGCAGCCTTCAATATGAATTGAGGCTCAATGTCAAGAAGACAAAGATTCTCACCACTGGGCCAATTGGCAGCACCAGGATGGATGGTGAAGAGACCGACATTGTCAACAGCTTTAGTTTGCTTGGCTCCACAGTGAACACTCTTGGCACCAGCAGCCATGAAATTAAAAGACATATTGCAATGGGAATCTCTGCTATTAGGGACCTCTCCAAAGTACAGAAGAGCAATGGTGTCACTCTGGAGTCTAAGGTGTGTCTGATATAGACCATGGTCTTTGAAATAACTTTCTATGCATCACAGAGCTAGACAATGACTAGGGAGGACAGAAGGAGAATTGATGCCTTTGAGCTGTGGTGCTGGAGAAGAGTATTAAATATACCATGACAATGAACTGTTAGGAAAAAAAACCAAACAGATTCACCCCAGAGAGGGTTAAACCAGCCTGCTCCTTGGAGACAAGGACTGTGAAGCTTTGTTTGACATACTTTGGACATGTTGCAAGGAGGGACCAGTCCTTGGAGAAGGATGTCATGCTTGGGAGGGTAGAAGGACAGTGCAGGAGAGGAAGATCCTCTATGAGGTGGATTGACTCGGTGACTGGAGTAGTGGGGGAAAGTGTGTTAGAGATGGTCGGATTGGCAGAGGACAGAGCAGGGTTTAGGGTTGCTGTACATAGGGTCGCTATGAGTTGCAAGCGACTCGGCGGCACATAACAACAGCATCCCTTACTTTCAGTGAGGACCATCTGACAACAGCAATGATATCCCTGGTGCCATGGCCGCTTTTAAATCCTGCTTGAACTTCTGGCAGTTCCTTACCTATGTACTGTTCCAGCCATGTTTGAATGATCTTCAGCAGTATTTTCCTTGCATGTGATATCAAGGATATTGTTTGATATTTTCCACATTCAGGTGGATCACCTTTCTTGAGAATGGGAACAAATATGAACCTCTTACAATCTGTTGGCCAGACAGCCATCCTTCAAATTTCCTGGCATAGACTGGTGAGTGTATTCAAGGCTACATCTGTTAATTGAAAGAAGTCAATTGATATCCCATCAATTCCTGGGGCCTTATTTTTGCCAATGCCTTCAATGCTACTTCTACTTCCTTCTTCATTACCACTTGCTCCTGTTCATACTTCCTGAAATTTTTCAGTGTCAATCAATTCTTTATGGTACAGTGATTCTATGTACTCTCTCCATCTTCTTTTGATTCTTTTTGGGTCACTGAATATATTGCCCATAGCATCTTTAAATATTGCAACACAAGGCTTAAATTTGTTTTCCAATTCTTTCAGCTTGAGAAATGCACAACAAGTTTTTCACTTTTTATTCTTCAATTCCAGCTCTCAGCACATTCCATCATAATACTTTGCTTTGTTCTTCTGAGCTGCCCTTTGAAATTAAATGTAAAAGATTAAGGTGTCTAAATTAAAAGAAAAAAACTGCGAGACAAAAAAAAATAAAAAAATTAAATAAAAAAATAAAAAAATTCAAAACAAACAAATGAAGAAGGAACTGATTATTATTTGCAAACACATATATAAACCAGATGTCTTCATTGCTATTGTTATGTACCATGTGTCAGTTTGACCTACTATGGTGACTTGCTTATTGCTGTGAAGCTGGGTGTTATGTCACTAGTATTTCAAATACCATCAGGGACACTCAGAGTGGACTGGTTTCAGTGGAGCTTCTAGAAAAGGACAGACTAAGAAGCAGGGCTGGCCATTCATTTTCAAAACAGCAGGCCTTCGAAAACTTCTTAAGGGAGTTCTTTTGGACTTGTGTTAAGTAGTAGCATTGCCAATCCAAAAATGTACAGCTTGAGCCCATCAGCTACTACCCAAGAGAAAGATGGGCAATAATCTCCTGTGCCATTCATAGTCTCTGATGACCTAACAGAGTGTCAGCAGCCCTGTGTAAGACAGTTCTGAAATTTTCCCTCAGTTGACATTTTCCCTCAGTTGTTTCAGGGCTCAGTTGTTTCAGGGCTGGTGAGGATGGCACAGAATAGGACAGGGTTCATATTTGCTGTTTATGAATAGGGTCACTATGAGTCATACACAACTTGATAGCATCTTAAAACAACAAGAAGCAGCACCATCTTCATGATTTCCGATAAGCTATGACAATTTCTTCAGTCTCTATGCCAATCTATCTTGATAACAGTTTTCTGTTCTTTTCTTTCACCAAAACTTCTGCTTTCTCAGCATGCGATCTTCTGCCAAAGACTGGCCCTTCCTGACCACATGCCTAAAGTATGGGAGAAGAAGTTTCACCATCGTTGCTTCTATGGAATACCCTTGTAACACATCCTCCGAGACATTCTTCTGGCACTTAGTTTGAGAATATAAAAGTTTTCTCTGACACAATTCAAAGGTATAGATTCTTCTCCTGTCATCATTACTCATTGTTCAACTTCCAGAGACAAAGGAACCAAGTGAAAATACCATGGCTTAGAACAGGCACTTATTAGTCTTTAAACTGACATCATTGCTTTTTAGCAAATTTTCCCAGTGCAACATGCCCTTTGATTTCTCGGCTGTTGTTACCATGTGTATTTATTGTGTATCCATTGACAACTTCAATCTTTTGGCCATGTATCATGATGCTGTCTATTGGTCCAGTGGCCAAGATTTTTGTTTGCTTGGTGCTGAGATATAAACAACATTGAAGGCTGTGTGTTTGATATTCTGGAACAAATACTTTAAGTCTTCTTCACTTTCTGCAGGCAAGATATTTTAAATGCCATCAGGGTCACCCATGGTGGACAGGTTTCAGAGGAGCTACCAGAATAAGAAAGACTAAGAAGCATATTATACTGGGAAAGTCTGCAGTCAAGGACCTCTCCAAATGACTGAGGAAAAATGGTGCTCATTTGAGGATGACGGTGTGCCTGATCCAGGCCATGGTCTTTTCAATCACTCCCTATACATCTGAGAGCTGGACAATGAATAAGGATGCTGTTTTTGTTGTTACGTGCCAACGAGTGGCCTGCAACTCATATGTACAACAGCCCTTAACCATGCTCTATCCTGTGCCAATCTCATTGTCTCTGACACACCTACACCCATTATGCCAGTAGCTGAATCAAACCATATCATCAAGGGTATTCCTCTCCTATGTTGTCCCTCTCCTCTCCCCAGCATGAATAAGGATGTTGTTGTTGCCGTTGATTGCTTTAAGTCAAGTACGACTCATAGCGATCCTATGAACAAAAGACCTGAAGCCCCTCTACAACTAATGACATTTATCAAATTTCATAGAGTTTCCAGAGGTATGTTGTTTAGGAAGCGGATGAGAGAAGAAAAAAAAAAAGATGTCTTTGAGCCCTAGTGTTGCAGAAGCCTAATGAATATCCCATGGACGGCCAAAAGATCAAATAGATATGTCTTGGGCAAGGTGCAATCAGAGTGCTCTTTGGAGGCCAAGATGATAAAGCTTCATCTCATATACTTTGGACATGTTTCTGGGAAAGGTTATTCCTTGGAAAAAGACATCACTTGTAAAGGTAGAGGGTCAATAAAAGGGAGGAAGATCTTTGACCAGATGGATTGATACAGTAACTTCAGCAATGAGGTTGAGTATGTCACACATTATAAGGATAACACAGGTTTGGTCAGGGTTCAGATATGTTGTTCATAGGGTCACTATGGGTCATATTTGACCCAGTGACATCTAATAACAAAAAAGAAGCAGCAGGATTGGCCATCTACCTCTGAAATAGCAGGCCTTTGAAAATTCTATGAATAAGAGTGGAAGGGTATTATATACTGGAAGTAGGGCCTCCCAGATTTGAAGGCACTCAAAGCATATGGAAAAGCAGCTGCAAATATTCATTAATAATAATTGTTGTTCTTGTTGTGTGCCACTGAGTCAGAATCAACTTACAGCTGACCCTCTAGTGGGTTTTCAGAGGCAGTAAATTACATGGAGGAGATTGCCCATCCTTCTCCCATGGAGCAACTGGTGGATTTGAACCATGTGCTTTCAAGAGTGCAGCATAGGTTCTAATCATTGTTGTTGTTCTGAATGTAATTTATGAAGTAGGAATATAGGAAAAATTGACATTGTAAAAAACGAAATGAAACACATTAAAATCAACATCCTAGGCCTTAGTAAGCTGAGATGGACTGATATTTGCCACAATCATATGATCCAATATACTGGAAATGAGAAATTAAAGAAGAATAGTATGGCATTTATTGTCAAAATTATCATTTTCAAGATCTAGCCTGAGATAGATGCTGAGAGTGATAGAGTACTATACACACGAATACAAAGAAAACCTGTTAATAAATTTATTATTAAAATTTATTCACCAACACTAAAGCCAAAATAAGTATATTGATGACTTCTATCAATGTTTGCAGTCTGAAACTGAAAAATGTTGGAAACAAAAATGGACTAGTAGTTATAAAATATGGACTTGCTGCCAGAAATGAGGCTGGAGATCAAATGAAAGAATTTTATACAATCAGTGGTTTATTAATTGCCAGTACTCTTTAAAAAAATAGCTACTAAACACATGTACCTCACCTGATGCACTACACAGGAATCAGATTGAATGCATCTGTGGGAAGTAACTATGGAGGATCTCAATATCAGCAGTGAAAACCAGGAAAGAGGCTGACTGCAGAATAAATCATCAATTATTGAAGGTAAAGAAAGTTAAAACAAGTCAAGAACATCAAAATAAGGTCTTGAATATCCCATCTGAATGAGTTCGATTCATTGAACCAGATGATATGTGGGATAACCTCAAGGACCTCATTCATGAAGAAAGCAAAGTTTCATTACAAAGACAGGAGAAAAATGGAAGACCAAAATACATATCAGAAGAAAATTAGATACATGCACTAGAATGTACAAAGGCCAAAACAAAGGGAAGAAAAGCTGAAGAGACATGAAAAGAATATTTCTAAGGTCAGGGCAGCTAGAGAAGACAAGACAAAGAAGTGCAAAGAAAAGTGTAGAGATCTGAAATTACAAATCCAAAAGGGTACACTGGTAATTACTCAAGCTAAAAGAACTGAAGAAGAAGGCTTAAGGTGTTGTAGTGAAGGAAGCTATGGGCAAAACGTTGAATGATGCAGGAAGCATCAAAAGAAGATGGAAGGAATACACAGAGTCACTGTACCAAAAAGAATTGGTAGACGCTGACTTGTGGAAGTTGTATATAATAAAAAACTAATGGTAACTGTGGAAGAAGTTCAAGCTGCTCTGAAGACAATGTAAAAAAAAATATAAGGCCTAAAGAGGATATAAACTTAATTAATATCTACACACTAAATCACAGGGCTATAAAATATACAAAACAGATGTTAACAGTCTTGAAGAAATAGACAACACCAAAGTAATCACAGAAGACTTCATTGCACCACTATCAATGAAATACAGGACGACTACAAAGAAACTCAGAAGTCAGAAGAATTAAACTATACAATTAACCAACTTGATCACATAGACATCCACATTGAAATTTACTCAACAAAGGATCACTATACATTCTTCTCCTGCCTGCATGGAATATTCTCCAGAAAAGACCAGATGTTAGGTCACAAAGCAAGCCTTGATAAATTAAAAAATAAAAAAAAATACACCACAAAGCATTTTTAGACTGTTGTTATGTGCCGTCAAGTCGCTTGTGACTCATAGTGACCCTATGTACAACAGCCCTAAACCCTGCTCTATCCTGTGCCAATCACACTGCCTCTGATACACCCATCCTGATCACCCCAGTCACTGATTCAATCCACCTCATAGAGGGCCTTCTTCTCCTGTGCTGTCCCTCCACCCTCCCAAGCATGACGTCCCTCTTCAAGGACCTGTCTCTCCTCACAACATGTCCAAAGTATGTCAGACAAAGCCTCAGAATCCTTGCCTCCAAGGAGCAGCCCAGTTTAACCCTCTTCAGGATGAATCTGTTTTCTTAGCAGTCCATGGTACACTCAAAACTCTTCTCCATTACCACAGCTCAAAGGCATCAATTCTCCTTCTATCCTCCCTAGTAATTGCCCAACTCTCTGATGCATAACAAGTAATTGCAAAGACCATGGCCTGTATCAGATGCACCTTAGTCTCCAGAGTGACACCATTGCTCTTCAGTACTTTGGAGAGGTCCCTAACAGCAGACTTTCCCATTACAATATGTCTTTTAATTTTCTGGCTGCTGGTGTCAAAAGTGTTGACTGTGGATCCAAGGAGACTAAAGTTGTTAACAATCTCAATCTCTTCACCATCCATCCTGATGCTGCCAATTGGTCCAGTGGTGAGAATCTTTGTCTTCTTGATATTGAGACTTTTTAGACTACACGCTTATAAAATTACAAATCAACAAGAAGATAACAGAAAATACAACCCATGTACTTGGAAGCTAAATGACACCCTGCTTGATCATGATTGGCTAATAGAAGACATTTATAATGAAATTTAAAACGTTTCTTGAAACACATATGAATATAAACACAACATAAGAAAACCTACGTGACAGAGCAAAAGCAGTACCCAGAGGTCATTTTATAGCAATAAGCAAACACATCAGAAGGAAGAAAGAACTAAAAATCAACTATTTAACACAAATTCTTTAACAAATAGACAGAGAAGAGCAAGCAAACTTCAGACTCTCTAAAAGAAAGGCCATTATACAAATAAGGGCAGAAACAATTGGAATAGAACATAGAAAAACAATTGAAACTCTCAACAAGATCAGGAGTTGGTTCTTCAAAAGGGTCAATAAAATCAATAAACCATTGACAAACCTAATAAAGGTAAAGAGAGAAAAGACACAAATCACCTGAACAAGAAATGAAATGATGTCAGAACAAAACTAACTGAAATAAAAAGAACAATAATGGAATATTATGAAAAAGCTATCCTCTAACAAATTTGACTACCTAGAGGTAAGAATGATTATACATAATCTTACATACTTGGGGATGTTGTTGGGAGGGAGCAGCCCTTGGAAAAAGAAATTATGCTTGTAAAGGTAGGGTCAGTGTTTTGCCAACAAGACAGAAGGATTGCAGTATCCAAAGCACTTTAATGCAGATCTGAGAGAATAAAGAGAATCCTCTCATAAACTTTCTACTTGTCTAACAATGGATATTGGGGTTTGTTTTTGTCTTTTTGAATTTTATTTTATATTGGTTTACATACAAAGTTCATAAAGTCCAGATACATCGCTTTTTTCACACCGGACCTTGGTTAGGTGTTACTCTACTTAACTATTACTATTGAGAGTAAACAGTTACTTCAAAAGAAAAATTTACATACAGTCACTAGTAAACAGACAACTAACCTCAGGTACATTTTACAGATAGCTGAGAAAAAGGCTGTTTGAAAAGATAAATGCTAGGTCAGGAAAGATGCATTTTCATTCTCAGTAAAAAGACAATTTAAAGTAGTTTGCATGACTATAGAAAAGTTACAATAGTGTCTGTGGGCTGAGCAAATGTTAATTAGACAGTTAAACCAATTTTGCAGGCTGGAAACCCAGGAAGTCAAGTTTTTAGAGCTATACCATGTACTTGAATAATCCTGACCTTATTAATAGTACCCTTTAAGTGAAAGAGAGGAAGACTCCCAACAAAATAGATTGACACAATGACTATAAAATTTGGTTCAAGTGTTTCAGAGATGATGAGGATGGCACAGGATAGGGCAAGGTTCAGCTCCAGTCACTGTGAATTACAGTTGACTGAATAACACTTATTAACAAAGCACAGTTTAAGCTGTATTGATATCAGGAATACATAATTTCAGATAGTTCATATAATGGATGACAGCAACTTTGATTTTTTGTTTAAGGTAGAAATGGCCAAACTACACACTGTAAAAGTGCACATTTTCTTTGTACCTAATAATCTGTACTAAGATATTTTGATCCTGTTTTTCAGATTTTTTTACATGCCTTATTAACACATTTATGTTACAATTGTTGTTGCTGTTGTTAAGTGCCATTGAGTCATAGACAACTCATCGTGACCCTATGAGCAAAAGACCTGAAAAGCTGTATAACTTTCATGGTTTCTCCAAGTTCATTGAGTTTATGGAGGCAAGCTATTTCGGAAGTGGATGCCATTCCTGCTTCCAAGCTTGTTACAATTGAGGAAGTTTAAATATAATGAATGACATTTATATTTTTAAATAATTTATTCTGCTGACTTAAGCATAGAGGGCTTTAGGGAAATGACACAAGCAAGGAAATCAATTAATTTACTGCTGTAATCATTCAGGTGAAGAATAACACAAGCCGAAGCAAAGGCAGTAGTAGCAAGGTGAGAGGGTAGGAAGCTAAGATAGAAAATAAGCAGATGATTTATTAGAGAAGTGGAATATTAGGCGACTAGTTGAAGGTTATGCCTTTGAAAGTTGGGCAACGAATAAGGAAGACCAAAGAAGAAATGATGCCTTTGAATTATGATATTAGTAAAGAGTATTGAGTATATCATCGATTTCCAAAAGAACAAATACATTTATCTTAAAGGAAATGCAACTAGAATACCCCTTAGAGGCATGGATGGTAAAACTTCATCTTACTCTGGGCATATTTTGAGGAGGAACCAATCCTTGGAGAGACATCATTCTGGGAAATGTAGAGTCAGTACAGAAAGGAAGACTCTCAGTAAGATGTATTGACACAGTGACTACCACAACGGGCCTCAAGGTGACAGAGATCAGCAGGATGGTGAAGATAGTCCACGGCTCTGAAAGGGTCATGATTACTCATCAACAAACAATAATTTGAAGGCCTGTCTTGTGGAAAATGAAACAGATGTATTCTTTACGGCTAATGAGAAATCAGAAACATACAAGGCAAATTCAAAAAGAGCATATAACTGGCCTTTGGATTTAGAGAAATGGCCTAACGAATAGGCTTTCTCATAAAGCACTTTACCTAACTGGAAATAATGAAAATAGAGTCTATAATGGCATTTGTTCGCAACTGCTGTACACAGTATTTAAGCATCAGACATTATATCTTCTCCTTTAATCGTATGCTGCATCCAAATCTATCCTTCATGTTTATTGAATATGTTTCCTTAAATTAAAATATAGTCCTAACTTAACTATAGAAGTGACATTGAGTCTGAAATTGGAATGTTTGCCCCGCTTTTTGTTAATGATGTCATGATATACACTTATTGATAAGCAAATATATTTTAAAATAATTCTCTTTACATTAAAACCCCTAATAGTTAACATAAATTTAGAGATGCTAGTTCAAATAATGTTTTCTCTTTTGTGTGATTTTAACAAAAGTTTATAGAAAGATTGGGCTTTCATTCATCCATTGATACACATTTTACTTCCTTCTTCTCCCTTCCTCATCCCCCAGTTCACTTTGTATGTTTTTCTTCCAGACTTCTAATTGTCATACTTATAAGGTCTAACCAAACATTCTTTGTATATAGTTCTTCCCCTCATCTGTTCCCTTCCTTACACCACACTGTCCACCCTGTGTCAATCCTAATTTTTAGGATGTATTTTTAAAAATTTTATATTGATTTGCATGAAAAAATTACATACATTGTTTTTCATTCATATACATTGTGTTTAATACATTCCTTCATTCACATTGTGTTTCATATGCTCATTCCCATACATTTTATAAGACCAATCACCATTCATCTATTCCCACTATCATCAGCAGTGTTATACAATAATTCTTTTGTGACTAAGATCTTAAACTCAGCATTTTGTCTTCCAGATTCATTCATTATTGAAATTTCATGTTGAGCATTTGGGATTGTCTGACTCTTTTTTCTAATTTTACTTAATTTTTCACCATGTTGTTATTATTATGCATCATTGAGTCACCTGTAACTCACAGAGAGCCTATGTATAATATCTCTGAACTCTGCTAGTCTCACTGACTCCAACATATGTTCCAGTTACTATGTCAATCCATCTTATCCAGTGTCTTCCTCGCCTGCACTGTCCCTCCACCCTTCTGAGCAGGATGTCCTTTTCTATAGACTGGTCCCTCCTGGCCATATGCCCAAAGTATGTGAGACAAAGCTTCAAAATCCTAGCCTCCAAGGAGAAACTAGGTTTCAAGACAGACCTATTTGCTCTCCTGGTGGTCCATGGTATGTTCAATACTCTTCTCTAGCACCAAAACTCAAATGTATCACTTCTTTTCTCATCCTTAGTCATTATATACCAATTATATTTTGTTTCTGTCTTTAAAACCTTTTATGTAACTGGGAAGGATAAACTATTTTTCTGTTTCAAAAGAAAATAATTCTTTAGATAATTTTCTTTTTACCTACTACATGGCTTTATTGGCTGTTTCTCTTTGTATTATTAAAAAAATTCATGCATGCATAAATTGATATGAAATAAGTGAAAATAAAGGGTGGCAATAACTACTAATATATACATTTGGTTGAACCACATTGAGAAGGTATGTACTGAGAGCAAGATATCATCTATTCGAAAGGCAGTAGAAGTCTTGTGAAAGTCCTGTTATAACAAGTTTAGAAATATATCTACTATACAACTGCTTGCTTAGTAATTTTCTAACTAGTTTTCTTAGAAGAAAAAGATATTGTTTCTATTTTCCTTATCAAGAATGGGTTTTCATTTCCTTAAAAACACAACAATTATGATTATATGATATGGGTGATACAATCCCAAGAGGGAAAGACTATAACGTTCAACTTCAGACACTCCAGCTGTCAGAAATGTTCATTATTTTCAAAGTTCTGTCCAACTCAATATACAGAATTTAGTCTCTAGATTAACTAAATAATTGATTAGTTGCCTACTGCCTCCCTTCATCCACAAATTAGCAAATCACCTTAGTTTTCTCAGCTCGTATTCAAGGGATTTTATAGGATAGATGAAAACAAGTAATTTTTCTAAGAACAAAATAGCGTTCTAATGAAGATGTTCTCAAAATGATAAAATTCTCAAAATTCTAATGTAGTGGATCAGTGTTTCTACCAGGGTGTTTTTTGTTTGTTTGTTTTTTGGTTTGTTGTGTTGTTGTTTTTTTTTATTCAGACCAAATAATATCAACCTTGAGGCAATTGAACTTAAGTTTAGGGCTTTGCCCTTTGATCTATCTTGGCAAAGGATGTTGTTATTGTTAGGTACAAAGTCAAGTAGTATTTATAGTGACCTTATGAATAACAGATTTGAAACCTGTCCTATTATCTTCATCATTTCTGACACATTTGAGCCCACTGCTGCTGCTTGAAAAGGTCAGTAAAAGAGGAAGACCCTTAAGGAGATGTCTTGACAGCAGCAGTGAATAATCTCCACTGTATCAAATCTCTCTCACAATTCTAATTTGAGTAAGCTAATTCATTCATAGAAAGACAAATATTGTATAATATCATTATTATTTTAAAAAAACCCACTCTAAAGAGAAGTTTATATGCAAAATTATTGTTGGATAGTTATCAGGGATGAAAAGTAAGGAAGAGGAGAGTAAAAATTAATGAATAGAAAGTAGACACTTATTAAGATGAGTGAAAGGAAAGGCAATGCACAATAAATGGATGATCAGGCATTGTGTGTATTGATAATTGAATAAAAACCCTATATTTTATGTAAATTTTCACTCCAATTGCAAGAAAAATATTAAAGAAAAATAAGACATGGAATTCTATATGATACACACAGTTTGCCATAAATTGAAGTCATAAATTGAAGTTATGATTCTATATAACCATATTTAACTATATATAACATATATTCTCCTTGAATAGGAAAAAACAGAGAGGGGAAAAAAACACTCACACTAAAATTAGTGAGTCTGGTCATGAAGAAAGCCGAGTCATTACAAAAAAGGAAGAAGAATTAAAGACCAAAATGAATGTCAGAAGAGACTCTGAATATTTCACTAGAGTGCCAAAAAGCCAAAGCAAAGGGAAGAAATCAAGACGTTAAGGAGCTGAATAGAAGATTTCAAAGGGCCACTCAGGAAGACAAGGCAAAATATTATAATGCAATGTACAAAGAGCTGGAGTCGGAAAATCAAAAGGGCTGAACTCTCAGCATTTTTTAAGCTTAAAGAAGGAAAGAATATATTCAAGCCACAAGTTTCAATGCTTTTGGATGCTATGGGCAGGATATTGAATGATTCAGGAAACATTAAAAGAAGATTGAAGGAGTATACAGAGTCATTGTACTAAAAAGAATTGGCTGACACAGAAGAATTTCAAGAAACAACATATGCTCAAGAGGCAGTGGTGATGAAGGAGGAAGTTCAAGGTGCTTTGAAGGAATTGGCAAAAAAGAAAAGCTCCAGGAATTGATGGAATACCAATTGACATATTTAAGCAAACAAACGGATGCTGCCCTACATGTGCTTACCAAATTGTGCCAAGAAATCAGGAGGAAAACTGCTTAGCCAACTGACTGGAAGAGATCCATATTTATTCTGATTCCAAAAAAAAAGGTGACCTGACAGACTGTGGTAATTATTGAATAATATCACTAATATCACACACTAGCAAAAGCCTGCTGAAGATTATCCAGAAAAGACTTGAACAGTACATTGATAGAGAACTACCGGAAATATAAGCTGGGTTTAGAAGAGGTCATGGCTCTAGGGACATTACTGTCAATGTCAGATGGATCTTGGCTGAAAACAGAGAGTAACAGAAGAATGTCTATGTTTCATTGACTATGCAAAGGCATTTGACTGTGTGGATCACAATAAATTGTGGCTAACCTTGAGGAAAATGGGAATCCCAGAACAATTGATTGTTCTGATGTGAAACCTACACTTTGACCAAGAAGCAGTCATCAGAACAGAGCAAGGAAACACTTCATGTTTCAAAATCAGGAAAGAGGTACATCAGAAATGTCCTGTCCCCATACTTCTCCAATCTATATGCAGAACAAATAATTTGGGAAGTAGGGTTTTATGAGGAGGAATGTTGCATCAAGATTGGAGGAAGACTCATTAACAACCTACGGTTATGCATATGACACAACCTTGCTTGTTTAAACTGAAGAAGACCTGAAGCACTTGCTGAAAAAGGTCAAGGATTGTGGTCTTAAATATGGACTGAAGCTCAACATAAAGAAGATGAAGATTTTCACCGCTGGGCCAATTGGCAGCACCATAACAGATGGAGAAGAAATTGAGACTTTTAGCAATTACAGCTTGCTCAGATCCACAATCAACACTCTTAATACAGGCAGTCAGGAAATCAAAAGACAAATTGCATTGGGGAAATCTGCTGTCATGGACCTCTCCAGAGTGCTGAAAAGCAATGATGTCAGTATAGATACAAAGGAGTGCTTAATCCAAGCCATGATCTTCTCAATTACCCGTTACGCTTCAGAGAGTTGGACAATGACTAAGGGTGACAGAAGAGTCGTAGATGTCTTTGAGTTGTGGTGCTGGAGATGAATTTTGAACATACCATGGACTCTCAAGGAAACAAATAGGTCTGTCTTGGAGAGGGTGAAACCAAGTCTCTCCGTGTAGGCTAGGATTTTGAAGCTCTGCTTTACTTTGGGAATGTGGCCATGAGAAGGACATCATGCTCAGAATGGTGGACAGACAGTGCAGGAGAGGAAGACCCTGGATGGGATGGATTGATACAGTAACTGGGACAATAAGTGTTGGTGTGTCAGAATTAGTCAGACTGGCTCAGGTCTGGGAAAGGTTCAGAGCTGCTGTACATAGGGTCACTATGCATCACAGGTGACTCAGTGGCACATAACAATGATAACACACTATGACAGGTTTGGAAGTAGGAGTGGCATCCATGTCCACATGCCTCTAGAAACTCTTATGAACTTTGATAAATGTCAATAGTTGTAGAGGGGCTTCAGGCCTTTTGTTCATAGGACTGCTATGAGTCATGCTCAACTTGAAGACAATCAACATCAACAAGCCATTATGTAATTAATCTCATTATTTAAGGATTCTCCTATATATAATGAGTCTCATTATATAATGAGTCAAGCCAACTTCTTTTTCTTTACTATCTTAGAAAATGCTTCCATGAACATTCACTATTTAGTAAATTCTTACATACAATTTCTTAGGGTGATATAAGACTATCCAACTTCATATTAATGCTGCCAGATAACTCTGAAATGCCAGTTGGAATTAAAACATTTATTTAAAAATATCAATTTCTATTTTCAGTAATATGTGGGAAGGTGTAAGCTTCATGATGTGATCCATCAAAAGTCTGCTTCAAATTGAAAAGCCTTACATTTTCACTAGAGGAAGCCTGTTTTTCATAATTTTATAAAGTATTACACAAATAATTATCACTGATTAAAAATTAATGTTCAAACCATATTTGTGTATTACCTAGTATCAAAAATGGGGAAGGGGAGAAAGGCTGCATTAATATGGCTTTCTCCAATAAAACACAGATTTTCAATAAATTAGGCAAGAAGAACCCTCAAAATTGTAGAGAATAGTTTTATAATAAAATGTAACAAAACCACAAAATATAGCAATCAAGAGCCCCTTTCTCATGGTCAACACAAAATATTTCTTTCACATTAAATGCTGGTTGAAAAGAAAATTTTACTAATATCCTCAGAGAAATCCCGTTCCTTTTATTGTCTTCTACTTATCTACGGTGCTCCTCTTTTTCCATGGAAATTTTCCCAATGGTGTCTACTACTAAATCCTACCCAAACCATTAAATGGATTTTCTATCACCAATCCAATAATTTTGCTACTCCTCTCGATCAAGTATCTGTCAATTAGTATTTCATTAATTCTCGAGGCCTTATTTCTTGCCAATACTTTCAATGTGCATCTTCATTGGTTCTTGGCTATACGCTACCTCCTGACATAGTTTCATGTTAGTCTATTCTTTTTGGTACAGTAAAGCTGTGCATCCCTCTATCTTCTGCTGATTTTGTCCTGTATTATTAAAGATTTTTCCCATAGTATTGCTCACTATTGCTACTGGAGACTCAGACTTGTTTTTCATTTCTTTGACTTAAAAAACGCCAAGCATGTTCTTTTTATTTTCTGACATAGCTCTTTGCACATTTCATTGTAATACTTTGCTTTGTCTTCTCAAGCTACCATCTGGAGTCTTTTGTTCATGTCATGTACTTCTGTATTTCTCCCTTTTATTTTTTAAATCTATTCATTCTAGGGCAAGTATCTTTTTTAATTAATTAATTTATTTATTTATTTATTCTTTTTTAATGTGTGTACCGTCAAATTGGATCTGACTGGTACAGGAGGCGACTGTTCCTCCTTCTTCAGCAGAGCATCTGGTGGATTTGAACCGTGCACCTCTGGGATTGCAGTGCAGTTTCCTACCACTAAGCCACCAGAGCTCGCCGGCAAGTCTCTTCTGACATCCGTTTTGGTCTTTTCTTCCTCCTCTCTCTTCATAATACCTTTTTGCTCTCTTCATGGATGGAATCCTTGATGTCATCCCACAGCTCACCTGGTCTTTGATCATTAGTGTTAAGTGTCAATAATCTATCCTTGAGATGATTTTTTTTAATTCAAGTGGGATTGATTCAAGATCATTTTATGTCCTTGTGAATTTAGTTTGAACATACTTATGAATAACTGATGGTCAATTCCTGGCCTGGTTTTGACTGCTGAAATTGAGCTTCTCCAACAATACCATCTACAAATTGAGATAATTTTACTTCTTCCTTTGATTAAATAAATTTTTTACTTAATTTTATTGCATAATCGCAATGAATAAAACTGTTAATGCTGAACAGTACTAGTGGGAACAGGAAGTCTTTGACTTATGTTAGGAGAGAAGTTTCCAATTTTATTTCATTATTTTATCTGTGTATTTTTCATAAATGTTCATTATAATGTTGAGGAATTTCCTTCTATTTATAGATTAGTATAGCTATGTTGTTATTGTTGTTGTTATGTGCTGTTGAGTCAACTGCAACTCATAACGACCCTATATACAACAGCCCTAAGCCCTACTCTATCCTGTGCCAGTCTTATTGTCTCTGACACACCTATGCCCATAACCCTAGTCACTGAATCGATTTATCTCATTGAGGGTCTCCCTCTCTTGTGCCCCTCCACTGTCCCAAGCATGACGTCCCTCTCCAAGGACAGATTCTGCTTTGCAACATGTCCAAAGTATGTGAGGTGAAGCTTCAGAATCCTTGCCTCCAAGGAGCAGCCTAGTCTCACCCTTTCTAGAATTAACCTATTTGTTCTCCTTGGAGTCTATGGGACATTCAATACTCTTCTGTCATCCCTAGTCATTGTCTAGCTTTCTGATGCATAGCAAGTAATTGCAGACACTATGGCCTGAATCAGGCACATCTTAGTCTCCAGGCTGATATCATTGCTCCTCAATACTTTGGAGAAGTCTCTGACAGCAACCTTTCCCAATGCAATTAATCTTTTCATTTCCTGGCTGCTGGTACCAAGAGTGTTCACTTTACAGCCAACCAAACTAAAGCTGTTAATAATCTCTATCACTTCATCGTCTATCATGATGCTTTTGATTGGCCCAGTGGTGAGAATCTTTGTTTTCTTGATGTTGAGCTTCAGTCCTTGCTCTCAACAAATGAGAAGTTAATTCAAAAGAAACTTAACAAAGATGCAGAAGATCTAACCTACACATTCAGCCAACTTGGCCTTGTGAATATATTCTAAGTACTGTACCCAACTAAAACTCAATTAACTTTATTCTCAAGTGCATGTTTCAAGTGAATGGCATATTTCCCAGGACTGATCACATATTAGGGCACAAAGCAATTAAAAAATTAAAAAGCATTGAAATGATACAAAGTATCTTCTCAGGCCACAATGCCATAAAACTAGAAATTTACCACAAGAGGATAAAGCATATAAAACCACCATTGTGGAAGCTAAATAACACCCTGCTGGAGCATGACAGGGTTATAGAACAAATAAAGAATGAAATAAAATAGTACCATAAAGAATGAAATAAAATAGTACCTCAAAACAAATAATAATGAAAATA
This sequence comes from Elephantulus edwardii, assembly GCF_000299155.1. Taxonomy (NCBI): domain Eukaryota; kingdom Metazoa; phylum Chordata; class Mammalia; order Macroscelidea; family Macroscelididae; genus Elephantulus; species Elephantulus edwardii. Next base: position 12,017,030 of record NW_006399790.1, on the reverse strand, counting down.
TAATATATCAAAACCTTTGGGATGCAGCTAAGGCAGTCCTCAGGGGGTAATTCATAGCAATAGGCAAACACATACACACAAACACAACCAAAAAACAAACAACAAAGAAAGATGCAAAGTCAATGGTCTAACTGAACAGCTTCATCAAATAGAAAAAAAATTATAATCTAACTCTACAGGCGTTAGAAGAAAATTCATTTTAAGAGCAAGAGTTGAAATCAACGATATAGAAAATAGAAAAACAAATAAAACCATCAATAAAACTAGGTGCTGGTTTTTCTAAAAGGTCAATAAAATTGGCAAACTTAACAAAATATTAAAAGAAAAAAGACACTAGTAACTATTAATTAATGATAAAGGTGACATCAAACAAAAATAGAGGAAATTAAATCTATGTCAGAATATTATGAAAAGTTATACTCTAACAAATTTGAAAACTTAGACGAAATGGACAAACTCCTTGAAACTCATTCCCTACCCAAACTGACATGGTGAGATGTGGAACACTTGAGCACATCCATCAACAAAAGGAATTGAGCAGGTCATAAAAAAAACTCCCCCACAAAGAATACCCTGCATGAGATGGCTTCAAGGCTGAATTCTACCAAACATTCAGAGAAGATTTATCACCCATTCTACTTAAATTATCTCAAAATATATAAAAAAGAAGGAACATTCCTGGAAACATTCTATGAAGCAAACATAAATCCAATACTGAAACCAGGCAAAGATATTACCAAAAAAGAAAACTACAGAAACAATATCTCTCATTAACATAGATGCAAAAATCCTTAACAAAATCCTAGCCAATAGAATCCAAAACACATAAAAAGAATTATTCATGATCAAGTGGGATTCATAAGAGATATGCAAGGATGGTTTAAAGTAAGAAAAAGAATCAACATAATTGACCTAATAAACAGTGCAAGTGCAAGAACAGTATGATCCCGGCATTTGATGCAGAAAAGGTGTTTGATTAAATCTAACACCCTTTCCAGATTAAGACACTCATCAAAACTGGAATAGAAGGGAATTTCCTCAACATAGTGAAAAGTATATACGCAAAACTAAGAGCAAATATTATTCTCAATGACAAAAGACTGAAAGCATTTTTCTTGTGAACAGGGACAAGACAAGGATGTCCACTATTATCACTTCTATTCAATATTGCATTGGAAGTACTTTCTAGGGCAATATAGCAAAAGAAGGAAGTAAAAGACATCCAGATTGGCAGAGATGGTTAAACTGTTGCTATATGTAGATAATATGATAGTGTACAGAGAATACCCCAAGAACTCACCAAAAAAATTGTTAGAGCTAGTGGACCAGTTTAGTAGGGTTGCAAGTTACTAGACCAATAGCCAAAAATTACTGGGATTCCTCCACAGTAACAAAGAGAACTCAGAGACGGAAATCGAGAAAGCAATACCATTTACAATAGCCAGCCACAAATTGAGATACTTGGGAGTGAACCTAACTAGAGATACAGGAGCCCTATAAAAAACAACAACAACAAAACTACAGAGCATTTCTGCAAGACACAATAAAAGGCCTAAAGAAATGGAAAAATGTGCCTTGTTTATGGATAGGAAGATTCAATATCATGAAAATGACAATCTTACCAAAGGCAATCTCCATGTTCAACACAATCCCAATACAGATACCATATTAATTTTTCAAGGATATTGAAAAGGAAATTTAAAAATTTATTTGGAGAGGAAAGAGATGCCAAATAAACAAAGCACTTCTGAAAAGCAAAAAGGAAGTGGGAAGCATAGCACTACCTGACCTCAAAACCTACTACACAGCTGTAGTAATCAAAATAGTATGGTACTGGTACAGTGGCAGGACAATGAACAGAATTGAGAACCCAGGAATTGACCCATATATCTATGATCAACTGATAATCAACAAGGAAATACAACCTATCACATGGGAAAATGAAAACCTCTTCAACAAATGGTAATGGCAAAACTGGACTGCTACCTGCAGAAAGCTGAACCAGGATCCACATCTCACACCATATACAAAAATCAACTCAAGGTGGATCAGAGAGCTGGGAGTAAGCTCAATCCATAAGGTTCATAAAAGACAAACTGGGACCAAAATTAGAAGGCTTAGCCTCTGATATAAGGAGACGGTCAGATATTCACAGTCTTGAGAGGATAAAATTGATGAATGGGACTTTCTAAAGACCAAGTCTCTGTGTGAATCAAAATTTTCCCCCCAGCAGGGTGAAAAGAAAGCCTACTGACAGAGAACAAACATTTGGCAATACCAACTCTGACAAGGGTCTTATAACAAAAGTTTACAGAATACTCCAGTGCTTCCAGAAGAAAAAGTCTGATAATCCAATTAAAAAATGGGCAAAAGATATGGAAAGATTTTCACAGTTGAAAAAATTCTTAAGAAAGACTTATTCACCTTCAGGTGGCCAACAGAAACATGAAGAAATGCTCAAAATGATTGGCCGTTAGAGAGATGCAAATCAAAACGACAATGAGATACCATATCACCCAAGTAGCAGTGGCAAAGTTTAGTAGGGCAGCAAACAGTAAACGTTGGGAAGGATATGGAGAGGTGGGAACTCTCATACACTTTTGGAGGGATTGTAATATGGTGTAACCACTCTGGAAAACAGTCTGGCATTTCCTCAAAAACTTTTAACATAAAAACTCCATATGACCCAGCTATTTCACTACTAGGAAAATACCACAGGAAAATTAGAATTGAGACAAAAATGGGAATGTGTACACCAATGTTCATAGTGGCATCATGGAAACAGCACAAATGTCCAATTACAACTGAATGGATTGAGAAATTTTGTACATTCACACAAAGGCATACTATGCAGCACTCCAAATTTCATGGCTATAAGCTATTTCCTGAAATGCTTCAGTCTTGTTCAGTTCTTTTTGGCACAACGATTCTCTATTTTGTCCATCTTCTTTTGATGCTTTTTGTATCATTCAGTATTTTCCCCACATAATCCTGCATACTGCAATCCAAAATGTGAATTTGTTCTTCAGTTCTTTCAGTTTTAGGATTGCTGAGAATGTTCTCCTGTCTCAGTCTTCTAAATCCAGCACTTCGAATATTTCATTATAATACTCTGCTTTTCTTTCTGAACTTATCTTTGAAATCTTTCAAGCTACCTTACTTCTGTATTCCTTTCTCTGTTTACTTCAGCAAGTAAAATCTTGCTAAAGAAACAAGAAACTGCCAGAAATTCAAGGGGGATTTAGAAGAGATCATGGAATGAAAGACCTCATTGCTGATGTCAGCTGAATCTAGGTTGAAAAAAAAAAAAAGAATACTATAAGATGTTTACTGGTGTTTTGTTTTCTTGATTATGCTAAGACAATTGACTCTGTTGTTGTTGTTATTATGTGTCGTCGAATCACTTGCGACTCATAGTGATCCTAAGTACAACAGCCCTAAACTCTACTCTGTCCTGTGCCAATTGCACTCTCTCTGACACTCCCATCCCGAATCACTGAATCAATGCACCTCATACAGGGCCTTCATGTACAAATTGACTCTGTAGACTGTAATAAATTATGAATAATGCTGAGAAGAATAGAGATCCCAGAATACTTAATTCTTCTCATGTGAAACGTAGATCTAGACAAAGAAGCAGTCACCTAAACAAAAGATGGGATATTGCATGGTTTAAAATCCCAAAGGTATACAGTTCGAATCCACTACTTGTTTCATGGGAGAAGAATGGGCAATCTTCTTTAACTGCCTCTGAAAACCCTCCAGAGGGTCAGGTATCATTTGGTTCCAACTCTAAGGTACACAACAACAACAACCAGTAACTAAAGCAAAAAATGTATAAACTGATGATTTCTACCAACTTTTGCTGTCAGTAATTTACCAAAACGCAATCAAAACTCAAATAATAATTGGTTGCTGAATTAAAAAAAAATTGGAAGCAAAGAAGAGCAGGTGATAGCTAGAAATTGTGAATGTGTATATGTTTACATAAATAAATAATCTGTAAACAAAGATTGTATTTCTTAATTTTTGGCAATTTGGATTTTGTTTTCTTTTCCTGTCCCAAAGAATTGGTTTTTATTCTTGTTTGTTTCAAGAAATTGTCAATGTTTTAAATGTATTCTATTATCCAGTAATGTTCAAGCAAGGCATTATTTCATTTCCATGTACTTGAATCATTTTTTCATTTATGTTCCTGCTGTTGATTTCAAATTTTACAGCCTTGTGATCTGAGAAGATAATTCACTGTATTTCAGCATTTTTGGATTTATTTGGATTTGCATTATTACTTAACATATGGTCCATTCTGGAGAATGTTTCATGCACATTGCATAAAAATGTATATTGTGCTCTTTTGGGACAGATTATTTTTACAAGATCAAGTTGGCTAAAAGTATTTAACTCTTCTGAGTCTTTATGAGTTTAGTTTTAGTCATTCTGTCCTTCATTGAAAATGGTGTACTGAAGTCTCCTACCATTTTTGTGCAGTTGTCTATTTTTCTGTTCAAATCTGTTAGAGTTTGACATATATCTTGAGGCTCTGTCACAGAACTAATATATAGATATTAATTATAGTTATGTTCTTCTGTTCAACTGACACTTTAGTCATCATGTAATGTCCTTTTTGTCTTTCATTTTTGTTGTTTTAGTCTTTACTGGGTTTTTATGATTTTCTATTTTTATGTTGATGAGGTTTGTTAATTTTCTTTGAAGATACCTTATAAATTAATATTGTATTACCTAGTCTAGAAGAGTTCACTTTATCTTGAAATTGCTTTTTCTTCCTTTCCATTGTTATTACTGAACCAAAAAGAACTGGTCACCACTGAACCAACTCATGAAGGAGCATATGATCATGAACCAAAGGTACTGAAGGAAGAAATCCCAACTGCACTGAAGGCATTAACAAAAATAAGGCTCTATGAATTGATGAAATACCAACTGAGGTGTTTCAACAAATAGATGCAACTCTAGATGTGCTCACCAGTTTCTTTTAACAAATATGGAATATACCTACCTGATCAACTTACTGGAAGAGATTGATTATTATACTAATTTCCAAAAAAAAGATAATCCAATAGATTGTGGAAATTAGCAAACAATATCATTAATAATATATGTAATTAAAATATTGTATTAACAGATAATTTCTGAAAATTTAAGTTAGTTTCAGAAGAGGACTTGTCATGAGGGATATCATTACTGATGTCAGATGAATCCAGGCTGAAAATAGAGAATACCAGATAAATGTTTACTTGTGGGTTTTTTTTTTATTATTATGCACCTTTTACTGGTGGTAATACATTACTGTCTATTTGAGCTTTATTGACTACGCACATGACTATGTGGATCCTAACTCATTATAGCTAAAACTGAGAAGAATGGGAATACCAGAACATTTAATTGTGCTCATGTGAAATGTATACATAGACAAAAAAGTAGTTTTCCAAACAGCACAGGGGAACATTGCAGAGTTTAAAATTAAGAAGGTATGCTTCATTGTTGCATCCTTTTTACATACCTTCAATCTGTATGCTGAGCAGATTGTTTGAGACGCTAGACTATGTAAAGAATAATGTGGCATCAGGAATGGAGGAAAATTCATTAGCAAGTTGCCTTATGCAGATTACAAAACCTTGCAAGAATAAAGTGAAGAAGACTTGAAGCAGTTACTGCAGAAGATTAAAGAGTACAACCTCCAATATAGGTTAGATCTCAAGATCAAGAAAACAAACATCCTCCCCACTGTATCAGCAAGCAAGATTATGAGAGATGGAGAAAAGATTGAAGTTGTTAACGATTTCATTTTACTTGGATCCACAAGTCAACACCCATGGTAGCAGCAAGCAAATAAAGTGCTACAATGGGGAACCTTGCTGCTGAGGACTTCTTTAAATGCCTTAAGAGCAAAGATGTCATTTTACACAATAAAGTGGACCTGATTCAGAACAAGAAAATCAAGATTCTCACCACTGGGCTAGATGTAGAAGACATTGAGGTTGTTAACAATTTCATCTAGAGTGGCACCATAATCAACACTCTTGGCATCAGCAGTCAGGAAATTAAAAGACAAGTTCTTTGGGAACATTTGCTCTCAGAGACCTCTTCAGAATACTAAGGAGTAATGATGTCAGTCTAGAGATTAAGGAGCACCTAGTCCAATCCAGAATCTTCTCAATTACTTTCTATACATCTATAAGCTGGACAATGACTAAAGATGACAGAAGAAAAAACAATGTCTTTGAGTTGTGGTCCTAGAGAAGAGTACTAAACATGCAATAGACTGCCAAGAAAACAACACATGTCTGTCCTAGAGAGGGTGAAACCAGGTTGCTTCTTGGAGGCAAGGACTATAAAGTTCTGACTCACATATTTTGGCCATGTTTCCAGGTGGGGCCATTCCTTGGAGAAGGATATCATGCTTGAAAGAGTGGAGGGTCAGCATAGAACAGGAAGACCCTAGACGAGATGTACTGATACAATGACTTTAGCAGTGGGAAGATGTGTGTCAGAAACAGTGAGACTGGCTCAAGAAAGGGCACGGTTCAGAGCTATTGTTCACAGGATTGCTATGGATTATAGCCAACTTGATGGCATGTAACAACAACAAAGTAATAAGAGAAAAGGTACAATCAATCAGAAAGAGGTTTGAAGAATAAAAGGTATCAGGTGATACAATCAGTTTCTACTGAACTATTACCATAAAAGTTGGCAGTTTGAGTCACTCGGTGAAAATGTGGAAGAAAGTCCTGATAATCAATCTTTTTCCACAAGGACTCAGAGAATAAAACCCATGAAATTGTCTCAATGGAAATCAGTTTGTTCGTGGGACTTTTTAGACTCACACCAGCATTTAATAAAGGAGAAGATGAAATGGAATCTTCAGTGTTCAGATAGCTAGGAATAACATCAGAATGAAATGTTGTATAGGAAGCTTGTGTAGGAAGCCATGGGAGGAGAAACATATTGAAGAAAAAGGACATAAGATCACACCAATGTCTAGCATCAAAATCGTGTCAGGTAATATATATATAATATATATATACTGTTTTCATGGGTAATAATTGTGGATCAAAAAAAAGAAAGTTTTGACAACTTCAACCTTTTATCCATTTATTATAATTTGGATTATTGATCTTGTGGTGAGGATTTTTGCTTTGTTGGTATTGAAATGTAACCCATATTGAAGGCTGTAGTCATTGATTTTATTCAATAAGTGCTCCAAGTCGTTTTTACGTTCTGCAATCAAGGTTGTGTTACCCACATAATTGTTGATGAGTCATCCTGCAATCTTAAAGCCATATACTTCTTTATGGACCAGCTTTTCAAATTATTTGCTTTAGATTCAATAGGTATGGAGAAAGGATACAGCCATGATGCCCACCTTTCCTGATTTAAACCATTCAATGTTCTCTCATTCTATTCAGGTACTTACTTCTTGGTCTACGTATAGGTTTCTTATGAGCACAATAAAATGTTCTGGGATTCCCAGCCTCATAAATGTTATTCATAGTTTGTTCTGCTCTAAATAGTCAAATGTTTTTGCATAATTAATAAAACACAAGTAAGCATATTATTGGTATTCTCTACTCTTAGCCAAAATCTATCTTACAAAAGCAATGAAATCACTTAATCTAAGAATACCAGAGTCATTGTATCAAAAATAATTGGTCTACACCGAACCATTTCTTAAAGTATCATATGATTAAGAATCAATAGTACTGAAGGAATAAGTCCTAGTGTAGTAAAGACATTGGACAAAAAATAACATCCCAGGAATAGATGGAGCATTAAATAAAGTATCTTAATAAGCAGATTCTACTCTGGATGAGCTTATCAGTCTCTGCCAAGAAATTTTAAAGATATCTTTATGATCAACCAACTGGAAGAGATCTATATTTCTTCCCGTTCCAAAAAAAGCATGATACAACAGAGAACGAAAATTATAAAACAATATTAATATTACATGCCAGTAAAATGTTGTTGAAGATTATTAAAAAATATTGGCACAGTATATCAATAAAGAACTGCCAGAAATCTAAGCTGGATTCAGAAGAGGCCATGGAAAGGGGGAAAACAACAACTATGAAAAACTTAAAAGTTATCACTATAGATACTATAGATAATGATGAAATAATGAATTTCTATAATGATAATATTGGAAAAATACCTATTTTTACCATATTTATTCAATGTTATATTAGACTAAGCTAGCAAAACAAATAAAGAGATAAAAGGCATAGGTATAGAAAAGTAAAAAGTAAAAATTCTCAAACTCACTAACAGCCTGATTGTATATACTGATAGCCCAAGGATCAATTTAAAATGTATTAATTCTAATAAATTAATTAAGCAGCATCATTGAACAAAATGCCAATATGAGAGGAAAAAATGAAAATTATTTATATATATCAGCAACAAATGAAAACAAAATTGAAATACCATAATAGCATAGCAGATAAAAGATGGCCACCACTTCTTTAATATTCTTCTTTGAGAAGAACATGATGCTGGGAAGGGTGGCGGGTTAGCAAAGGAAAGGAAGACCCTCAACTAGGTGGACTGATGAGGTGGCTGCTACAACGGACTTGGGTGTGTCAGGAAGTGTGAGGATGGTGCAAGATAAGACAGGGTTCAGATAATTTGTTCATAGGGTCACTATGAGTCACACTCAACTCAATGGCATATAACAACAACATAACAAAAACAGGTACAATTCTATGTTCTCTCCCCTAGCATTTGTTCATATTTTTTCACTCTTGGCATTAAGACATGGTATCTATCTCTCCTATATTAAATCTGGACAGCCTTTCTCATGGTTAAAATATTGTGGTGGAGTTGACTGATTTCCCAGGCCACTTCTTAATGGACAAGCACCTTATACTTTTTGGCTGCTGGAACACTTGCTTTTGGAATGTAAAAATCATAAAGTGTAAACCCATCTAAAAAAAATATAGGCATTTGTAGGTTGCCATTAACAACTGTTCGTAACTATCAACTAATAACCACATGAGTGATTCACTTTGTATACCTATAAATAATGAAAATTCACATAACTCCAGTCTGAGTCATTACCTGATGATTCTCGAAAGAATCAAAATAAGAATTTGACCCACAGAAATATATTACAATTATTTTAAGGATAGGTTATAAGATTACAATCCAGTTATCTGAACAAAATGATAAAATATGTACAACTACCTTCATAACAAATAGCAAGTGTAATATCTGAAATTATGCACACACACACACATTCTATAAATAAATAATATATATATTATATAAAGATATATTTAAAAGTTGAAATACTATTATATGCATGGCTTGGAATCAGGAAAGGTATATGTCAGGGCTGTATATGGCCTAATGGTAAGAAACTGCACTGCAATCCCCAAGACATGTGGCTTGAATTGATCAGCTGCTCTGAGGGAGAAAGATAGGCAACCTCCTCCCATGATATTAACTGCCTTGTAAAGCCAGGAGTCAGCTATGGGTCAGTTCTGACGCTACGATTTTCAAAAACTACACACACACACACACACACACACACACACACACACACTTAACATAAAAATGGCGAGGCCTGGCACATATGATTGTGCTTATGCAAAATCTATACCTAGACCAAGAAACGGTTATCCAAATAAATCAAGGAAACACTACATGCTTGAAAATAAAAAAATTAAAAAATTTAAAAACCGAATACATTAGGAACATATCATTTCCCCCATACTTTTTGATTCTATATGCTGAACACATCATTTGAGAGGTTGAAATTTACAAAGAATGTGTCATCAGGATTGGAAGAAGATTTATCAACAACACTATGGATTGCATCTAAAAATCAAGAAAACAAAGATATTTACAACCACACATATAGGCATCACCATGATAGATGGAGAAAAGATTGAAATTTTTAACGATTTAATCTGCCTCAGATCCACAATTAACATTCTTGGCATCAGCAGTCAGAAAATCAGAAGATAAGTCATACTGGGAAAATCTGTCAAGGTCCTTTCCAGAATGTTAAAGAGCAATTATGTCAGTCTAAAGACAAAGGTTTTTGCAATCACTTGTTATGCATCAGAGAGTTGGACAATGACTAGGGAGGATAGGAGAATTGACTCCTTTGAGCTGTGGTGCTGGAGAAGAGTACTGAATGTACCATGGACTGCCAAGAAAACAAACAGATTCATCGTAGAGAGGATTAAACCAGGCAGCTCCTTGGAGGCAAGGATTTTGGGGTTTCATCTGACATACTTTGGACATGTTGTAAGGAGAGACAGGTCTTTAGAGAGGGA
>NW_006399790.1:11971060-12006629 GCF_000299155.1 Elephantulus edwardii | reverse complement strand
TAATAACATATAGAATATAGAGAAAGCTGTTGGATTTCTCATGTAGGAGGTAACTGATTGTATGTCAGGAAAAACCTGCTACTCCAAACTAATTTACAGTGGCTTAAGCAAGACTAGTAAATGTAATACAGCCAAGCGGAGAAGCTGACTTTCAAAAACTGAGTGAATGAACACATTCTCATAAGGACATAAAACCATTTTTTGTAAAATTAGAAGTAAAACATGTGTGGGAACTCAAGAGGGGGGAAGGCTGAGGATGGCAAAACCACAGGGTACAGTTTGGTGGGTGGAGGCGGGGACAGGAGAAGGAAATGGGAAAAATCAGGATGAAAAGATAGGGTAATGTCCAATGGTGATTAATTATATAAAATATAATGTATGTGTATGAAATACAATGTACATGAACTTTGTAAACAAACCAATAAAAAAGGGGGAAACCCCAAAATTGTGTGTAAGGAAAGAGATGCTGCAATAGGTTTAAAGAAAAATAGTCGTGAAAGATTTCCTGTTCCTTATCCTTTTGTTTTTAATGAAAAGCATAGGCATAATTTAGTCTAAGGAGAAGGTAGTTTATAACATATATTGAAGATAGTGAGAAACACTCATAACTGATTATGCAAGGTCAGGAGGGAAAAAAACAACCACAACAACCTACACAGATACTATTAACACTATAATGTAACAGTTAAGACATAGGTTAGAAACTTGTAGACATGGGTTTATGTAGTGACTAGCCATTTAGTAATTGTTTTAGTTTGGTTTGATTTGTCTGATTTTAACTTCACAATTTTAGCTTCTTCAATGGTGAAATAACAGCCCAATTCATTGCCATCAAGTCTAAAGCAACTCATACCTGACCGTCCTGCGGGTTTTCAGAAGCTGTAAATCATATGGGAGGAAACTGCCCGTTTTTCTGCTATGGATCCAAAAAGCCACTGAGGGGCAAGTAGGAATATTGATAATAGGGTGATACCTTAGCACCCTAGAATGGTGTTTGAAATTTCCTCCTGCCCATGTTTTGCTCACCAATTTATTCTTTGTACAAATAATTGTTTCTAATGTTTGGCTACTGTTGGCACACTGAAGCTGGCAGCCAATGTCTCAGAATCACTGCTAAATCTACTGGAAGCTATTACTGGCAGAGTGATGGAACTCATGTTCAAATTGCATAGGGAAAATGGATATTAAGCAGTTATAGTTTAGACACCACTTACGGTGACCTGAAGTAAAACAAGTCATTCTAACAACATGTTGCCTAAGTTGATAAGCTAGAAGCCATTAAATTAATTTAAAGAATTAAAGTTTTATCAACTTATCTTTTGTTCATTCTAAAACAGCTATAGCTAAAATGATTTTCATTATTCTATAGGGAGATGCTGTTTTATTACATTACATCTGTTCCCAAAACCCAGGGACCCTTGCTGGCAGTTGAGGAAGATAAATCTGTCAGAGAGATGTACTCCAGGTTCTAGGGACCCAAATGATCTTTGTCTCCTGGGTCAGTGTCATTAATGATTACAATATTGATAAGCTCAAGTTGAAGTCACTTTCTCAGACCTCCCTCCTCTATTGACTATTCAGAATTGGAAAACCATGATAAAAATTTCTACTACAATGAAAATTGTCACCCTGCCAGCTTGATAAATTGTAGCTCCAACTGGCAGAGCCATTTGCCTTGCGGTAAGCACAAAATGACAGATCTTCGCTGAATACAAACTATAATGCTTGCCCCTTTCACAGCTGGTTTAGCTTGTAAATGCAGCAGAAAAAAGGACTGATAAAAATTGAAGGTTATGCATAAAACAGGGCCTGAAACGACTTTTTTTCCCTCTAGTTAAAGGATATAACCTCTGTTATTGAAAGCTGCCCTAAATGAATACTCTAAAACAGTACATGATGATGGCTAAAAGTTTCTGCGCTACAATAAATTGGGTATTTTTCACACAGTTCCCACTAGTTTATGTTTCGACAACCTGCTATTTGTTGTTTCCAAAAATACCCCATTTCATTTTTTTATTATCTTCCACTCAGATATTGAGTACTTCCTAGGGCCATGGCTAAACACAGTATAGTTACTTTTATGAGGGTCTTTCTGATGTTAAGTGATTTTTCAAGTTGTTGTTGATTGCCATCGAGTTGAGTAAGACTCATAGTGACTATGACCAAAAGGCCTGAAGCCTTTCTATAAATATCGATATTTATCAATGAATTGGGCTGTTATTTCACAGTTTCCAGAGGCATGTTGTTTAGGAAGTGGATAACTATACTTCAGGTGGTATCAAACATAAAGAATTATGACAATATTTATAAGCAAATTAATTTTGTTACTGAATTAGCCAACAGATTGACCCCTATGCATATACTTTCCCTTGCTACTGTCTTATATCATGATTTATGAGCTATAATTATATATAGTATCCACATCGTTCTCAGAGATCACTCAGGTTTATTTAGTGCATCTGTAAATGAAATTATTCTGTACAACATTCTATTATACATGATGTTGTTGTTGTTATTGTTATGTGCCATCGAGTCACTTGTGATTCATAGTGACCCTATGCACAACAGCCCTTAAACCCTGCTCAATCCCATGCCAATCTTATTGTCTTTGACACAAATATCCCCTTTATCCCAGTTACTGAATCAATCCACCTCATCGAGGGTCTTCCTCTCCTACACTGTCCCTACCTTGCAACATGTCCAAAGTGTGTCAGACAAAGCTTTAGAATCCTTGCCTCCAAGGAGCAGCCTGGCTTCATCCTCTCTACAACTAACTTGTTTGTGCTCCTAGCAGTCAATGGTATATACAATACTCATCTCCAGCACCACACCTCAAAGGCATCAAATCGCCTTTCATCATCCCTAGTCATTGTCCAGCTTTCTCATGCATAGCAAGTAATTGCAAAGACCATGGCCTGTATGAGGGACACCTTAGTCTCCAGACTGACATTGTTGCCCTTCAGTACATTGGAAAAGTCTCTGAAAGCTGATTTTCTTGGTGAAATTAATCTTTTTAATATCCTGGCTGCTGGTACCAAGAGTGTTGATTGTAGAGCCAAGCAAATGAAACTGTTGACAATTTCAATCTTTTCACTATCCATCATGATGCTGCCAATCGGCCCAGTGATGAGAATCTTTGTTTTCTTGATGTTGGGCTTCAATCCATATTGAAGGCTGCAGTCCTTTATCTTCTGCAGCAAGCGCTTCAGGTTCTCCTCAGTTTCAGCAAGCAGGGTTGTGTCATCTGCATAACACAGATTGTTGATGAGTCTATCTCCAATTCTGATGCCACATTTCTCCTCATAGAGTCCAGCTTCCAAGATAAATTGTTCTGCATACAGACTGAAAAGATATGGAGATAGGACACATCCTTGGCATACACCCTTACCAATTTTGAACTATGCAGTGTTCCCTTGTTCTGTTCTGACTGTCTCCTGGTCCAAGTATAGGTTTCTCATAAGAACAATCAAGTGTTCTGGGATTCTCAGTCTTCTCAGAGTCAGCCACCCTTTATTGTGATCTACACAGTCAAATGCCTTTGCATAGTCAATGAAACACAGAAATTCCTCCGGCACTCTTTGGGTTCAGCCAAGATCCACCTGACATTAGCTATAATATCCCTAGTACCATGGCCTCCTCTAAACCCAGCCTGCACTTCAGGCAGTTCTCTGTTCGTTTTTGGATAATCTTCAGGAGCATCTTCCTTGAATGTGATATCAATGATACTGTTTGATAATTTCCACAGTCTGTCGGATCACCCTTCTTTGGAATGGGAACAAATATAGATCTCTTCCAGTCAGTTGGCCAGATGGTTATCCTCCAGATTTCTTAGTACAACTCAGTGAGCACATCCAGGGCAGCATCTGTTTGTTGAAATATGTCAATCGGTATGCCATCAATTCCTGGGGCCTTGTTTTTTTGCCAATTCTTTCAGAACAACTTGAATTTCTTCCTTCATCACCACAGGCTCTTGCTCATATATTGTCTCATGAAATTCTTCTGTGTTCAACTTTTGGTACAATGACTCTGTATACTCTTTTCATCTTCTTTCAATGCTTCCTTGATCATTGAATATTCTGCCCAAAGCATCTTTAAGTAAGTTTGAATTTGTTCTTCAGTTCCTTCAGCTTAAGGAATGCTAAGGGAGTTCAGCCCTTTTGATTTTCTGACTCCAAATCCTTGCACATTTCATTGTAATGCTTTACTTTGTCTTCCTTCACTGCCCTTTGGAATCTTCTGTTCAGCTCCTTAACTTCTTGATTTCTTCCCTTTGCTTTGGCTTCTCAGCACTCTAGTGCAATATTCAGAGTCTCTCTTGACATCCATCTTGGTCTTTCTTCCTCCTCTGTCTCTGTAATGACCTTTTGCATTCTTCCTGGATGATATTCTTTGTATCCTCCCATAGCTCAGCCGGTCTTCACTCATTAATGTCCAAGGCCTCAAAACTGTTCTTGAGATGGCTTTGAAATTCAGGTGGGATAGACTCAGGGGCAAATTAATTTTCCTTACCTTCAGCTTGAACTTGCATATGAGTAGTTGGTGGTCTGTTCCACAATCAGCAGCTGGCCTAGTTTTCACAGCTGATATTGAGCTGCTCCAGCGATTCTTCCACAGATGTAATATATCTGATTTCTATGCATACCATCAGGTGAAATCCATGTGTATAATGTGCATTTGTGCTTCTTATAAAGTGTATTTGCAATGAGTAAGTTGTTGATTGTGCAAAAGTCTATCATTGTACTCCAGCTTAATTTCTTTCACCAAGTCCATGTTTTCCAACTACTGATCCTTCTTCTCTGTTCCCAACTTTTACATTCCAGTCACCCATTATTAGTAATGCATCTTGATTGCATGTTCGATTGATCTCTGACTGCAAAAGTTGGTAGAAATCTTCTATTTCCTACTCTTTGGCTCTGGTTGTTTGTGCATATATTTGAATGATGGTGGTATTCACTGGACTTCCTTGTATGTGTACGGATAATATCCTGTCACTCACACTATTGTACTTCAAGACATATCTAGAAATGACTTTTTTAACTATGAAAGCAACCTCGTTTTCCCCTCACCTTTTCATCTTCAGCATAGTAGATCATACGATTTTCTGACTAAACATGTCCCATTCTAATCCATTTCATTTTGCCAATACCTAGTATGTCAATATTTATGTATTCCATTTTTTAAACAATATCCAATTTTCCTACATTCATGGTTCTCATATTCCATCACTAGTGTCTGCTTACAGCTGTCTCTCCTCCTATGAGTCTCCATACTTGAAGGTTCAGCCTCAGTTGCCATATCTGCTAGTCTAAGTAGGCTCTGTTGTACACAGGGTTTTCAAAAGCCTGCTATTTCAGAGGTGGATGGCCAATCCTTCTTCCTAGTCTGTTTTTAATTAAATTGCTCAGATTTATAGAACATTATCTGACAGACATTTTACATACTTAGTTAAATTTACTGATAGTTTCTTACAGTGTTATTTTTTTAAATTTTATACTGGTTTACATACAAAGTTAATATATATTGATTTTCACACTGGATCTTTCCCCTTTCTTTTCCCATCTCTCCCCACCCATCAAATTGTGTGACTCTTTATATATACTGTACAAAATCCTTAAAGATAAACTACAAAATGAATGTATTTAACAAAGAAAAAAATTAAGGGTATCATATTGATAGAAAAAACCCAATGTATTATGACTGTGGGGAGGGAAAGTCATATAGATGATACTTGCTTTTATTTCTACCATTTCCTTGAGTTAACTTCATTATTAAGTGTGAGTCAGCTCTGGCTCATAATGATCCTACTTACAATAAAAAGACACTCTGACCAGTCCTCTGAAATGCCTGTAATTTCTGCTGTGCTTAAGTGCATCTCTTGAGTCATTGTGTAATATCATCTTCCACTTTATCCCTGATCTTCTGCTTTTCAAAATATCTCTCTTTTGGGCTTGGACCCTACTCATAACACACATAAAGTATGTGGAATGAGGTGTCATCATTATTGCCTTTAGGGAGCATTAACAAATTCAACCTGTGAGATGCAAAACTTAAAGATGCTATGAGCAATGTATTTAATGACCCAGGAAGCATCAAAAGATGGAAGGAGTACGCAGAGTCACTTTACCAAGAAGAATTAGCTGACAGAGTAACTTTTCAGGAAGGAACATATGATTAAGAATCAATAACTATAAATGAGGAAAACACAATGAGATACCATCTCACTCTAGCAGCAGTGGCAAAATTTAATAGGACAGCAAGTAAAATGTTGGCGAGGATGTGGTGAGACAGGGACTCTTACATATTATTGGTGGCGTTTTAAAATGGTACAACCACTCTGGAAGGCAGTTTGGAGCTTCCTCAAAAAGCTGAACATAGAAACTCTATATCACCCAGCTATTCCATTGCTTTGAATATACCCTGAGAAAATGAGGCTCAATCAGAAACTTGTACACTAATGTTCATAGCAGCATTATTTACCATCGTAAGAACATGGAAACAACCCAGATGTCCAACCACAAATAAATAAATGAATTGAGACGCTGTGGTACATTCATACAATGCAATGCTACACAGCATGCAGGAACAATGATTTTGTAAATTACTACCTGACTTGTGAAGGACTGGAGAGCATTATGCTGAGTGAACTAATTCAGTCCCACAAGGACAAATACTGTGTAAGACCATTATCATAGAATTAGTACGAGGATCCAAGGGTGAGTACGGTAGAAGCAGAGCTGCTGACATAATATCGTTGTCATTGTTGTTTACCTTTGAGATGAGACCAACCCATAGCTGATCATACAGTGTGTTTTCAGAGGAAGTAAATTGTAAGAAGATCATCCATCTTTCTCCCACTCAACAAATGGTTTTGAACCAGACTTTTGCAGACTGATGGAACAATTCCTTACCACTAAGATACCAGAGCTCCCTAGAGAAGTTTCTTAATAACAATATTAATATTATTAAATTCTCTAGACGTTTCAAATATTGACCCTGAATACTGCCTTACAAAGAAGCACATAATACAGATCATCTATAAAGCTTCCACTTCGTGCTTACAATTAATTTAACCACAGTAGGGAGAACAGCAGTGAGACACAATAAGTAAGGAGATCTATATGATGGTTCTCCATGAAGTAAGTTTTAAGTATACTCATTAAAATACAGAGAAGAAAAAAGTGTCATCTTGTGTTTAAGTTATCCATTTACCTTGTCTTTGATCAAGAGCATAGAGGTCACAAGGGAATTTCTTGGTAAATCAAAAGGAATATTGTTCTCACAGTTAATTAACAGATTCTATTAAAAATCGCTCTGAGTTCCAGGCCTGCAGACGCCACGCTCACTACTCTCCACCCTCAAGCCGATGTTTGTGGTCAACACTAAGTGCCTCGCGCATCCGTGCCCGACGGGCTGCTCTCTGAGCTTACCCAGCAGCTGGCGCAGGCCACCGGCAAACCGTCCCAGTACATCGCAGTGCAAGTGGTCCCAGACCAGCTTATGGCTTTCGGTGGCTCAAGCGACCCTTGTGCGCTCTGCAGCCTGCACAGCATCGGCAAGATTGGCGGCGTGCAAAACCGGACCTACACCAAGCTGCTGTGCGGTCTGCTTTCCCAGCAGCTGCACATCAGCCCCGACAGAGTCTACATCAACTACTATGACATGAATGCGGCCAACGTGGGATGGAACAACTCCACTTTCGCCTGAGGGCCACACTCCCCTGCCGTGGTCTGTAGTGGACCTGCCCTTCAGGTCCTAATCCAGCCCACCTCCCTGTCAGGAGAAATAAACGGTTTAGAGAAAAAAAAAAAGAAAAGAAAAGAATCGCTCTGGTGGCCTAGTGGTAAGGAACTGCACTACAATATCAAAGGCACACAGCTTGAATCCATGAGCTGCTCCAGGGGGAAAAGATGGGCAATCTCCATCCATGCAATTAAACTGCTTCTGAAAACCCACTGGCAGGTCAGTTCTGACTCGATGGCACACAACAACAAGTTAAAATGAAGCTCTGATGGATTACTGGCTTTTAAGTGCAGTACTGTTCACCAAAAGGCAGTGATTCAAATCCACCAGCTGCTCTGTGAGAGAAAGATGGACTATCTGCCCTGTCTGATTTACCGTCCCTGAAAACCTGCTGGCGGGTCAGCTATGGGTTTGATTGGACTTAATGGCATATAAGAACATTGAGTTTTAAAAAATTCTTGCATTTGGATGATTCATTTAAAATTTTTTCCTGTGCTAGAATGTTTCTAAGAATATTTGAAACATACTAAGATTCAAGAGAATTGTAAATATTAAATGGCATCATTTCACATACTGTTCCTTAAATTAAACTGCTTAAATGAAATTTCTCATATTTTAATGAGAAAACAATAATAAAGAAAATTTGCACATGAAAACACTCTGCATTTTTTTTGTTATTTCCCAAACCAAATAGCCATAAGAGCCCTAATTTACCCACTAACAAACTAGTATGCAGAACTGATTCCTTCTCAGCCTTACTCACAATCTTATAGGATCCCAGAGTTTATGATGATAATTATTTAATATAAATTAGAGTACTTAGATTTTTTTTACATCACTGTCACCTAAAAGTAGGCAAAAATATGTTGCTGCACCTATCACCTCAAGAAAATGACCCCAATGCACTACAAAAATCATTTCTGCATATGACATTACTAAACAGCAATCCAATAGTTGCCACCTGAAGACAGGCTAAAGAAATCTTATTAAAAAGTTTATCAAATAGATTCATTTGCATTTCAAGACTCTATAGAATAAAATGTTCTCTCAGAGAACAAGACTAAGGAAAAGCATGACATGTTATTTTTTTGTTCAATAATTATAGTACACTTATGAAGTATTCTATATATTTTAAGCATTCTGGTAGATAAGGAAATTTTTTTGAATGATAAGAGTGCATGCTATAGAAAAACTTATAATCCAAAATATAACCATAAATGCACAAGAACTTATTGTGGTGTGGGAAACACATTGCAAACTGGGGAAATGAAGAAGAGAGAAAATGTTTGATCATGTTGAAAATTATTATCAGTTTGTTAGACCTATTGAGAATAAGGTAGCTACATGACTATGATTCCACAGTGTGGAGGCAAGAAGGAAATTATTCACTTAAAGAACATCAACAACTTTGTGATGCCTGGAACAGTGCGGGGGGGAAAGTAGAAAATAATATGTGCGTGATTTTAAAGTTGAGAGGTTATATCATGAAGAACTTTGTTTATATGCAGAGGGTTAAGGACTGCAGCCTCCAATATGGATTGAGGCTCAATATCAAGAAGACAAAGATTCTCACCACTGGAACAACTGGCAGCATCAGGATGGATGGTGAAGAGATTGAGATTGTTCACAGCTTTAGTTAATTTGCTTGGCTCCACAGTCAACATTCTCGGCACCAGTAGCCAGGAAATTAAAAGACGTATTGCCATGGGAAAGTCTGCTGTTAGGAACCTCTCTAAAGTACTGAAGAGCAGTGGTGTCTCTCTGGAGACTAAGGTGCGTCTGATACAGGCCATGGTCTTTGCAATCACTTGTTATGCATTGGACAACGACTAAGGAGGATAGAAGGAGAATTGACGCCTTTGAGCTGTGGTGCTGGAGAAGAGTATTGGGGGTACCATGACTGCTAGGAAAACAAACAGATTCATTCTGGAAAGAGTCAAACCAGGCTTCTCCTTGGAGGTAAGGATTCTAAGGCTCCGTCTGACATACTTTGTACATGTTGCCAGGAGGGACAGGTCCTTGGAGAGGGACATCATGCTTGGGAGGGTGGAGGGACAGCACAGGAGGGGAAGTCCCTCTATGAGGTGGATTAATTCAGTGACTGGGGTAATCGGGATGGGTGTTTTGGAGACGATGCGATTGGTACAGGACAGAGCAGAGTTTAGGGATGTTGTACATAGGGTTGCTATGAGTCGCAAACGACTTGACGGCACCTAACAACAACATCAGTTTGAGGACTAAGGTGCGTCTTTCCGATCACTTGTCTTACATCTGACATAATGAGTTCATATGAGATGACATAAGAAGTGATGTATTTGAGTTGTGGTGTTGGAGAAGAGTACAACAACAGTATCAACATGCCCAAACTTAGTGAGAAAAAGATTTTCCACACTTTCCTCCAAGGAACATTCTAGCAGCACTTTTTGAAGGCATATCTGTCTATTCTTTTGGAAGTCCATGTGATATTCAGTACTCTTCTCCAACATCACAACTCAAAAGCATCAATTTTTCTTCTATAATTTGTATTCATTGGCCAGCTCTCAGGTGCATAGCAAGTGGTTGAAAAGAACATGCCATGAATCTGGTGCACCTCAGACTTGAAACTGGTGTAAATGCTCCTTTGTAATTTGGAGAGGTCACCGACAGCAGACTTTCCCATTTCCATACAGTTTTGCTGGTACCAAGGTGTTGACTGAGGATCCAAATAAGATTAAATCACTGAAAATTTCAATCTTTCCTCCATCTATCATGATGTTTCTTATTGGTCCAATGGGGAGAATTTTTGTTTTCTTGATGTTGGGATGTAATCTATAATGAAGGCCATATTCTTTGATCTTCTGCTTCAAGAGTTTCAAGTCCTCCTCACTTTCAGCAAGCAATATTGTGTCACTTGTATAATACAAGTTATTAGTCTGTCTTCTTCTGATCTTGATGCTACATTCTTCTTCATAAAGTCAAACTTTTTGAATAATTCACTCAGCATACAGAGTGAATAGATACGGAGGGAGAAAGGATTCAACCTCGACACACACCTTTTCTGATTTTAAATCAAGCAGTGTTTCTCTGCTCTGTTCAGCTGATAGATTTTTGGTCTAGGTTTAGGTTTTGCATGAGCATAAGTAAGTGTTCTGGGATTCCAGTTCTTCTCAATGTTAGCCATGCTCTATTATGATTCATCCACACAGTCAAATATCTTTGCACAATTAATAAAACACAAATATACATTATTCTGGTATTCTCGAATATCAGCCAGGATTCATCTGACATCACCAATGATGTCCCTGGTGACACAAGGTCTTCGAAACTAAGCTTGCACTTATGGCAGTTCTCTGTTATTATACTATTCTAGCCTTTTTTGGATGACTATCAACAGTATTTTGCTTGCATGTGCTTGTACTAATGATATTGTTTAATAATTTCCATGTTCTATTGGATCATATTTATTGAGAATTGTAAAAAAATGGATTTCTTACAATCAATTGGACAGGCATCTGTCCTCCAAATTTACTGGCTTAGACTGGTGAGCATGTCCATGACTGACTGCATCTATTAGTTACAACATGTCACTTGGCGTCTTCAGTGAAGCTTTAACTTTCTTTGTTTATTACCACTAGCTATTGGAATTTCCTGAAATTTTCCGTGTCAATCAAGAATTTTGGTATAGTGATTCATTCGTATTCACTTGGTAGCAGCAGTCAGGAAACCAAACACAAGTTGCATTGGGGAAATCTACCATCAAGGACTTTTTAAAAGTGCTAGAAAGAACTATGACAGTTTAAAGATGAAAGCATACTTGATGCAAGTTATTTTATTTTTGACTGATTCTTACGCATCTAAAAATTAGGCAATGAATAAGGAAGACCAAAGAAAGAAGAACTGATGCTTTTGAATGGAGGTGTTATCACAGGTTATTGAATATACCATACTATAATACATATTAAAAGCAAACAACCTTGACTTGAAGTCAGTGCTACTAGAGATCTACATAGAGGCAAGGATGGTAATATTTTGCATTATTTTATTATATTTAAGGATAAGCCAGTTCTTGGAGAGAGACATCTTCTTGGGAAAGGTAGAGAGTCACTCTAAAAGAAGAAGACCCTCAATAAGATGGGACGGCACAGTGACTTTGACAATGCACTTGTGCATGACAGAGATCAGGAAGATGTGGTGTAGAATAAGGCAAGGTCAGTTCTGTTGTTAATGTTGTTATGAGTTGTAATCAAGTCAAAGGCATCTAACAACATATTTTATATATACATGTACTTCTATCTATATCTACTATCTAGCTAGCTAGCTAGCTATCATCTATCTAGCTATCTTGCTATATATAGTTGTTGCTATTTGCACAGAAGCTCTGAAACATGTCCTATCCTGACCCAATCTCAACATCTCCAACACGCCTAACCCCAATACTCCAATTACTTTGTCAATCCAATTCCTTCAATATTTTCTTCTCTTGTACAGTTCCGCCACCTTTCTAAGCATGATGTCCTTCTCTAAGGACATGTCCCTCCTGAAAAAATGCCCAAAGTATGTCAGATGGAACTTCAAAATCCTTGACTCCAAGGAGAAACTTGGTTTCATCCTCTCTAGGCCAAACTTTGAACTCTTCTCCAGCACCACAAATCAAAAGCATCGACTCTTCTTCTGTCATTGTTCAGCTTTCTGAAGAAAATGAACAAGTGATTGCAAAGATCATGGACTGGATTAGGTGCATCCTAGTCTCTAGACTAGTATTGTTGTTTATCAGTGTTCTAAAGATGTCCCGGACAGCAGATTTTCCCAATGCAATGTGTCTTTTGATTTCCCTTTTGCTGGCATCAAGAGTTTTGATTGTGGAAACAGGCAATCTGAAATTGTTCACAATCCCCATCATCTATCCACTTATCATGGCACTGACAAATGCCCAGTGCTGAAAATCTTTGTCTTCTTGATGTTGATATTCAATCTATATTGAAGACTTCAGTTCTGGATCTTCTGCAACAAATAGTTCAGGCTCTCCTCAGTTTTGGGAAATATAGACAGATACAGATATAGAGATAAAGAATATATATTCTATACAATATATAGTTTGTGTAATATTCTTATTTGGTTTTAATTTAATTCTATTTTTATTGATCACAATTGAATTCCCAAGTTAGACACAATTTCTTCCAGTAATTATAATAATCGTCTCTATTTTGGTCTAGCTGCCTATCTTAGGTATGCTGGGTTTTTTTTTAAATTTATATACTGTTTAATAATTATTTATACTACAATAGACTGTGAGTTCCATAAAAATTACGGTTTTATCTGTCTTTCAATGTAATATAATGTTTGATACCTAAAAAACATTAAACTTGTTTTTAAAATTTGAGAGATGATGCTTGTGATGTTTTTATTAGCTATCAAAGTTAGTTCTGACTCATTATGAATCTATTTACAACATAACAAAACACTGCTTACTCCTGTGTCATCCTGACAAACATTGCTATGTTTGAGCGCATAGGTGCAACCACTTTGAAAATCCATCTAGTTTTCACTTTGTTTTTCTCTGATCACCTACTTTAGCAAGTATTGTGTCCTTCAGTTATTGGTTCCTACATGATTATCCCAATGCCATATTTCTCTTCATAAATCCAGCTTCTCAAGTAATTTGCTCAGCATACAGATTGAATAGATATGGAGAGAGAATACAACCCAGATGCATTTGCTTCTTTATTTTAAACCATGGAGTGTTTCCCTGCTGTGTCCACACAACAGCCTCATGAATACAACCCAGATGCATCTGCTTCTTAATTTTAAACCATGGAATGTTTCCCTGCTGTGTTCACACAACAGCCTCATGTTTCAGGTATAAGCTTCACATGAGTACAATTAAATGCTCTGAGATTCTCATTCTTCTCAATGTCAGCCACAAGTAGTTATGATCCACACTGTCAAATGCCTGTGTATAGTCAATAAAGAACAAATAGACATACTTCTGATATTCTCTACTCTCAGCCTGGATCAATCTGACATCAGCAATGCTTTCCTTGGTGCTATGGCCTCTTCTAAATCCTGCTTGAACTTCTGGAAGTTCCCTATCTGTGCCCTGTTCTAGTGATTTTTTAATAATCTTCAACAGTATTTGCTTGCATGTGATATCAATGACACTGTTCGACAGTTTCCACATTCTGTTGGATCATATTTCTTGGACATGGGAACAAATTTCCTGACATAAGAGTGGTGAGTGGATCCAAGGCTGCATCTGGTAATTGAAACAAGTTAATTGGCATTCCATCAATTCCTGGGACCTTATTTTTTGCAAATGTATTCAATGTAGTTTCCACTTTCTCATTCATTACAATTTGTTCTTGCTCATAAGGTATTTCCTGAAATTTTTAAATGTCAATCAGTTCTTCTGTGTATTCCCTCCAACTTCTTCTGATGCTTTCTGGATCATTCAATATATTGCCATAGCATCTTTTAATATTGTAACAAGAGGTTTAACTTTGTTCTTCAGTTCTTTCAGCTTGAGTAATGCAGAGAGAATTCCTCCTTTTTTATTCTCTAATTACAGCTCTGTGCACATTCCATTATAACGCTTTTCTTTGTCCTCTTGAGCTGCCCTTTGAAATCCTCTGTTCTGCCCTTTTTCTGGCTTCTTGATGGTATAGAACAATTTTCAGAGTTTCTTCAGACAACCATTTCAGTTTTTAATTTCTCCTCTGTCTTTGTAATAACCTTTTGATCTCTTCCTGATGATATCCTTGATATCATTCCACAACTCATCTGGTCTTGATCATTGGTGTTCAATGCCTCAAACCTACTCCTAAAATGATCTTGAAATTCAGATGGAATAGATTCAAGTCTTGTGGACTTATGTGAATTTTCTTTTGCCTCAATTTGAATTTGCATATGAGTAATTGAGGGTCTGACCCACAGTCCACCCCTGGCCTAGTTCTGACTGCTTCTCCATTTCTTCCACAGATGTAGTCAATGATTCCTATGCAGTCCATCAGGTGATATCCATGTGTAAAGTTGTTTGTTTCTTTGACACAATCTAGCTTGGTGAAAGTAGACTTAAAGTACTCGTTGCAGAAGATCAAGTAATGCAGCCTTCAGTATTGACTGCATCTCAATGTCAAGAAAACAAAGATACCACTGGATCTATAGGCAATATCATGGTGGATAAAGAAGAGATTGAAATGGTCAATAACTTCATCTTACTTGGATCCACAATTAACACCCTTGGTACCAGCGGTCTGGAAATGAGGCACATTGCACTGAGAAAATTTTCAGTTAGAAACCTCTCCAAATTATTGAGGAGCAATGATGTCAGTTTGAGGACTAAGGTATGTCTGATTCAGGCCATTCAGGCCAGATTTTTCTAATCACTTGCTATGCATCTGAGAGCTGGACAATGAATAGGGATGACAGAAGAAGAATTGATGCCTTTGAGTGTGGTGTTGGAGAAGAGTACGGAACAGCCCATGGACTTGCCAAAAGAACAAATACATATGTTTTGGAGAGGGTGAAACCAGAGTGCTCTTTGGGGAGAGACATGATGATTGGAAGGGCAGAAGATTGGTGAAAGAGAGGAAGATCCTCAATCAGGTGGATTGGCATGGTTATTGCTGTAATGGGCTCTAGTGTGTTAGGAAGTGTGAAGATATCACAAGACAAAACAAGGTTCTCTTTTTCAGAGGGTCACTATAGATCATACTCGACTCAATGTCACCTTGTAACAACAACACTGTTAAGAAGCTCAAAGTAAGTGAAACCAAGTACCATTCTCACTTTGAAGGAGCTTTCTGGCTGCATTTCCTTCAAAAATAGTTGTGTTTGTTCTTATGATAGTCCTTGACATATCAATATTTTTCAAAAGCTATATTTTAAAAGCACCAATCACCACTAAGATTTTCCTTTTTACTGTCCAATTTTTACATGCATATTAAATTTTAAAGATAATTTTGTTAATGGTTATCACATTTTAAACTATGTGCTAATTAAATTGTTTGCTGAAATATAAAAGTATTTCTTTGGGTGATTTACTACAGAAGGAGGAGGGAATCCCAGTGAGAGGATTCAATTTTCTGCTTAAGTGAGTATATGACACCAAAATATCTAGATAAGAGTGAAAAATGTACTAAGTCACCCATGATGTCTTTCAGTCTGACAAAACTGATGGTCACTATGATTTTTCTTCTCTCGGGATGACTATATAGTTAAAATGATAAATCTACACCTGCATTCTGAATTATTTCATGTATAATTTTCTTATACTATTATATGGAATCATAGACTATCATAGCAAAAAGAAATCTTACACATTTCCTAGAATACTATGTCCACATTCTCTTTACACTGTTACCCTTCACTCATTCCTATAGTGTTTTAGCATTATTATTCCTGCTATGCATTCCCATTATTTTAGTGTTGAGATGGTTTTTATTTCTTTATTGAGACATCTAAATTTTTAAAACATAGTAATTTATGTTAATTCAAAATAATTTATCAAGCATCATATTTTGCTAATGATTACATGTGATTGCTTAATTAATTACTTCCTCAACAAGCTTGTATGTTCTGTTTAGACACTATTATTGTAATATACATATTGTTGTTGTTAATGTCCCCTAGAGTGGAAACCAACTCGTAGTTGCCCATCCATTGAGTTTTCAGAGGCTGTAAATTGCAGGGGAGGAGACGGCCCATCTTTCTCCCAAAATGCAACTGGTAGATTCAAACAAAGTATCTCAGATTCACAATTTAATTCCTTACAACTAGTACACCACTGCAATCTGAAAAGAACTTAGTTCAAGTTTATCAACTGCTCCAAGGGAGAAGGATGGGCAATCTCCGCTTGTGTGATTTACCGTCTCGGAAACCCCAGTAGAATGTCAGCTATGGGCCATTTCAACTCAACATCACAGAACAACAAGAGGCCACGAGAGTTCCTTTAAGCTTTTTTAGTTCTGCCAATAATGGTACCACACCGCCCCACCGCAGTCCTCTAGCAAGCTTGGGCAAGAGCCCTTGACTCCATAGGACAGCAATCCCAGGTTAGTCCTGTCTCAAGTTAAATCTTTGATTTCTTTTCTCTTACTACTGCCGCTGTTGATACTCTTGCATAGGTTCAGGTCTGAATGGTGCAGGAATTTCTGACCCTGAGGAATATATGTTGCGTTCTCTGCTTCTTCCTTGGTGATAGTGAGATTCCTTGTCTTTCATATGTTGTTGTGTACAGAACTGACCCATAGCTGACCCTCCAGTGGGTTTTCAGAGGCTTAAACTGCTCATGAAGAGATTACCCATCTTTCTCCTAGGGAACAGCTGGTGGATTTGAACTAAGTGCCCTTGGGATTGTAACATAGCTCCTTATACCACCAGACTGCCAGAACTTCCTGGCATAAAGTCCATACGAAATAAATATTGGTTTAGCTGCTTAAAGGGAAAAAAAGCAAAAACAAGCAACAGTAAAGAAAACACCAATAAAGAAAACAACAAATAATAAAAATTAGCACTCAATTTTTCTTTCACCAAAAACAATACATGAGGTACACAGTCAAGGAAAGATTTATCAGCCTCACAATTTCAGCATGGCATAGCCCCTCCCAGTGCACTCATTCACTAGCTTTGGAATCTGTACATTATCATACATTGTCAAGATAATTGATAGCACTAATTAACATATTTGTTGTCCTTGTTTTGTGTACATTCAAGTCAGAATTGACTCAAGACTCACCCTCCAGCAGGTTTTCAGAACACTAAATTGTATGGGAGGAGACTGCCCATATTTCTTCTGCAGTTTTCACATCTGGGAAAAAAGAAAAGAAAAATATCAGCTAAATGTACTCCCTGCAGTATTAGCTTAAAAGTTGGCTTTTCCAGCCATTACATTAGCCCCCTCTGGTCTGCAGCTACCTCAACCATAGACACATGGTCTTGTAAATCATCAACAACTATGGACTAGAATAGGAGAGAAAGTGCTTCCTTCACTGAGCAGCAAGACTTGAGGGAGAACAGAGTAAGACCCTGGTGAGATTGTGACCCTGGAGAGAGTGCAACTCTGGTGAGAGTGAGACTCTGGTGGTGAGACCCTGATGATGTGGATGGAGAAATTGTGGCATTATTGTGGAGAAGTTGTGGCAAGGTGTAACCAGAGGAGCCTTGAGATAAAAGCTACAGTTAAAGGTTTTGCTGGGGTTTTTTTTCATGATGATTAAAGCAGAACGTGACTTATAACTGTGCTGAGACAATTTTTGCTGGATGATTTGGATTTGTGCTACTGAACTAGAAATTTTATTAATTGAGAGATTGTATTTTGCTGTTAATCTGGCTTGGGGCTGTTGGCCTAAACTCTAGGCTTGCATTTGGTGGTATTCTTTTCCACCCTTACTCTCCAACTTACTTCTCTACTACACCCCATTCTTGGTACCACAACTGTGAGTAAATTCTGTAAGTCAACAATGAATATCAAATCCAGTGATTGGTCAAAATAGTTGCAGGAGCATGTAGTGTGGCATGTCGGACATAGCAGCTATCTCTTTGCTATTATGGATATTATTGATACAGTGTCCCTGTATGAAGTGGATAGAAATCAGACTCAGGCACTCCCACATCCCATCTACTCCTTTTGCACTCCCCTAGAACAAATTCTAAATTTTCCCAGTGTCATGACCTTCTCCAATGACTGACCTCTTTTGATGATATGCAGAA
Source organism: Elephantulus edwardii (assembly GCF_000299155.1). Taxonomy (NCBI): domain Eukaryota; kingdom Metazoa; phylum Chordata; class Mammalia; order Macroscelidea; family Macroscelididae; genus Elephantulus; species Elephantulus edwardii. Next base: position 11,988,203 of record NW_006399790.1, on the reverse strand, counting down.
AGTATGTGAGTTAGACATGAGTGGCAAAAAAAGAGTCCTGCCAACAAATGAGAAAGGAGCTCTCATGTCCCAGTGGTAAGGAGTTGTACTGGAAAGCCAAAGACAGGCGTTCAAATCCACTAGCTATTCTGCAGGAGAAAGCTGAGTAGTATCCTCCTATGTGATTTAAATCTCTGAAAACCCACTGGAGGGTCATTTATAAATCAATTTCAGCTTGAAGTCACATAACAGCAACAATCACAGTGAAAAAGAAGATGACCCTCAATGAGATGGATTTCCATAGTGATTGTAAATGAGCTTGAGTATATCAGTGATTGTGAGGATGATACAGGACTGGGCAAGTTTCAATCTGTTCAAAGGGTTGCTAAGAGTTCTAGTCAATGAGATGGCACCAAACAACAACAATGTTGAATTAGAGGTGTTAGTGGGTAGAAAGGAATTATGAGAAAAATAAAAAGAAAGTGTGTGTGCATGTGTGTGTGGAGAGAGAGAGAGAGAGAGGGAATGAATATGTATTTTTTCCAGTAACTTTCTTTTTTTTTTTTTTATGGTTGAAACCATAAAAAAAACCCCATGATCACTACAGAACTCAAAGGCTGTAAAGGGTAATATTTGTAAAGAAAATTATGTATCAAATCTTATTAAGACTGATGATTTAAATACAGTGATTTTAAAAAGGGGGACAACCAATGTTAGCATTTTGTGGGAACTTGTTAGAAATATAAAGTATTGGAACTCATATCAGATCTATGGACTCCCATACTCTGGAGACAGGACAAGCAATGTGTGGTGTGCTCAAACAAGCCCTCCAGGGAACTCTAATTCACATAGTCAATAAAGCTTGAAAACCTGTCTTTTAGTGGAATTAGCTATGATGTTGCCTTTTCCTCCCATTATAATATCGCCCTCTACACTATTTTTTCAAATCTTTATCCACCTAAAAGGCCTAGCTTAAATGAAACAATCTATATTACCAATTGTAAATATGCACTTGAGTATTAATTTTTTAATCTTTATAATTTATAAAATTGATTTTTTTTAAAAAAGGATTGACCTCATAAGAATAAGATACCCTGCTACTCAATCCGTGTACATAGATGATGACTCTATAATTCCTAAACTAAGTTATAGATTCCTCATACAATTTGGAACTTCTCTTTCCAGTTTTCCTTGTGTTTTATTCTAATTGTCTCTTCCTCCCTGCAATAGTGTCCTACCATTATATTGTTTCTTAGGCAAAATTTTTGATATTTTGGAGCTCTGAAGACAGACACTTAGCTATCTTGTTTTGATTTTTATAAGATGATGATTCTTATCTGTACATAGTCTTATTTAGAAAAACTATACCTTTATTCAGAGTTTCAGCTTCTTTTGTCTTCCATATGCTATGTGAAAATGTATGTATAATAAATTTCTCCCTCATTCTTTTCTCCCTATCTTCTTTATTTCTAATTGTTTCTAACTTTTTCTTTTATGCTTTTATATATCTTACTTGTCTCTTCCTTATTCTTGAAAAGATAGCAAATATGCCTTAAATCAGGCTGCATTTCATTCAATCTAAGACTAAATTGTTTTTAAGAAGGTACAAGTTATCTTCAAATATGTTAGCAATAGTTCTACTAGCAATTTTATAGTTGGCAAAAAAATTTCTCTGCCCAAGTGCTTTTGTGATTCTAATAAAAGTATTTTTGAAGACATGTCAAGGCGGACTTTGTAACATTTAAACAATCCACAAAAGTTTACGGAATCCAAACACGTCATGCCCCATGACCAGGCATCAACAATTGCATTAAATAAATAAGGAGAAATCAATTCAGCAGATGAATTTTTAGTGGAAAATTGAATTTCAAACATGCCCCACATTTGTACTATTACATAGATATTCTATAAGTTTAGTGATATTTTATTCTTGTTACTTTGCTTTGTTTTTCTCCTTAATTGTGAACACTTATATAGCATATATTATTTGTTTGTCTGCTAGAAAAATGCAAGCCATATGAGTACAGGCTAAATAAATATTTGATACATGATATAAAGTAGAAAGAAATCATTCCTTAGACATTCAAACATAATTTCTCAAATTCTTAAAATTCCCTCTAACATGTTTATTTTTTTTTTAATTTTCAAGACCATGACATAATACCAGCAATAACTGAAAGACAATTTTTACTTACTGAGAAATGACAAACTATAGTGTGGATTGTGAAACTACATGAACAACAAAATGCCTGCTTCGAAGTCAACCAACTTGCACTTTATGAAAATCATTATGATTTGTTGTTGTCAGTTATAGGTCAGAACCAGCCTACAGTTGGCCCTATCGTAAGTTCTCAAAGGCAGAAACTTGCACAGGAATTAATGCTCATCTTTCTCCCATAGAGAGGCTGGTGCATTTGAATTTCATACCTTTGTTTTGGCAGCACAGTTCCTTACCACGAAACTACTATTAGTCTACCACTGAATGTGCTGACTTAAGGTATGATTTAATGGTATTGTTTATTGAAATAATAACAAAATGATATATCAAACCATTTATTTTAAATTTTAGAGCACATCATAAGTAGCAGTAAGTTTTAGCTTTTAATAAGTATTTTTATTAATATGCACATAATTATTCATATGCATTGTGTTTCATTTATGTACTTATTGGGGGGTGTAGTGTTTCATACTTTCCTTCACTTATATTATTTTCCATACAATCATTCCCATAAACTGTGCTTTATAAAATTGATCACCATTGGACTATGCCTACCATTACTTCATCTTTTCAGGTCCCCCATTATTTTATCTTTTTAGGTCCCTGCCAGACCTTTCTCATTTCTTTTACCCCTCCCTCCACACACCAAATTGTGTGACCCTATGATTTCCCCTCTTTCCATCTTCACTTCTCTGCTCCTAATTGATTGAGAAACTGTTGTGCATTCACATTATGGAATACTACACAGCACTCAGGAGCAACGATTTGGAAAAATAATATATAACTTGGGAGACACTAGAAAGCATTATGCTGAGTGAACTAACTCAGTATCATAAGGAAAAATACTGCATAATATCATTCTTGCAAAATTAGAAGGCTAACTAGTAAAATATGTATAGACATCAATAAGTATTTTTTAAACAAATGAAACATTCAGAAGAAGACCAAAATAACGAATACCAAAATTTAGTGCTTAATAAAAGTATTTATACCTTGATGAAAAGTCAAACTCACATTAGAAATGTCCTACTTATAGGAGTAAATTTTTCTAGATAAAATTTCTATTTTTACCCCCAAATTTTTATGTTTCATTATATCATATCTTATAATGTGTAACTGGAAGAGGACCATATTTGTTTTCATTCCCAAGGAAAGAGATCCAACAGAATGTGGAAATTATCAAACAACATACTAATACCACATGTAAGTAAAATACTACTGACGATTATAAAAAAAAATGGCTAGAAGAGTATATTGACAGAAGTTCAATGTGGGTTTAAAATGGCACCAGGGATACCATTGCTGATGTCAGAAGGACCTTGGATAAAATAAAAGAATACAAGAAGAATGTCTATTTGTGCTTATTGACTATGCAAAGACATTTAACTCTGTAGATCACAACAGGCTATGACTAGCATTAAGAAGAATGGGAATACTGGAACACTTATTTGTGCTTATGTGAACTCTATTACTAGACCAAGAAGCTGTTGTCTGAACAAAGCAAGGGAACACTACATTGTTTAAAATTTAGAAAAATGTGCACCGGGACTGTATCTTTCCCCTATAATTATTCCATTTATATGATGAACAAATCATTAGAGAAGATGGACTTTATGAAGAAGAATGTGGCATCAGGAGTAGAGGAAGATTGATCAACAACCTGTATTGTGCAGATGACACAACACTGTTGAAACCTAGAAGAACCTGAAGCATTTTCTGCAGAAGATCAACGACTACAGCTTTCAACATTGCTTACTTCTTAAAGATCAAGAGAACAAAAATCCTCATTATTGGACCAAAAGGCATGATAAATGGAGGGAAAATTTAAGTTGCCAATGATTTCATTTTTCTTGGATCCACAATCAAACACTCGGTACTAACAGTCAGGAGATCAGGAGACAGATCGCATTGAGAAAGCTTGCTGTCAGGAACTTCTCCAAAGTACAGTGATGATGCAATGTAGAAAAGTGATGTTAATTTAAAAACTATGGTGCTTCTGAGCCAATCATGGTCTTTTTAACCACCTGCTATTCACCTGAGAGCTGTACAATGAATTAGAATGATCGAATATGAACTGATATATTTGAATTGTGGTGTTGGAGTATAATACTGAATGTTCTCAAGGACAGCTGAAAAAACAAACAGATATGTCTCGGAGAAAGTTCAAGTAGAATGGCTTAAGAGCCATTCTCTAAGGAGTCAAAGACGGCACAGCTTCATCTCATACATTTTTGGAGGGGATACTTCTTGGAAAGGGGCATCATGCTTGGGAAGTTGGAGAGTAAGCAAAAGAGGAGACCCTCAACAAGATGAATTGGCACAGTGACGGCAGCAATGGACTAAAATATATTACAGATGATAAGAATGGTTCTGATCTGTTGTTCATACATTTGCTATGAATTGTGCTCGACTCAACACCACCTAACAAGAACAATATATGTTACGTTTATTCTAAAACTAGGATCTTCTTGAAATTCAGAGCTCTTATAAATGTTTATTATTTCCCTAAAATCATGTAACATTTAGATTCATGTATATTAAACAATGACATAAAGAGTTAACAACTCATTAGTTATGAATGGCTTTTTAATTGGGGCAAATGTTAAATAAAGCACTTTCACTTTCTATCATGACTGAGCAACTTGTCTCTGACAGGCAAGTTGGCATGAGTATCTAAAAACCTAACAAAAATGTATAGAAAAATGTTTTCAGACACTGAAATAGATATACTTCTGAATAGTCATTCAAGGGGGTGGGGGGTGGAATCCAACCAAACAACAAGTGAGCTAAATCCTAGGAACACCTTATATTTGTGCTTTGACATATTTATTTGACAATGGTTTAAAACACAAGCAAAGAACATGGACAAAAGAAATGAAGATTGGAATTCAACAAGGCAGAGTTAGCTAGAATATGTAGGATCAATTCATTATTGCAAAGGAAGTATGCAGAGAAAGTATTCCCAAATTTGAGAAGTCTAATTTGAGTCTCTTTCTAAATAAAAATCTTCCAATGATGTTGAGTAGATATGACTAAAAATAAAATTAGCTAATTTTAAATGATCAGCATAATTTGCTCAATCTGAATAGAGAGCTCTGGTAGCCCACTGGTAAGGAGTTGTGCTGCCATTCCAACGACATAAATTTATAATCAACCAGCTGCTCCACAGGAGAAAGATGGCAATCTCCTCCTGTGTAATGACACAGAAAACCCACTGGAGGGTCAACTATAAATTGGTTCAGACTCAACAACACACAACAACAACAACAATAACAATCTGAATAACAAAGGCCAATATGCTGGGGGAAGGGGGATGAACAGAATCCCAGGGACTTTTGAAACAATAAAAGCTTTAACATTTATACCTTAGGTATCCTAACTAATAGTAAAATAATTTGCACTGTAAAATATATTTGAAAGACTAATGAAACTGCCAGTTTAGCAGCGATAAACCAACAGATTTAAGAAATTTGTAATATTCAAGTAAGAAAAGCTGAAAGAAATCCATGCTATCACAATTAAACTTCAGAAAATTAAAAACAAAACAAATGAAAACTCATGAACATTCTTAAAAATAGTGAAGTGATATACTATCTATAAATAAATACCAATATGAATAACAGGAATTGTCTTCTGTAACCATGGTGGACAGAAGGTAATAGATACAAGATTTCAAAAGTGTTGAAAGTAAAAACAAAGCAAAAAAGAAAGAAACCTGTAAACAGCGAGTTATATATCGAGTGAAATTATGCTTCAAGAATAAATGGGAAGTAAAGACATTCTTAGAAAAAGGAAAGCTAAGAATGTTTCTTACTTGCAGGCATACCCTTAATGAAAGATTAAGAGATAGTCTCCAAGAAGTAACTAAGTATTAAGAAAGGATGACGTGGAATTTAATAAAGGAAAGAACAAGGAAGATGGATAGAAATAAAGACAAATACAGTAGACAATCCTCATGACATAACTGAATTATATTTGATGGTTTTGAGGGAGTTATCTAATGTGATGTACAGACAACTAACTAACTAACTAACTAACTAACTAACTAACTAACTAACTAACTAACTCCTTGTTGTCCAGTCACAATTGACTTATAGCTGATCCTCCAGCAGGGTTTCAGAGGCTGTAATAGCATGGAGGAAGATTTTCTATCTTAATAAGTGAGAAGACCAAAAGGACAGAAATTAAAAAATTGCTTCAATACTACACTCACAGTTTTTGTTAGGTGCCATTAACTTGACTCCAAATCCTGCTGAAACTATGAACGGACCAAAATTTTACCCATTCTTGCATCTCCACTCTACTCAAACCATTGTTTCAGAGACATAATCACTTCACTGAGAATCTTCCTCTCTTCCTCTGACCTTCTGCTTTTTAAAGCATGATACCTTTATATAAAGACTAGCACATCATGCCTGAGTATGCAATTTTTCACATTCCTTGCCTCTAAGGAGCACCCTGGTTGCACTTCCTTAAAGACAAATTTGTTCGGTGGGTTTTTTTCATAGCCCATATTGTGTGAAGGATGTTTCCTGTTTCCATACCTGTTCTAGCCACTGTATTAGCCCTTGTTGGGGGCATGATCTCCAGCTACCTTAACGGAGGACACACAGTCTTGCAAATCATCAACAGCTGTGGGACCAATACAAGAGCATGACAGATGGTGGTGGAGGGACTGTGAAGATACAGACTGGTGATAGTGGTAGGGGGATTATGAAGAGACTGTGGCAGTGCTGTGAAAAGCCTGTGTCAAGGTGTATTCAGAAGAACCCTAGAGATAAAGGCCATAGTTAAAAGACTTGCTTGTTCGATGACTGAAAGAAAACCTGACTTGTAACTGCTCTGAGATAAGGGTCACAGTTAAAAGTTTTGCTTTTTAGATGATTGACAGAAAAGATGACATAACTTCTCTGAGAGAAAGTTTGTTGGATGACTGAGGAAACCAGAGGCTTCTTGCATTTGTGCTGCTGAACTGAACCTAACTTTTACTGTTTCACTGAGAAGCTGTCTTTCACAAATTGAGGAATTGTGCCTTGTTAATTTGGCTTGGGACTGCTGGAGTAAACCTGGACTTCCATTGTAAGATATTCTGTCTCCCTTCTCTTCAACCTGTTGTTGTTCTTTTTAGGTGCCATCAAGTTGAATATGTCTCCCAGTGACCCTATGAACAGCTGATCTGGACCCCATCCTATCCTATGCCATCTTCACATTTCCTGACCAACTGTGGCAGACACCATGTTGATCCACCTGGTTGAGGGTCTTCCTCTCCTTTGCCAACCCTCTCTCCTTCCAAGTATCATGTTCCTCCCAGTTACTAGCCCCTCTCAGCAACATGCCTACAGTATATGAGGTGAAGCTTCATTATCGTTGCCTCCAATGAGCACTCTGGTTGCACCCTCTCCAAGATATATCTATTTGTTCTTTTGGCAATCTGTAGGATGGTCAGTGCTCTTCTCCAACACCACAACTCAAAGGCACCAGTTCTTCTTCTGTTATCCCTATTCATTTTTCAGCTCTCAGATGCATAGTAAATAATCAGAAAGACTATCAGAAGAATCAGATGCACTTTAGTTCTAAAACTGACAACATTGCTCATCAATAGTTTGAAAAGATCACTAACTACAGACTTCCCAATGCAATGCATCTTCTTATTTTCTGATTGCTAGTACCAAGGGTGGTAATTGTGGATCCAAGTAAGATGAAGGGGTTGACAGTCTCAATCTCCTCTCCATCCACCATGACGTTGCCTATTGTTAACTCCACAACTGTGAGTAAAGTCTATGAATCTTGCAATGAACATCAGCCCTAATGGTTGTTAAAAATGGGTGAAAGGGCATGTGAGGTGGCATGTCTATGTAGCTCTTTGTATAGTTCTATGGGCATAATGGATGAGGAAGCTCCCTTTATGAAGTGGGTAGAAAACAGATTCAGCCACCTTCATGTTGCATCCTTTCTCCTATATTCACCAGTTTTTGCCAACACCGCCAATTCAAATGCATCATTTCTTCTTTGGTCTTTCTTATTTGAATTTGCTTCTGTTGTTGTTATTGAGTGCCGTTGAGTTGGAACTCACCTATATACTGAACCTGTAGCAGGTTTTCAGAGGCTGTAAAATCACATGAGAGGAGATAGCTTATCTTTCTCCTATGAAGTAGCTGATAGACATGAACTGTGTACCTTTGCATTGGCAGTGGCATTCTTTACTACTAAATCACTAGAGCTCCATTTAGTTGAAGTTATTTAAAGCAATAAACCACAAATTAGGGAGCTCTGATGGCCTAGCAACAAGAAGTTGTGCTGCAATCCTGAAGGCACATACTGCAAATCCACCAGCTGCTCCACAGAGGGCTAGCCAATCACCTCCCATGTGATTAACTGCCTGTTCTGACTTTATGGTACACAAGAACAAACCATTAATTACAAGAGTATGTGATGAACTATATTTGGTTTGTTGTTTATTTATTTTATTTACCACTGAATTGGAATTGATTCAGCTGAACTTCTGGCAGGATTTCAGAGGCAGTAATTCATCAAGGAAGAGAATGCCTGTCTTTCAAATCTTATAAAACAGCTGGTATATTTGAACCTTATGTCTTTGGTTTGACAGTTACATTTCCTTACCACTATTGCCACCAAAGCTCTGTTGAGGGAGTTCTAGCCAACTCAACAAGGTAAAAGAAAAATATATTGCAGACATACAAAAACTATGACACAGATGAAGGGACAACGGACTTCTTCTAGTTTTATGAGTGAGAAAAATAATCAGTAACATCAACAGCCTAAGGCTGATTTCCTATGGGGTCAGGTATGCCTCTATACTCCAAACATGTACCACCAACTCTGACACAAGCTATCCCTCTCAAAAATCTCACTATTACCCTATTGAATTCAAGAATTCATAGCAATAAGGATTCATTGCAATAACTACACAGAATTCACAGCTCAGACTCAGACTTTGGAGTTAATTAGGGAAATAATAAATTGCCACATTTTCCCCTCTGAGTAGCTAATGATTTTGAACCACTGATCTTATGATTATCTTGTGCAGTGTCTCTTAACTATTGCACCACAAGAGTTAAAGTTAAATATTTAATATACAGAAAAGAAATATACCTATAATAATGTTTTCAATAATGATAAAAACAAGTGGGTGATAACAAACAGCAAATGGCTGTGGAAATGTGACAAATGATAAAGTAAGAGGTATAAGATTACATTCTTAGTTTTTTGTGACATTTTGATACATTGTATTTAACACACAAAAAAATAAAATTTACTAGTGCTATGAAGGAATGACATTTCTCTATATTACTTGAATTAAGTTAGTATAAATCTCAAGCTTATTATGACAAATTACAAAATATATGGTGGGGTGGTGAGAGGAATTGGAAGAACTGCCTGGAAAACAATGTATTTGAATTTTGTAAATAAACCAGTATGTTGTTGTTAAGGGCCATCGAGTTTTAGACAACTCATAGCAACACTATGAACGAAAGACCTGACAATTGTATAACTTTCATTATTTCTCCAAGTTCATAGGATTTCTCTAGGCAAGCTATTTCAGAAGAGGATGCCACTCTTAATTCCAAGCTTGTTTTTATCAGGGAGCACCACCAAACACTGCCTACCAGGGGTAACCATTAATGCATTTGATGCATCAGTGTCACAGTCTTTAGCATCACAACAACCACTAGTTACCTCTGTACAGCAACTGGACAGGCCAGTGCTATGCTACTTAGAAGAATGTTTGACCAAAACCAATTAAAAACCAGGCCTGGAAAACACAGATTAAAATCACCCACCTTTGGCTTGGTAGTATCACTTTCTGTCCTCTAGGCCAACTGAGCTCTCTCTATGTTGTTGAGATAATAATAATAATAAAAAGGTAAAAATATTTCTTTGCAATATTATTTACTTATTATTAGCCATGTGCAACTCTGATTTATCTTTTAATATAAGGATTCATTTTTATTCTCAAGTGAAGAGTCTCATATATCCTGTTGACAAAGTTCTTAGCCCTGTTGTTTCTGCCTATAGCTATATTATTATTCTACTGGATAATTTCCACTAGTCATTACAATTGTCCTTGCAAATTTCTTTGGGAACTATGTTTTTATTAGTTTGAAAGTCTCCTATTCCTTGCTGTGTGCAAACGATTCTTGCTGTGATTAAATCGGGAGCAAAAAGTCACTCACGGCAGGTCTAGTGGCATTCACTACCCTTTCATGCAGAGTAAATGGGACTGGTGGGCTTTCTAGTGAACATTATTTCTGGGACTCCTCAGAAAGAAGGCCGACTGTGTGAACTCTACACAGATGGGCTCTTATGCCTTTTCAGACAAGCAGGAAAGAGATTTTTTTTTTCTCTCTTTGGTTGACAAAGTTGAATAGCTCTAGATTATTAGAATTAGTCACTTTTACAGCCATCTTAGTTTCCTAGGTAAGTATTCAAGCATAGATATTTCTTCCCTAATGTTGTTCATGTTGTACTTTGTGCTAAAGAAAAAAAAAAGTCCCTAAAATATTCATAGGATAGTCTCATGCAAGAGAATGGCACAGCAAAAAGAAATAAATAAATTTTTAAAATGGATATTTTATGCATTTTTTATTTCCATGGCATAGAGAGAATGGTCAAAGTAATAATAAAATTGGAAATCAAAATTAACTTTGAAAAAAGGAGATATATCAATACCTTAGTTGTGATGTTGTACCATAGTTTTGCAAGATACTGAGCATGCACGTGTGTGTGTGTGTGTGTGTGTGTGTGTGTGTGTTTATGGCAATATGGAGGGAGCTCTGGTGGCATCGTTTTGAGAAGCTATGCTGCAATCCTGAAGGCATGTGGTTCAAATTCACCTCCTGTTCTGCAGACAGATGGGCAATCTCCTCCTGTGTGATTGACTACCTCTAAAAAGTATGGGTCAGTTCCAACTTGATGGCACACAACAACAATATGGCAGTATGTTTAAGATACTTGAGAGAAGGATAGGCAATCTCCTCCTGTGCAATTACTGCCTCGGAAAACCCTCTAGATGGTTGGCTATGGGTAGGTTCTGACTCTTTGGTACACAACAACAACAACAACAATATACAGGATAGGGCAATGTTCAGATCTGTTGTTTAGGGGGTTGCTATGGGTCTTAGTCAACTCGATGGGAACAACAATGCACCTGTCTCTTTCAGTGTAATGTTTAATGGGCCAACTCGAAAGTCATATTTATATGCCTCTTTGGAGCATATACCCCAGATTTTTACATATTTTGTCATAATAGATAGAATCAACAGTTAAGATATTAAAGTCTTGGGTATATTTTAGAAGCATGAACAGGTAAAACATTAAAATAACAGCTTTGTATATTATTTCGTAGAATGCATTATTATTTTGTATTTTAAAATAAAGCATAAAAGGAAATTAAATAAAATTTTAAAAAGTCAATCAAAAGTGTATGTGTAAATACATTAATGAAGAAGTTACTACCTTAAAAATAGTACATTCAAGAAGCTATGGTAAATTCATCAATAATATATACAGTGTTGTTGTTATGTGCCATCAAGTCACTTGTGACTCATAGTGACCCTATGTACAACAGCTCTGAACTCTAATCTATTCTGAGCCAACCTTATTGTCTCTGATACACCTAACCCCAGTCATTGAATTAATCCATCTTATCGAGGGTCTTCCTCTTTTGCACTGTCCCTCCATCTTCTCAAGCATGATGTCCCTCTCCAAAGACTGGTCACTCCTTGCAATATATACAATATGTATGAAAAAATATGTATTGGATATTTATTTATGATCTTTGAATATAGTGCCATAAGTGGCAATCATGCTTTTTTTAAATTTAGGTTGTTTATTTTTCATTTCAATGAACATCTACAGAGATTTTGGAATTCCATTCATTCATTGTTGAACCCTTCTCCCCGCACAAACCCCTCTCCCCACCCCCCCCCCCCGTTTGCTCCTCTCCTTGAAAAGCAAAAGAAAAACTCCCTCATTGGTACACAATCTCCCCCACACCTAATCATGCTTTTTTAAAAAAGCAGTTCTTTATTGTCCCTTTTATCAATTGAAAGTGGAGGTAAAAGGATTATACTAGTAAATAACCTTTGTTTAGTAGATTGAACTCTTTTTCCTTACCATTTCTGAATGTGGATACATATGAAGTGAAGCTGAGGCAAAGCTATCTCAATTCAACATTGACTGGCTCAGAGAAGACTAGTGTGCAAGCAGATGCGAGCAAAACTCAGGAGAGCTCAGAAGAGCTTCAGGCAAGGTTTAGCCCTAATGTAACATAAATGGAGAGAAATAAATGTTGTTTTAAGTTACTGTGATTCTGTGGCTGTTTGTTAAACTGTAAAACTTATAAAATCTTACCAATATAGTCCTCTGTTATACTGAAGGATTATTTTAGAATAGCCAGAACATTTGTGAGATCAGTTCAGTCAGATTGGTTCACTGTTTGGTATAATCAATTGTTACATTATTGATCATCAAAAAGGAAGAAGAAAATCCATAATTGATATGTTCAGAAAACATTTGGCCAGACCAAGCTTAGAGAACAACTAGAGAATTAATAAGAGTAGATTAATCACATGTATTAATGGCAGCGCTTTGGGCCTTACTTCTAGTCAATAAACTTGATTGTACAAATAAAATCTTACAGTAGAAAGAAGAAAAACAAAACCCAGAAGGAAAGCCTTTATTTGCCCTTAACTCTAAGTTGTAGATTAAGACATGTTATCAATACATAAGGCATGTTCCTCTGAAAAAGTCAAACACAAAGTTAATTTCATCTGGGAAGAAAGTTACAATCACTATAATTTTCTCTGCAATTTATTAAGATTATAATATATTCATAGCTTATAAAATGATTTATCTTCAAAATAAGACAATTTTTGACAGGGGGAAAAGATGGGTGACAGTAGATTTTAAAAAAAGACAATTTCCTTGCTCCCCATGTTCCTTGTGCTAAGTGGAATACATACTACTTAGAAGTTCAGACACCATTGGAAATAAACATAGGATTAAGAGCACAAAATATGAGGAGGAAAGAAACAAAACTACTGCTATAATAAAGAAAAGGTCAGTGTGTGGAAAGGTTACTAACAGTGTCTCAATGGAAGCTTGGCAGCTGACTGTGCCTAGAATCGCAATGTTAATCTCTATCAGTGTGTAGCATTCATGACTTCTGAAGTTAGTGAAGAATGCACTCTCAGCAAGCAGTGAAAGGGCTGTTGGGTTACCTGAAACCCATCAGTGCAAAGCAACAATAACCTTTATTTTGGTATTCATTTTCAAAATCTGTTTCAAACTGCTTCCCATTGTTGGCTTTGCATTTATTTATTTTTTAAGAAACTGAATCCAACAGAGACTGCATTCAACACCAACTGTTACAGATAATTCCGCTTAAATGCACAACCCAGAGATGGAGAGATCTGCAACTCTTATTATTGATGCTGGCCTATATACCGTTGGATTGCTGCTTCAAAAGCATATTTAGAATTTTATTTACATTTCAAACATCTGCCATATCTCTAAGAAATAGAAATTGGAAAATCTGAACAAAACACCAAATCATAAATCATCTTTTCTAGTTCAGGGAAACTATGGGCATTCACTTTTTCATTGATTCACTTAGTAAATAGTTATTATAAGAGTGCTGGGAACTAGCTATCAGTCTTATTCAGGCCATGGTCTTTTCAGTCACTTGCTATGCATATGAGAGCTGGACAATGAATAAGGATGACAAAAGAATAGATGTCTTTGAGCTGTGGCGTTGGAGACAAGTACTGAATATCCTATGGACTGCCAAAAGAACAAACAGATATGCCTTGGAGAGAGTGTATCCAGAGTGCTCTCTGGAGGCATGAATGTTGAGCATACTTTATGCATGTTGCTAGGAAGGGCAATTCCTTGGAAAGAAACATCAGGCTTGGAAAGATAGAGGGATGGGGAAGGAGCGGAAGAACATCAAGCAGGTGGATTGACACAGTGACTGCAGCAAAGGGATTGGGAGGTTGGCACAGGGTGAGATTTAGATTTGTTATTCATAAGGTTGCCATGAGTTGTACTCAACTCGATAGCACCTAAAAGGAACAACAGTCATCATTCCAGACTAGAGATACAGTAGAAAGGAAGAAATAAAAATTTGGTGTTTTTTTTTTTAAAGTCATTGCTTTTATGAAATATTCTTTGTGCTCTCCTAGAAATTTAATTTATATATTTATAAACAACATGAAACAAATATAATAGAATGATTGGTACATGATGTTGTTAGGTGCTACTGATGTTACTACCACTCCTAGTGGTCTTACGAATAACAAATTTTAACCTTGTCCTGTGCTGTCTTATTACAGGCAGTATGTCAGTCAATCTTGTTGAGGGTATTTCTTTCTCTACCCTGTCACGTTTCCCAACACGATGTTCTTTTCCAAGGACTGGCCTTTCTTGACAACATACTAAAAGTATGTGAGAGAAAGTTACCATCCTAGCCTCTAAGGACCATCCTGGCTGCACTTTCTTCAAGACAGACTTGTTTATTCTTTTTGGCAAACTATGAAAATTGTCCAAAAAATGACAGGAACAGCACATTAACAGAGAAATGCCAGATGTGTAGGCTGGGTTTAGAAGAGACTGTGACACTAAGGATATTATAGCCAATGTTAGCTAAATGCAGAGAGTACGACTATGCAAAGGCATTTCACTGTGTGGATCACAAGAAACTGTGGCTAACTCAGTGAAGAATGTGAATCCAAGAACACTTGATTGTGCTTGTGTGAAACTTATAATTAGACCAAAAGACAATCATCAAAACAAAGCAAGGAAACACTACATGGTTCAAAATCAGGAAAAGTATATACCAGGATGCATCCTATCTCCATACCTTTTCAATATGCATGTAGAATACATCATCTAAGAGGCTGGACACTATGAGAAGGAATGTGGCATCAGTACTAGAGGAAGAACTTGTGTATTTCAGATGACACAAACTTGCTTGTTTAAAGTGAGGAAGACCCGAGTCATTTGCTGTAAAATGTCAAGAACTGAAGCCTTCAAGGTGGATTAAAGCTCCAACATGAAGATAACAAAACTTCTCACCACTGGGCCAGTGAAAATATTGAGATTGTGAACAGGTTCAGCTTGCTTGAATCCAAAATCACCACTCTTTTTACCAGCAGCCAGAAAATCAAAAGATAAATTGCAATGGGAAAATCGGCTGTCCGGGACCTTTCTAGAGTAGTGAATAGCAATGATGTCAGCCTAGAGACTAAGTTGCAACAGATCCAGGCCATTGTCTTTGCAATCATTTGCTAAGCATAAGAGAGCTGGAGTGACTAAAGATAATAGAAGAATTGATGCCTTTGAGTTGTGGTGCTGGCGAAACATATTGAATATACCATGGACTGCTTTGGGCTTGTGTAGGGTGTGATGTAGACGTCTTCTTACATGACATATTTATGGTAGAGTTTTACATGCCTGAGGCAATTATAGGTTCTTGATCTGAAATGACTACTGCAGAAGAGGGTGGGGCAGGGAAGTTTCAGTTCAGGACCTGTGAAAACAGCCTCTTCTGTTTATAGTTTTTGCAGAAGGCTTTCTGGACTAACGGTAGTTAGCTGACTGGACATAAGGAGATGCAAGGCAAAGCTAGAGGTGCAGGCCTCGGGCATGGGCCAGGGCACGGGTATAGGGCATGTGTGAAGATTCACTGCAACAGCAGGGCACACATGCAGATGCACGAGGGGCATGCGTCCATTCAGATTCTTGCTGATTGTGCATGCACAGGTTCCTTACTCAGGTTCCAGTTGTCAGGCCCGCTTTCAGCGGCCCACTTCAGAGGACAGCTTTTGCTGGCCCACTGCCCTCACTCTAGTCCGCCCTCATTCAGTTCTGTCCTCCTATCCAGCTTTCTGATAATTACAAAGACCATGTCCTGTTCTTAGAACTGTCAGTGATCCTACCAAAATTTCTTCAGATGATTCCACTGCTTGACGATAGAAATTGAACAATCATATTATTAGTGTGAAAGTAGGAAATGATGGATTCTTGATTGAATGCTATATTTATCCTTCTTAAATCTTGATTATGGAAAATATTAATAGTATTCTCAGAAAACTAAAAACACTTTGGAGAGAACAGTCAATGTTCTCTCCAAATTTGGAGAGAATATGTCAATGAAAAGATGCTGAACTTTTAATTCTCCAAAATAATTTTAATTAATTAATTTAATTTTTAGTTAAGAGCCAATACAATAAACTATCTGAAAAGTTACTGAATTATAAAGTTAATTATATCAAAACAGTGTCTGTGATCACAGGAAACTTATTTTGTTTTACACAGACATAAAATTTCAATAAGGTGTGTGTGGTAGATAAATGAGTCAACATACTAAGATGAAAATAGGATTTGTCTATTGTGGAGCCAATACTAAGGTTTATGAGCAAACGTGTAACTTGGGAGAACTTTATTCCATTTCATTTCAGCTCATACATTCTGAGTGAGCCATTCTTCTCCTTTGATCTCCTCTCTCCTTCTCTCCTATAATTGTTGTTTGTTATGAATCTAGTATAAAAAAAAATGCACTGCTCGTTTTATCCCTTCAAAGAGGAAAGATGAAGAGAAATTAAAAAAGAAGTGTTCTTTGATGGCTAGGTGTTTCTGAAGTTTCTATAGAAATGTAACTTTTTCTCAATTTTCATTTTTATTAACATCAAACTGATATGTTAAAATATTGTAACTTTTTCTCTTTTAAGTAAAACTGTTTTTCAAATAATACTATGTTACTTCTTGTTTAATAGTTGAAATTTAAAACATAACTTTAACTCAATTTAATGTCATAATAAGATGTAATAAATCTTAACTGTAAGTAGAAAATTTGAATACTTCTAATTCTTGCCTAAATAGCTTCTATAGAGATAATATATATATTTATAAATTATATATATT
>NW_006399790.1:11958287-11967287 GCF_000299155.1 Elephantulus edwardii | reverse complement strand
CAAGTTGTGTTTTCATTGTCATTTGTTTCAAGAAATTTTTAATTTCATTTTTTATTTCTTCTAGTACCCACTCATGTTCAAGCAAGGTGTTGTTTATCTTCCAAATGTATCCCCTTATCCTCTTGCTATTAATTTCTTATTATATAGCATTGTGGTCTAAGAAGACACTTTATTTCTATTTTTTTAAAATTTATTGATGATTGCCATATGACCTAAAATGTGATCTTTTTTGGAGAATGTTCCATGCAAACTGGAGTAAAATGTACACTGTGTTTTATTTTGGGTGCATTAGCCTATAAGTATCTATGAGGTCAATTTGGTTTATTGTGTGATTTACTTCAGCATATTTGTCCAGTTTCCTTCTGGTAGTTCTATCATTTCTTGAGAGTGGTGTATTGAAGTCCCAACTACTATAGTAGTGTTGTCTATTTCCTTTTATGGTTTTTTGAATGTTTGTTTTATATATATTGCAGGTCTTTCATTTGGTTCATAGATATTTATTATTGTTATGTCCTTTTGTTCTAGTGACCACTTAAGTGACCTCCCTTGTGCTTTGTGATCATTTCTGCAGTGAAATTTATTTTATCAGAGATTAATGTCACTATTACTGCTTTTTTTCTGGTTTCTATGTGCTTGGTATATTTTTTCCCACCCTTTTATTTTTAATCTATCTTCATTTTTCAGTTGTGTCTCCTATAGACAGCATATTGATGGATTTTGGGTTTTATCCAATCTACTACTCTTTTTGTCTTCAGTGGTGCATTTAAACAATTCACATTCAGTGTGATTATTGAAAGGCAAGGTTTTGTTGCTATCATTCTGTTATTTTTGTTGTTGCTGCTAGTTACCTTGGACCATCCTGCTTTGTGTGTCACCCTGATAAAGAGGACATCTCTTAGTGTTTCCTGCAATGCTGGTCTTGTTTTTAAAACTCCCTTAGGTTCTGCTTTTCTGATAATATGTTGATCTCTCCTTCATATTTGATGGACAATTTTGCTGGATACAATATTTTTGGTTGGCACTTGTGTTCTTTGAGTGTTTGATATATGCTGTTCCATTGTGTTCTTGTTCACATGGTTTCTGATGCCAAATCCACACTTCATCTTATTTGCTCTCCCTTATAGTTTACTCTTTTATTTCTCCTTCACTGCTTTTAGAATTCTCTCCTTATTTGGTTCTGGCAAATTTGACTATGATATGTCTTGGTGTTGTTCTTTTGGGGTCTATTCTATATGCTGTTAACTCAGCTTCTTAAATATATTTTCTCTCATTATGCCTGGGTAGTTTTCCTCTAGTAATTCTTTCACAACTTTTTTGGTGCCTTTACTTGCTTCTTCCTGTTCTGGGATTTTGATGACACACATGTTATTTCTTTTGATGGTGTCCCACATTATTGTTAGGTTTTCTTTTTTCCTTCCTTTTTGGTTAAGCTTTTTACTCTAGCAAATCAATGGTGAAAATTCTATCTTCTATTTCATTGATTCTGTGTTCCATCTCTTCAACTCTGTTAATCTTTCCCTCCATTATATTGAAAGCTTATGAAACATTGGAACTCATATTCTGGATTATGGTTTCTTATTTTTTTCAGAGCCTCTAATCCATCATTTGTTTTATAAGGAATAGTTTGGATTTTTTAAAAGCTCCTCTTGGCATTTGCTTGCAGTGTCCTTTCACTCTTCAAGGTGGTTTGGGTATTTCTTTCACCCAATGAAAATATTCAATCTTTGTTCTTTTAAAATCTGTGTCAGAAAGTTCTATCAGATTTACTGATTTCAGGAAATCCATTGATACTGTGTCACCTTTTGGGGGTGACATTGTGAATTGTGCTTGTGTAGGTTGTGAGGTAACCTGTTTCTTATGTGACATTGCTTTGGTAGTTTTTCATGCCTGCTCCAGAAGAGTGTGGGGCAGCTACTTTGCCTGTGTTTCTCTCTGATCTTCTGACTCAAGGGCAAGTTCAGTTCAGGGCCTGTGAGAGGAGCCTCTTGTTCCAGCTAAGTCACACCAAGGCATCCGGATTAAAGACAAGTTAGTTGACTAGATGTGGAGTCAGTGGTGTGGGGCAGAGTAGGAGCAGGATGGGTATGGAGGCAGGGTGGGCATGCGCTGGTACCTCACTCAGATTACAGCTGTCCATGTGGGTTCAAGTGGGGTCCTCACTCAAATTCCAGCTGCCCATTTCTCACCAGGCATCGATCCCACCTGGTGGCACTCTTACCCAGGGGACTCTGTGTCTGGTGGGGCTCTCTTAGCTCTATCTTCTACAAAAGCAGATTCCCTTGTCTTTTTTAAAAAAATACTTTTTCTTTTATATTCATATGCATACAAAATTCATAACCATTGTGTTTCATTCATTACATTGTATTTCATATATTCCTTCATCCATATTGTGTTTCATATGTTCATTCCCATATACTTTGTTTTTTTTTTAATTCTTTCTATCATTAATATAAACCGTATTTCATGCACATACATTCCATTCCATACAGTATCTTATTTATATTATGTGTCCTTAATTTATATTGTAAAGGTTTCCCCCCCCTTTATAATCATCCCATCAACAACTACTTTCATAAAAGCATGTAAGCTAAGGTACTTCATGTCTCAACCTCTAATATCTTTCTTTCATACAATCAATTGCTGATTTGTCCATCTCTAACAACTACACCAAACAACAATATCACTTGCTGCATGTCAGAGACCGGGACAATGACTAGGGATGATAGAAGGAGAATTGATGCCTTTGAGCTGTGGTGCTCGAGAAGAATAGTGAATACACTAGGGGAAGAAACAGGTTTGTCCTGAAGAGGGTTAAACCAGGCTGCTCCTTAGAGGCAAGGATTCTGAAGCTTCTTCTGACATACTTTGGACATGTTGCAAGGAGGGACCAGTCCTTGGAGAGGGCGGTAAGCTTGGGAGAGTAGAGAGTGCAGGAGAGGAAGACCCTCGATGAGATGAATTGATCCAGTGACTGGGATAATGGGGATAGGTGTGTCAGAGACAATTAGATTGGCACAGGATAGAGCAGGGTTTAGGGCTGTTATGCACAGAGTTACTATGAGTCACAAGCAACTCGAGGGCACATAACAACAAACAACAACATCATCATCATCATACCAATACTCTGAAGAAATAAGCACAATCCTTTCGTGGATGTATCCTCAGTTCAACTTGGAAACTTAGAGCATGTGTTCAGTCCAAAGTATTGTTCAGTCCCAACCAAGCCATCAACTTCCAGCAATCGACCCTAGTTCACAGCATAGATCAACTTCTCTTCATCTGGTTAGGTTGTGGTCAACTCATCCTCAGTTACCTGTTGATAGGTTTAAATGGGCATCCACTATAAGCTTATGATTCCACACATCTTCTCTTCATTCCAGACCTCTTGGTCTCCTTACTCAGCTCTAGCCCCATACTTGGGATCAAGTCAAGACAACAGGCCAGGGGTCCTCATGACTTCCTGCTCTTCAAGCCAACAATCCTCTGTTAATCCATATATCAGTGCTGCCCACATATGCTGTGTTTTATAAAATTAAACACCATTGATCTATGGCCACTGTCATTCTATCTTTTCAGATCCTCACAAGATCTATCATGCCCTCCCTCTGCCCAACGAACTCTGCAGCCTCATGATTACACTCTGTCCCTACTCTCAGTTCCACTGTCCCCCTCCTATTCCCCTTTGAAATTGTTTTATCCACATCTTACAAGTTATTCTTCTGTTTTTACAATAATGGTATTATGAAGTATTTGTCCTTATGAAATGAAGTTCATTCAGCATAATGCTCTTTAACCTCTCCCACACAATATAGTATTTTTACAAAATTATTGAGTGCTTCATAGTATTCCCTCATGAGAATATACCACAACTTCTCAGTCTATTCATTTGTTAATGGACATTTGGGCTGTTTCCATGTTCTTGCTTCTGTGAATAATGTCATCAACCTGGGTAGGTTAATATTTTAGCACTTAAATAATTCTGTCACTAGGACTTCCACGGAAGCGCAATACCTACTTTTATATAATCCACTTAAGTTATATATTAAAAGTGAATTTTAGAATTTTTAATTAGATATTTTCATATAATTTATTTAATTACAGGATGCACAAATGGTGCCATAGTGGGGTTGCCAATCAGGTTTAGCAAGATTCTGCTTAAATAGGTCATGTCCCAGCATTATTTGACTATTTAAAGTAGGATGGCAAAGGCTAGGGCAGGGTTCATGTTGGCTGTTCATAGGGTCACTAAGAGTTGTACTATACTTGATGGCTCCTGACAACAATAACATGGGCTTGAGTTTGTTTTATCCCTCCAAAATAGTCTTTATTCAAAGAAGAAAGGTGAGGAGAAATTATAAATAGAAGACTTAATTGTGCTCATGTGAGATTTATACCTAGATCAAAATATGGTTATTCAAATAGAGAAAGAGAAAACTATATGGTTTAAAAACAAGAAAGGTGTGTGTCAGGAGTGCATCTTTTCTCTATGCCTATAAAAATCTCTTTTTTTGAATAAAAATCACTTGAGCAGCTGGACTTTATGAGGAAGAACTTTCGATTATGATTGAAGACTCATCAACAGCATACGTTATAAATATAAAAGAATGTATAAAATATATAATATGCATTAAATATATAAAAATCATAATACAATTAAAAGCAAAGTTGGCTAATAAACATTTAAAAATATGCAGGCTTAATAATATAGAAATGTAAATTAAAACAGCAGAATACCATTCTCACTCATGAGACTGACAAACATTGAATAAGAATATAAATGCTGTTGAAGTATTAATATTAGTTACTTTCTTACCCTAGTTAAAAGATTTAAATTGGCATAGATTTTATTGAAGGTGTTTTATCAGTGCATATATTTTTCAAAATTATTTGCAAAAGTTTGACCTAGTAACTCTCCTTCCAGGAAAATATGCTAATAATTGCAAATGTGTAAAGGTGTAATTATTTTCCTCCAAGATGTTCATCACAGAGTTGCTTATGAGCATGATAAATTTAAATCAGTCTAAATATTAAGTAGTAGGTAGTAAATTAAATAAATTGTGAGAAATTTATAGGATAATTTATCATACAATCTTTAAAACCTTCATACATTCTGAGAGAAATGCTTATGATACATTATGCAAAGAAATGTAAAAATATGTATATAAATATAGCTTCAAAAATGTAAGAACACTGTAAGTAAGTCTGGAGCACTGTCAGCCTAGTGGTAAAAAGCTGTGCTGTAAGTTCAAAGGTACAAAGTTCAAATCTACCAGCTACTCAGTGGAAGAAAGACAGGCAATCTCCTGTGCAATTTATTGCCTCTGAAAATCCTCTGGAGTTTCTGCTATGAGTCAGTTTAAACTGGACTGTACACAACAGTAACATAAAAGTAGATGCCGAAACTGTCAATTCCCTTTGCAATTATGAAGGTGGAAAAATATGCTCCAAAACATGCTTACTCAACAATATAGTTAACTAGTTTCTTTTGTATTGTGTGCAATCGAGTCAGAGTCAACCCATACTTGAACATTCAGTGGGTTTTCAGAGGCAATGACTCACACAGGAGGAGACTGCCAGCCCTTCTACCATGGGACAAACAGCTGGTGGATTCTAACAGCTTGCCTTTGAATTGCAGCACAGTTTCCTACCACTAGGCCATAAAAGCTCCATATTTGATATTTTAAAATAACATTTTCTAGGGTGCTTTGTTTGCTGCTAGCCAAAAGGTCATGAGACGCCAGTGGTTGTAATCTACCAGTTGCTCTATGTGAGAAAAATAGGTACTTCATCGGTGTTTATAGCTTCAGAAAAATCAATGAAGGGTAGCTCTGAGTTGGAACAGAACTGATGACAGTGAAGGGCTGTGATTTGGGGATTTTGTTTGTTTGTTTTAACGTTTCTGTGGTATAGTAGCAAAAAAGGAAAAGAAAATACTTGCCCTGTTATTTTCCTGCATGCTTTGAAAAGAGTCACAATTAAGTACTGTAAAAAGAGCAGGGAGCGGGGAGAAGCAACTGAATCTGACTACTACCCTTTTCAGAGAGAAGAACTTTCCCTAATAATATTATCCATAGTACCACAAAAAATATATACATGGTCAGACATGCTAACTCACATGTTACTACACCTTTTTCTTCCAATCGTTAGGTTCATTATTCATTGCAAATTGACTCGCAGACTTTACTCACAGTTGGGAGGTTTAAAAGGAAGATAAGCTGGAGAGTGAATGAGGCAAAGAATATTATTAGCCAATAAAAGTCCAGGTTGAGTCCAACAGTCCCAAGACAGATTAACAAGGCACAAATCCTTACTCAGTTAAAGTCTAGGTTCCTTTCAGCAGTACAGATGCAAGAAGCCTTTGATTTCTTCAATATTGCAGCAAACTTTATCTCAGAGAAGTTACAAGTCAGTTTTCATTCAGTCATCCAGCAAGCAAAACTTTTACTTGTGACTATACCTCACGATTCCTCTGGTTACACCTTGTCAGAGTTTCCTCATTACCATCTCTCACAGAGTGGAAAATAAGTCCCACACTGTTGATGATTTACAAGACCATGTGTCTGTAGTTAAGGTAGCTGGGACCATGCCAATGGGCACTAACGCAATACCTAGAACAGCCAATTTTCAAGGGTTCTGACACTCCCAGTGCAAACTGACCAAAAAAAGTTAATATATTTTTTTTACCCGTACTTACCCTAAGGAATAGGGGAACATGGTGCCCCCTCATAGAATTTCCAAGACTAAATCTTTGGAAGACCAGACTACATCATCATTCTTCTGCAGAGTGAATTTTATATTCAAAGTGGTCACCTTTTTGATAGCAGTCAACCACTAAGCCACTAGGGCTAATTTTTTTTTTTTAAAAATCAGCAAAACTACTTTAAGGAAATTTATGGTTAGAAAACAAAACCAAACAGTAATGTAGTAAAACCTACAACAAATATAGTCATTGAAATTATAGCCAGCTATATGTAAATTCAAACAGGTGTTAGTGATGTTGTTTGATCTTCTCCCATGATTATTTTGTCAGATGGAGTCAATTTGACTCTTGTGTAGACTATCAGGTGAGGTCCATTTGTATTATTTTAAAATGCCTAGAACAGTTACCTCAATAGAGAACTGCCAGAAATTAAGGCTGGATTTAGGAGAGGCCATGGTACCAGAGACATCGTTGCTGTTATCAGATGGATCGTGACTAAAAACAAAGAATACTAGAAGGATGTCTATTTGTGTTTTATAGACTACAGAAGCAATTGACTCTTTGTGTCATACACCAAATTATTACTAAGTTTGAGAGGAATGTTGTTATTGTTGTTGTTAAGTGCTGTCGAGTCGCAGACGACTCATAGTGACCCTATGAAGGAGAGTCCTCGATGATTGGGTACCTTTCATCCTCTCTCCAGGTTCATAGGTTTTCCGGAGGCAAGCTGGTATGGAAGTGGATGCCACTCCTTCTTCATACACACACACACACACACACACACACACACACACACACTTTTTCAGAGCTAAAAAGCAAAGGCATGCAAATATGTAGAAGATTAAATTAATTCTAAAACAAACTGCAATTTCTTTACTAAACTAATGACCCTTCACTTCATTCTGATGTAAGGAAAACATTCCATCTTTCATAGTTTTCTCATTGCCTCAAAAGTCATCATCTGATAAATCTCTTACCTCCTTCTTTACTATCGAATTGGATCTAACTGGCATAGGAGCAGATTGGCCCTCCTTTTGAGAAGAATAGGAATTCCAAAACACTCAGTTGTGCTCATGGAAAACCTACACCTAGACCTGTTGTCTGAATGGAGCAATGAAAAACTGCAAATTTGAAATGCAAAAAAAGTGTATGCAAGGGCTGTATCTCTTCTCGACACCTATTCAGCCTGTACACTGAAGAACTCATTACAGAAGCTGGAAAGAGAATGGGGTATCAGAATCTGAAGACTCATCAACAACCTGCATTATGAAGATGACAATCTTGTTTGCTGAAAGTGAGGGGGACCTGAAATGCTTGCTGCTGAAGATAAGGCTATAGCCTTCAAAATGAATTACATGTCGACATCAAGAAAATAATGACTAGGGCCTAAAGGCTACATCTTGATAAATGGGGGAAAAACCCCAAACCAAACCCAAAGTTGTCAATGATTTCATGTTACACAATCAACACTTTAGATACCAGCAGTGAATAAATCAAAAGACATGTTATATTGGACAAATTTTCTGTTAAGGGCCTTTCAAAAATGCTAAGGAGTAATTATGTAAGTTTGAGGACTAAGATTGGCCTAGTAATAAGAAGCTGTACTGCAATCTCAAAGGCACAAGTTCTAATTCACCAGCTGCTCAGTGGAAGAAGTAGGAATGATTTCCTCCTGTGTAATTTACTGATTTTTCCATTCTTTTCCATTAATTGCTGATATTTAAACAATGTGTAAGGATGACAGAGGAAGAATTGAAGCCTTTGAGTTGTGGTGTTGGAGATAAGTACTGAATATCCCATGACCTGCCAAAAGAGCAAATATGTCTTGGAGAAAATTAAACCAGGGTATTTCTTAGACGAGGACGGTGAAGCTTCATCTCACATACTTTGAGCTTGTGGTAAGGAGGGGCTATACCTTGCAAAAAAGGCTTTATGGAGGGAAAATAGAGGGTCCGTTAAAGAGAGGAAGACCCTCCACAAGATGGATCAGCACAATGACTGTACCAATAGGCTCAAGTTTATCAGAGATGATGATGATGGCGCAGTATTTGACAAAGATCCAGTTGAGAGGGTTGCTATGAGTCATAGTCATAATAACAACAATATACAACAGGAATACAATATGGGTGAGGTTTTGTAAAGCATGTAATTAGAAAAAGAAATTTTAAATGAACATAAAGCAGTGTAACATGTTATCTGTAGATGATGGAATTTTTACTGTTTTTTTAATCTCCATTAACCTTTGCATTATCTAAGTTAAGCCATCATTAATTTTATAGCAAGAAAAAATGTGAAATATA
>NW_006399790.1:11957684-11958187 GCF_000299155.1 Elephantulus edwardii | reverse complement strand
ATGAGTCCTGCTCAACTTGACAGCAATCAACAACAACATATAAATATATAACATATGTAAACATATAAATACACACACACACACACACACACACACACACACACTTGCCTATGAGTGTGAGTACAAATGTCTGTGTCCCAGTGTGTGTGCATTAAGAATATAGAACTTCAACGTTCAGGAAAATATAAAAATTATAAGTTTATTTCTCACATATAACATGGTAATCTGAACTTTCTAATTTAGCAGTAGTCTTTTGATTAAGCAGATAGTCTCATAACTTAGTTTAAGAATGTATGTTTCATTTAATTTCAAAGAATGATTCTGCAATTTTTTTTTATTAATGGTCAATTTTGGTATATAGCATTTATTATTCTTTATTGTTGTTATTGTGTAGTGTCAAGTTGATTACAACTCTTGATAAAACTTGTGACAGAGTACAACTGCCTTTGAGTTTTCTTAGCTCTACTTTTTTTCAATTTATTTTAATGAAAGTTTACAGAGAC
>NW_006399790.1:11956109-11956969 GCF_000299155.1 Elephantulus edwardii | reverse complement strand
GTGAGATGATATCTCATAGTTGTTTTGATTTGTATCTCTCTTAAAGCTAGGGATTTTGAACACTTCTTTGTGTGTTTGTTTGCCATCTGAATGTCTCCTTTGGTGAAATGTCTGTTCATATGCTGTGCCCATTTTTCAATTGGGCTTTTTACCTTTATCTTGTTGTGGCATTCGAGTATTCTGTAAATTCTAGATATAAGTCCCTTATCCGTCATGTCATTACCAAATGTTTTTCCCCAGTCTGCGGATTTCATTTTAACTCTGTTGGAGAAGTTTTTGAATGTGCACAGGGATTTGATTCTTAGAAGGTCCAATTCATCTATTTTATTCTCTCCTGGTTGTAGGTTTTTCAGGATGTTTGGAAGACTGTTCATGTTGTGGGTTAGGATTTCTAGGGTTCTTCAAATCTTTACTCTAATGAAGTTTAAATTCCTTGGTTTTAGTCCTAGGTCCTTGTTCCACTTTGGGTTGGTTTTTGTGTAGGGAGTGAGGTGTGGATCTTGCTTGAGTTTTCTACAGATGGTTTTCCAATTCTGCCAACACCATTTGTTTAAAAGGCTGTTGTTTCCTCAGTTAACTGATTTCATCTCCTTGTCAAAATCAGTTGACCATATGTAGATGAGTTGATTTCTGGATTCTTGATTCTATTCCATGGATCTATGTGTCTGTTATTGTACCAGTACCACGTTGTCTTGACCACCATAGCAGTGTATCAGGATTTGAAATCACAGAGTGAGATGCCTCCTACCTTGTGTCTCTTTTTAAGGAGTTCTTTGCTTATTCTGAGTCTGTTTCCATTCCAAATGAAATTGAAGATTGCCTTTTCCATCTTGTTGTTGAATGGAATTGGTATTTGTATT
>NW_006399790.1:11920926-11947092 GCF_000299155.1 Elephantulus edwardii | reverse complement strand
TATATATATAAATGCATTCTTTTATCAATTTTGATGCATCAAAACAAATAAAACAATGAACTTTTTCACCAGAAAGTTGGAAGACTTTTAAAAATCTTATGTTTTCTATCCCCGGCCAACTTAGTTTTTCAATTAGAAAAGACAAAGGATTAATTAGAACTAACTTCCTCCAAAAAGGGCCTGAATTAAATTTAGAAGTTAAGTTTGTATTTCTATATGGTAAACAGCTGTTAATGACAGAATAATTAAAAGAGATGAGGGTGAATTGTTGTGTTCTATCTAGGTGATTCTAGCTCAAATGATCTTATAGGATAGAGTAGAACTGTCCCTTAGGTCTTCCTAGGTAATAATATTTGCAGTCTCAAATGACTAGGTATTTTCTCTCTAAAAATGGCTAGTAGGTTATAGATGCTAACCTTTTATTTTTTTTAGCTTCTGAGTACTTAGCCATTTCACCAGCAAAACAAAACAACATCTTATTGCCATCAAGTCAGAACCAAACCATATTGACACTGCAGTACGTTTTCAGAGGCTGTAAATTGCACAAGAGTAGATTGCCCATTTTTCTGTCCTGGACAAGTTGGTGGATTTGAATCATGCCTTAAGGTTTACAAAGCAACTCCTACTAAGCAAATTGTACCATCAGGGCTCCTTTAATAGGAGAGGAAGAAGAAGGAAAAAAACACAATGAGGAGAGCAAGATCTTTTTTTTTTTAAGAACAAAAGAACAAGAAAAACAGCTATTATGTGCTCATGGAGGTAACAACAAAGTAATATTGAAACGCAACTGTAGTTTTATTATAGACATGTTTGTAATGTGCTCTAAAAATTGAAAATTGTACTACTTTTTCTATTTTATCCTTTATTCCTCCTTGTTGGATAATATACACATGTGCGTTTATAAGTCAATCCCTGCACAAAGGACTTGATAAAAACCTTATGGAAGAGAAAGGAAAGGATACTGACTCAGAGCTAGCCTGTAGTTATCTGTATACCTATGGATAGATTTTATATCTAATGTCAACCAGACGGTTTTACTGCTTGACTATAAAAATATAATCTCATATTCACATATAGTCGTGATAAAAAGAAAATAATACTAAGGTCCTTTATCCCTTTAGCAAAATTCCTCTAATGGAGGAAATAATAGAGAATAACACCTAACCTTCAAAATTCTGCCACTGACAGAATCAGAACATTTTGGGATTTTGGATCCGCAAATTTTTTATTTACTTATCTCAACTCTTTTAAATTAATATGGCCACTAATAGTCTCCATGTATTTACTTTTGTTATTACAGTAATCGCAGATGGATGGAATAATACAATATGTAACCTTTTGGGTTTGTTGTTCGTTTTGTTTTCATTGGGCATAAGTCTCATAATTTCAGACTACTGTGTCCATCTATAGTTCATTCTTTTCATAACTAAGTAGCATTCCACGGGAATTCTGGTAGACTACAGTCTGCAGCAAGCTGCACTGCTAACCAATGCGCTGTATCTCCAGTGGCTCATATCCCCAAGTGCCTCTGTGGGAAGAAGATGGGCTCCCTCCTCTCATGAAGATTTCAGAAATCTGAAGGAGTGTTGCTATGTGATGCAATGAGTGTGAGGTTTTAAGTATTCAATGGTATGGACATACCATCATGTTTTTCCAATGATTAATTAAAAAAATATCTGACTAGGAATGATAGAAGGAGAATTGATGCCTTTGAGCTGTGGTGCTGGAGGAGAGTATTGAGGGTACCATGGACTGCTAGGAAAAATAAACAGGTTTGTCCTGGAGAGGGTGAAGCCGGGCTGCTCCTTGGAGGCAAGGATTCTGAAGTTTCATCTGACATACTTTGGACATGTTTCAAGGAGGGACCAGTCCTTGGAGAGGAACGTCATGCTTGGGAGGGTGGAGAGACAGCGCAGGAGAGGAAGACCCTCGACGAGACGGATTGATTCAGTCACTGGGGTAATGGGGGCGGGTGTGTCAGAGATGGTGAGACTGGCACAGGGCACATAACACAATGGCACATAACAACACAACATATTAACCCAAAATGAATAAGGATAACAGAAGAAAAATTGATGCCTTTGACTTGTGGTGTTGGAGTAAAGTGCTGAATATCCAATACATTGCCCAAAGAACAAACAGATATGTCTTGGATAAGGTGAAGCAAGATTGCTTCCTAGAAGCAAGGATAGAAAAGCTTCATCTCACATATTTTGGGCCTATTGCTAGCATAGGATATTCCTTGGAGAAGGACACCATGCTTGGGAAGGTGGAGGGATGGCAAAGGAGAGGAAGACCCCTCAACCAGGTGGACTGACACGGTGGCTGCAGCAATAAGCTTGAGTGGGTCAGAGATTATAAGATTGGCCCAAGATAGGACAGGGTTCAGATCTGTTTATACGGTCTCTATGAGTTGTACTCAACTTGACAGAACCCAACTACTTTTCCCAGATCCAGCTAATATGACTAGTTTCAATGTTACTCCTAATTCTCTGGATTTTGTTACAACCTTTCAGAGGCCTCCGTTCTTGGTATATACACACTCTCTCTCCATTCCAGTCTCTATGCACTAACCAGCATGATTTTCTATGAAAATCAAAACGTTATTAATTAAGCAATAACCATCAACAGCATACTACACAGAACACTTTTTTAAATTTCCTTTCATATATTTAGTCACTTTCCTTTAATGTTAACATCCTTTTCCCCCTAATTTTATTATTTGTGTGTGTGTGCATCATCAAATCAGATCTGACTGGTACTGGAGGAGATTGTCCCTCCTTCTGCAGCAGAGCATCTGGTGGATTTGAACCGTGCACCTCTGGGATTGCAGTGCAGCTTCTTTGCCACTAGGCCACCAAAGGACCTACACAGAACACTTTAATGCATTCCAGTCTGACCCAAAATAAAATATAAATTTTATTCTTTGGTCTATAACAGCCTCGATCATTTGTCCCCCAACTACCTGAGAAACTTGCTCTTTACTGCTACTTAGTTACTTAGAATGTCCTCCCTGATTTCTCTACAGTGAAGCAAGAATGCTTTTCAGAGTCTTTGCACAGTCTACACCTTTTGCCTGAAATACTTTCCCCTAGGTATTTATAAATTTGCTTTCGTACATTATTCAAGTCTTCTCTCAAATTTCATCTCCCCTGAAAGCACTTCCCTGTCCACACTGTCTAAAATAGCACTCCCAATTCCTTACTTTGCACAGGTGTTTTTGTTTCCCTTTCTTGGCTTCATTTGTATTCCTTATCTCACATATATGAATAATGTTTTTCCTTTTCAAGTTTTCAAATGTAAAGGATGTGATATTCTTTCAGTTAATGAAGCTTTCCTCATTCTAATGAAAGGGACAACATTCTATCATGAATTAAAATAAACGCTGACCTCTCTTACTCAGTAATCATGTCCTTTTCCTCTACTTCACTTTTATGTATTTGTTCATTTTTAAACACATGACTAGAAAACTTGGCTCCACCTCCCTATGTGTACAATCAAAAATACTGTCAGAAATGCTGTACAAAATCAGAAGACTTTACTTTTGTCAATGAAGTTTTGAAGACATGTAAAAGACCAAATGAGATGAATCAATGCTCTGGCAAAATTATGCTGTTAGAAAGGCCATTTGGAAACTTCCCCATCAGCAGCTTTTTAATGCAGATCCCTTTGGTTTTCTTTTGGATGAGCTCTAGCTTTGTTCTTTAATACCAACCAGCATCATTTTGAAAGAGGAGGCACTTTCAAATTGGCAACCATTTTAATTCACTCATCAAATTGTGCCACAGATTATTTCCAACCACTGCATCTGCATCCACAACCACTGCCTTCCAAAAGGCATTTCCTAAAGCAGCAGTAAAATTATCTATGACACTGGCCACAGGCCATATACCCCCAGCTTTGCTCCTGTAATGACTTCTATCAAAGGTCTCATATCAAAAGCTTGTTATGTTTTTGCTTCTTTCAAAACAAATGAAAGAGAAAGGGAGTTTATTTTCTATAAATAATGACGTTTACTCAAAATGTAAGAGATCTTCTCTTCCAGACAATCTAAAGATATGTATATTTAAAATATTTTTCAAATGTAATGGGATTCAAGACAAAAAATGGCATGTTTTCTGAAGAAAAGTAGATGTTCAAAATAAGATTAACTAATGCATTTATGTTTCAATTTAAAAACACAATAATATTTTCAGTTGAGCTTTTAGTGTGACCCTTTTGAGAGGTCCCTGATGGCAGTTTTCCTCAGAGCAATTCGTCTTTTGATTTCTTGACTACTAGCTCCAAAAGTGTTGATTGTAGTGCCTAGTTAATGGAAATTGTTAACAACTTCAATCTTTTCTCCATCTATAATGGTGCTTCCAATTGGCTTTGGTGAGATCTTTGTCTTCTTGATGTTGAGCTTCAATCCATACTGAAGACTGTAGTCCTTGGCCTTCTGCAGCAAACATTCCAGATCCTCTTCAGTTCATGCAAGCAAGGTTGTGCCATCAGCCTATAATAGGTTTTGATGAGTTGTCCACCAATCCTGATGTCACATTCCTCCTCATTAAGTCCAGCCTCCTGAATGATGTGTTCTACACATAGGTTGAAAAAGGTGTTGTGACAAAACACATCCTTTAAACATTCTTTTCCTGATTTTGAACCATGCAGTGTTTCCTTGCTCTGTTGTGACTTCCTGGTCCAAGTTTAGTTTTCACATAAGCACAATCAAATGTCCTGGGATTTTCATTCTTCTCAAGGTTAGACACAATTTGTTGTGATACACTCAGTCAAATACCTTTGCATAGTCAATGAAACACAGGTAGTCCTCTGGTACTCTTTGCTTTCAGCCAAGATCCATCTGACATTGGCGATAATCTCTCTAGTGCCACAACCTCTTCTAAACTCAGCTTGCATTTCTGGTAGTTCTCTGTCAATGCACTGTTCCAGTAATTTCTGGATAATCTTCAACAGGATTTACTTGCATGTGACATGAGTGATATCATTCGATAATTTTCACCCTCTGTAGGGTCACCCTTTTTTTGAATGGGAACAAATATGGATTTCTTCCAGTCAGTGGGTCAGATAGTTGTCCTCCAGATTTCTTGGCACAACTTGGTGAGCATCCAGGGCAGCATCTTTCTGTTGAAATATGTTTAAATATGTTAATTGGTATTCCATCAATTCCTGGGGCCTAGTTCTTTGCCAATTCCTTCAGAGCAGCTTGAACTTCCTCATTCATCACCATTGGCTCTTGATCATATGTTATGTCATTAAATAATTCTGGGTCAGCAAATTCTTTTTGGTATAGCAACACTGTATATGCCTTCCATCTTCTTATACTGCTTCCTGGATCATTCAAAATTCTGCCCATAGCATCATTAAGTATTGCATCTCAAGACTTAAATTTGTTCCTTCAGCTTAAGAGATGGCAAGAGATTTTGGCCCTTTTGGTTTTCTGACTCCAACTCTTTGCACATTTCATGATAATACTTTGTCTTCCTGTGCTGGCCTTTGAAATCTTCTGTTCAGCTCTTTAACTTCTTGATTTCTTCCCTTTTCTTTGTCTTCTCTGTGCTCTAGTCTCTACTGACATCCATCTGGGTCTTTTCTTCTACCTTTGTCTTTGCAATGACCTCTAGCTTTCTTCATAAATGATATTCTTGTTATATTCCCACAGTTCATCTGTTTTTTGTTCATTAGGGTTCAACACCTCAAACCAGTTCCTGAAGTGATTTTTAAATTCAGTTGGGATAGACTCAAGGTCAAATTTTGGTTCTTGTGGATTTAATTCTACTTAGTTTTAGTTTTAACTTGTTTATGAGTAGTTGATGGTCTGTCCACAATCAGCATATATTAATATATTCTCTCTCTCTCTCTCCCACACACACACACACACACGCACACATACACATTCATATAGAAGCTCTAGTGGCCTACTGGCAAGAAGCTGTGCTGCAATCACCAAGGCATGTGGTTCGAGGCCACATGCTGCTCTGTGGGAGAATGATGGGTAATTTCCTTCCATACAATTAACTGCCTCAGAAAACCTACTGGAGGGTAAGCTATAGGTTGATTTTGACTTGATGGTATACAACAACATATAATCATATTAGAACATTCTGTAATCATAAACTGTAAGACCTGACTAGACAATCACATAAAATCAAGTAAAAGTTCCAGGCTACTTCTTGGAAATTTGAAGCGCTATTTGACATACTTTATACATGTTGCAAGGAGGAAGCAGTCCTTGAAGAGGGACATTATGTTTGGGAGGGTGTAGGGACAGCACAAAAAAGGAAGAGCTTAGATGAGATAGATTGACTCAGTGATTGGGGTAAATGGGGGTTAGTAGTGCTAGAAACGATGAAATTGGCTCAGGATAGAGCATGGTTCAGAGCTGTTGTACATAGGGTTGCTATGAGTTGGAGTTGCCTCGGCATAAAACATCAACAGTCCACTGGAAATTCATCCATATTTTACACTAAATTCAGGAATCCTTAAAGAACCATGCCATTGAGCTGGTGTCGATCCATAGTTGTGCCTCCAGCAGGATATCAAAAGGGAGCTCCGGTGGCCTAGTGGTAAGAATCTACACTGTCATCCCAAAGACACATGATTCTAATCCACCAGTCACTCTGCTGGGAGAAGGATGGGCAATCTCCTCCCATGCAATTAACTGCCTCTCATACCCCACTGTAGGGTCAGCTATGTGTTGGCTCTGACTTGATGGCAAACAAGAACAATACTGGGTCAAGTATTTCTGCTGGAACACATGTTCAGAAAGTGCATGTACAGGACACATGTACAGAAAGCGCTTTGTTTTGAACATAAAATTAGTCCCTTTATTGGGTTTGGCCTCTTCTGATCTCTGTTTTCTTACTGCTTTATTAAAAGGCTTCTCCAATATTACTTCGGATTTATATAATAGATTTTCTAAAGCTACCCATCAATCAACTGTATATTAGTTATTTGAAAAAAGTCTTGTCTTAGACATTTTAATAGATTAAAGCTGAGAACATAGAATGCAATTTTGCGTGTGTAACCAATGAGTAACAATGCCAGGGACTGCAAATAGGCTATACTCATCCTTGTATCTTATTCATGATGGGAATGAGGATCATGAACTTGAAGCTGCTATCAGAGCATCATGAACGCCAGGAGAGGGAGCATATCTATTTCAAAACAAAACCTACTGTCATGCTACTCTCCAAGGAGGAGCAAAATGTTTCCTATCTTATACAAAGCATATGTCTTAAAATATTCTAGATTGTTTTAGTGCAGATGGTGATCCAAGATTTTGTTCCCTTCTTACATTTCTTTGGTGTTATTTACAAAACCTTTAATGTACTTCATTTTCTCATTTGTCATCTGTCAATGTAAGGGTTATTTCAAGGGTAAAATGAGTTGTCATTGTGGTTAGGTGGCATCTAGTAGAATACGTTCCATAGTGACCCTATGAACAACATATCTGAACTCTGTCCTATTCTCTGTCTCCTCACACTTCTTGACAATTAACAATCCTGATCAACAGTGAGGCAATCAGGAGATGTAGGGACCTCTCCAAATTATTGAGGATTAATGATGTCAGTTTAAAGAGTAAGGTGCATCTGACTCAGGCACAGTGTTGGACAGTGTTCAAATCTGCTGTTCATAGGGTCGCTGTGGGTCTTACTCGACTCAACAGCACCTCACAATAATAACAATAACAGTAACATGTCTGAAGTATGTGAGGTGAAGCTTTATGACCCTTGCCTCCAAGGAGCACTGTGGCTGCACTTTCTCCAAGACATTTGTTTGTTTTTTTTGTAATCCATAAGATGTTCAGTACTCTAAAACTTTTAGCACTCAAGGTTTTGTCATCTGCATAATGCAGGTTCTTGATAGTGTTCCTCTCATCTTCATGCCACATTCTTCTTCACAGAGTCCAGCTTCTCTAATAATTTGCTCAGCATATAAATTGAAAGAAGCTATGGTTCCTAGTGGTAGGAAGCTGTTCTGTAATCTTGAAGGCACGCATTTGAATCTACCGGCTACTCTGTAGGAGAAAGGGCAATCTCCTCTCATGTGGTTAATTGGCTCTGAAAACACTCCAGTGGAAAACCCACTGGAGGGTTTTCAGCCATGAGTCAGTTCTGACTCTACAATATTTAACAAGAAGAAGAACATACAGATTTAATAGATCTGGAGAGAGAATACAATCCTGATGCATTTCCTTCTTAGTTTTAGAACACGTAGTGTTGTTCCCTTGTTCTGCTCATACTCTTGGTCTAGGTATAGGTTTTGCATGAGCACAACATGGGATTCCCATTCTTCTTAATGTTAGCCATAACTTGTTATGATCCACAGTCAAATGCCTTTGCACAGTCAGTAAAGTATAAACAGACATTCTTCTGGTATTCTTCACTTTTATCCAGGATCCACCTGACATCAGCAATGATATCCCTGGTGCGATGGACTCTTCTATATACTGCTTGAACTTTTGGCAGTCCTCTATGTACTATTCTAGCCATTTTTGAATGATCCTTAGCAGTATTTTGCTTGCATGTGATAATTAATGATATTGTTTGATAGTGTCCACATTCTGTTGGATCATATTTCTTGGACATGGAAACAAATATGAACCTCTTCCAATCAATTGGCCAGATAGCTGTCCTGCAAATTTTCTAGCAAAGACTAGTAAGTGCATCCAAGGCTGCATCTGTTAATTGAAACAAGTCAATTGGTATCCCATTGATTCCTGGAGCATTATTTTTTGCCAATGTCTTAATTCACTTCCTTCACTTCAATGCCTTCATTCACTTCCTCCTTCATTACCATTGGCTCCTTTCCATATGGTACTTCCTTAAAATTTTCAGTGTTGATATCCTTCTTTGACCCAGTGATTATGTCTCTCTTTGACCCGGTGATGAAGTCAATGCTTTTTGGTTGAGTGACTCTGCATTAGTATTACCCCCATTTTTTTTTATGCTTCCTGAGTCATTCAACATATTGCCCATAGCATCTTTCAATATTACAACTTGAGGCTTAAATTTGCTTTTCAGTCCTCTCAGTTTGAGAAATGCAGAACAAGTTCTTCCCTTTTTATTCTCCAATTCCAGCTCTCTGCATATTCCACTACATTACTTGGCTTTGTCTTCTTGAGTTGACCTTTGAAATCGCCTGAATATATTTTCTGACATTCATTTCAGTGTTGGGTTTTTTTTTTTGTCTTTGCAACGCCTTTTGCTCTCTTCATGGATGATAGACTTAATATCATTCCCTATCTCATCTGGTCTTTGATCACTGGTGTTC
Organism: Elephantulus edwardii; assembly: GCF_000299155.1. Lineage (NCBI taxonomy): Eukaryota > Metazoa > Chordata > Mammalia > Macroscelidea > Macroscelididae > Elephantulus > Elephantulus edwardii. Next base: position 11,937,816 of record NW_006399790.1, on the reverse strand, counting down.
ATGTCTCAGACTTATTCTTAAGATTGTTCTGAAATTCAGATGGCATATCCATCTACTCAAAGTTTTGAGTAGATGGAGAAATGATTAAAAGATATACAATTTTTTTAAAAAAAGCTATAAGCAAATATCAATTGCATGATAATGACAATACAATCTCAACTATAAATTATAGTCCATAAGCCTATATAGCTTCCCAGAAAAACCGGGGGGGGGGGAATCTAAACGCTAAGCTTTGATAGGGAGGGAGACAGATGAGTACATTGAATTGAGTCTATGTCAAAAGATATAGAAAAAAAATCAAGACACCTCAGGGAGAAAAGTGCAACAATGAATGAATGGAAATCCTAAGTTTCTGTAAATTTTAATTAAAAATAAAAATCAAGATACCAACTAGGAATAAGTACAAAAACATATGAATTGAACAATATCACTAATATCATCCTCAAGCAAAATTCTGCTGAAGATTATCCAAAAATGACTGGAACAGTACATTGACAGAGAACTACCAGAAATATAAACTTGGTTTAGAAGAGGTCGTGGCACTAGAGACATTATTGCTACCATCAGATGGATCGTGGCAGAAAACAAAGAGTGTTTCACTGTCTACGCAAAGACATTTGACTGTGTGAATCACAACAAATTATGGCTAACTTTGAGTTGAATGTGAATCCCAAAACACTTGATTGTGTTAATGTAAAACCTATACAAGAAATCCTCAAAACAGAGCAATGAATCACAGCATGGTTCAAAATCAGGAAAGAAGTGTGTCAGGGATGCACTATCCTATCTCCATAACTTTGTAATTTATATGCAGAACAGGTCATTTGGGAGGCTTGGCTTTATGCGGAGGAATGGGGCATCAGGATTGGTGAAAGTCTCACCAACAACATATGTTATGCAGATGACACAACCTTGCTTGCTGAATCTGAGAGGACCTGAAGCACTTGCTGCAAAGGTCAAGGACTGTAGCCTTCAATATGGATTGAAGCTCCACATCAAGAAAACAGATTCTCACCACTGGGCCAATTGGCAGCACCATGATGGATAGAGAGGAGAATGAGGTTGTTAACAATTACATCTTGCTCAGCTCCATACAGTCAGGAAATCAAAAGATGAATTGCACTGGGAAAATCTGCTGTCAGGGACCTCTCCAGAGCACTGAAAAACAATGGTGTCAGTCTAGAGATCAAGGTGCACTTAATCCAGGCCCTGGTCTTCACAACTACTTGCTTTGCATCAGAGAGCTGCACAATGACTAAAGATGATAGGATTAATGCCTGGAACTGTGATGTTGGAGAATAGTCATGAAACATACCATAGATTGCAAAAAAAAAAAAAAAAATAGGTCTGTCTTGCAGAGGGTGAAACCAAGTTTCTTCTTGGAGGCTAGGATTTTGAAGCTCTGTCTCACATTATTTGGGCACGTGGCCAGGAGGGCCTTGGAGAAGGACATCACACATGGAAGGGTGGAGGGACAGTGTAGGAGAGGAAGATCCCACATGAGACGAACTGATATAATAACTAGGGCAATGAGGTTAGGTATGTCAGGTTCAGTGAGACTGGCTCAGAACAGAGCAGGCTTCAGAGCTGTTGTTTATAGTATCGCTATGAGTCACATTCAACTCAATGGTGCATAACAACAACAATCATGAAATTCTGTATTAGTCAAAAATAAAAATTTCTCTGATATTAAGCCTACAATGAGAACTAGATCCTACATTTTTTTTAGTTGAGATTTTAATGAAAGTTTATAGAAAACTTGGATTTCCATTCATTCACTGTTGCACATTTTCCTCACTGCCACCCTACCCCCTTAGTTCACTTTTCTCCTTGGAAAAAAAAAAATTCTTTTATTGTTATACAGTCCCCCTCCCATCTCCCAGTCCTCTTTACTTTGCAGCTCTTATTTTGGATTATTGTCATGCCAAAAATATCTAATCATATATTCCTTTTATACTGTTCTCTCCCTCCTCTGTTTCAATGATATGTGCATTATTTATCCCCTCTTTTCTTAGTTTCCCCTCAACCCCCATGTCTGTCCCATTTTATAACAGTGACATTATGCAGTATTTGTCCTTTTGTGACTGAGATATTTCATTCAGCATAATGTCCTTCAGCGTCACCCATTTTGTATAATATTTCATTAGTTCATTGTTTTTCAGTGCTGCATAATATTCCATTGTGTGAATATACCATAGCTTCTCTAGCCATTCGTTTGTTGATGGATACTTGGGTTGTTTCTAACTCTTTGCTATTGTGAACAAAGCCACAATAAACATGGGTGTGCATATATAGGCTTGGATGGTGGTTATTGTCTCTTTAGGGTATATTCCCAGTAGTGGAATTGCTGGGTCAAATGGTATTTCTATTTGCAACTTTTTAAGAAAGCACTATACTGCCTTCCATAGTGGTTGCACTATTTTACACTCCCACCAACAGTCAACAAGGGTCCCAATTTCTTCCCAACCTCACCAGTACTAGTTGCTTGCTGTTAAATTTTGCTAATCTTACCGGGGTGAGATTATATCTCATAGTTGGTTTGGTTTGCATCTCTCTTAAAGCTAGGGATTTTGAACATTTCTTCATGAGTTTGTTTGCTATCAGAATGTCTTCTTTGGTAAAGTGTTTATTCATATCCTGTGCCCATTTTGCAATTGGGTTGTTTACCTTTAACTTGTTGTAGTGCTCTTACTTTTTTTTACAATTAAAACTAGACACAATTAATTAACTTATGCTTCTTACAATGAACTATCTGGGAAAGAAACTTTGTATGTGTGGTACAAATTCTTAGGAATAAAATAATTATTAATAACATGGAAGTTCTGGTAGCCTAGAATTAAGAATATGCACTACAAATCTGAAACCAGCAACATGGTTCAAAATCACTAGTGGTGAATCTCCCACAGTTCTTCTGTGGAAGAAAGACAAGCAATTCCCTCCTGTGCCTCTGAAAATCCATTAGAAGGTCAGCTATGTGGGTCATTTCTGACTCAACGGCACACAAAGCACAGAGCAGTAATATATGGATCAAAACATATAAAAGTTATTTTCACTAAACAATTTTGTGTTTGTAATATGTGTTTGTTGTTTGTCTCTTTTTATTTTCTTTCTTCTATTTGCTTTCTAGAGGTAAGGAAAAATACAGGAAAAGGTAATAGGGTCTCTCCTATTGCTTTGATTCATTATGATATAAATCCAAGTGTGTTTACACTGATGTTGCATATTAGTCAACAACTAACAAGTAAAAAACTTGAAACATCATTCTTAGAATTCATAAGTGTTGAAAAAAAAAAAGACTCAATAAATTGGAAAGTTTCCCAGAATAACTCTGAGAATTTGCTGAGGTCTATTAGGAAATTTTCTGTCACAATAAACCATAAACACATCATTTCTATTATTTATACTACCATCTAGACTACAGTCTTGAAACATTGGATCAAATTTAATCTTTGTAGACTATTTAAAATTTCTTCAAGTAGATTTATTAAATAATTTACATGGGCTAATAGTAAGCAATGTTTGGTACTTAATGGATAAAAACAATTTTACAATCTCCAACTCTTCCCATAATTAATTTTTACTTCCTTGCAAAACATCATATATTTAATTTTTTAAATAATTTAGCATTAAGACTCCCTTTCAAAATGTCCAAATTAGTTCAGAGAAAAAGAAAGATTCCTCAGATTTTTATACGGACATAAAATTAAATTGCACATATCTCATTTTGTGCAGAACAAGAAGGAGGCAGTATATGTTTTAGTATGCTAGAGGAATGTCTCCCTCCCAAGAATATGGAGGAATATTTGAAGAGTGAGAATGACTAATAGAAAAGTGTGTTATCTTTCTGCAAAGTATTTCTTTCATGGTTATGATGGTGTACCTCAAATGTTCTCTAAATCTTCAGACTTGCTTCCTACTTTTGTAGATTCAAGTAAGATAAATACTATAATTACAAGAAGAGGTCTAAGGGGGGAGGAGGGCAGAAACAAAGGAGGGGGAAAATCATGGAGTCTCAGTATAATGGGCGGAGGGAGGAGACTAAGGAAGCAGGAACAATCCAGTGGAGACCTGCAAAGACAAGGTAACAGTGGGCATAGATCAATGCTAATTAATGTTATAAAGTACTATGCATGGGAATAATTTAATGAAACATCATGAAATTAAGGAATGTGTGAAACACAATGTATCTAAATTAAATAATGTATAAACATTTTTATGCAAACTAATATAAAAGAAACATATTTTTTTTAAAAAACCCAGAAAAAGAGAAGTATCTTTAAGGACTGTATTACTGAGTATATTTGAACTTCCTTGTATAAAAGTAAAACATTACTGTAGCCCAAAAAGATATATTTCAATTTCTAGATGCAGTTATATGGATATCATTCCATATCATTTCTAAGCACTTAAATACTTAAAAAAAAATTATGACACATAAAATAAGAGTAATATAAATAATTATAAGTAATTTCTACAATCTAGAAATCAAACAGAAATAGCACTAAGCTCAAAAAGCATATAATGAATGGATAGTTGTACACTTAGGTAATGCTCATCCTCCCAGAATTCCACTGGGCTTTGCCAATAGTGAGGGGATCCAAAGAAAAGCAAGGAAGGTCTCCAACTCTAACTAGCATCCTGACCTCCTGGGCTTCTAAGGTAGGAATATTCTGGAATCACTTTCGTTTTCTCAAAATTAGGTAATGCCCATACTCCCAGAATTCCATCAGGCTTTGCCAATAGTCAGGGGATTCAAAGCAAGACAAGGAAAGAGAAGTGTTCATAAGGGGAAGAAAAGTGGGCAGAAAAAGGAGAAGGGGGGGGAATCACTGGGAAAGAAATCGTTGTTCCATGGAGGGAGGTAAAGATACAATAGGGACTTGAAAAGACAGGGTGATATTAGGCATAGAGCTCTGGTAATTAATGATATAAAATATAATGTATATGAATGATTATATAAAACACAAAGTACATGTCTACAATACGATGTGTATTAGTTATTATATGCAAACCAATAAAAAGTTAAGAAAAATCCTGGTGTATATGACTAACTCTTTGCTGAGGATTTCATAGAAAAGGATAAGGAATAAAGAATAAAGGATAGAATAAAGAATCTACATGGACTTAATTCTTATTATCAACTTAAAATCAGTTGCTTAAATTGAAATGATAATTTCATGAAGGCAATGAGCATAAGTATGAGTGAGATAGAATGAAAATAGTAAAACATCGTACAAAGAGACCTAAGTGTAAATTTTTTATTTGTGGCTCGAGATGTAAGATAAAAAAAGATTGAAATTTTCTTACATGTTATACTAAATATATAGTTATAAATGACACAGGATAAAATAATAAGCTAGTATCTAAAAGATAAAAATATTACACACAGAGTATTACAATGACTTCATTCCTTGTTGTTGTTGTTATTGTCGATTGCCTTTGAGTCAAGCATGACTCATAGTGACCCTAGGAACAAAAGGCCTGAAGCCCCTCTACAACTATCAACATTTACCAAAGTTCATAGAGTTTCCGGAGGTATGTTGTTTAGGAAGTAGATCCCACTCCTGCTGCCAAATCTGTCATAGAATGTTATTGGTTGAGTTGCCCGTGATGCATACTGTACAGCCGCTCTGAACCCTTCCCTGTTCTGATTCTTACTCATTCTGACACACCAACTCCCATTGCCCCAGTTACTTTATCAATCCATCTCAACTGAGGTCTCCCTCCTGTGCTGTCCATCCACCCTTCTGGGCATGATGTCCTTCTCCAAGGACCTATGTCTCCTGGCCATGCCCCCAAAGTAAGTGAGGCGGTAGAGCTTCAAAATCCTAGCGTCCAAGGGGATACTTGGTTTCACTATTTCCAAGACAAACCTATTTGTTTCCTTGGCAGTCCATGGTATGTTCAAGACTCTTCTCCAGCACCACAACTTGAAGGCAACTATTCTTCTTCAGTCCTCCTTGGTCATTGTCCAACTCTCTGAAGCATAACAAGTAATTGAGAAGGAAGACCATGGCCTGGATTCAGCGCATCTTTGTATCTAGACTGACATCATTGCTCTTCAGCACTCTGGAGAGGTCCATGACAGCAGATTTTCCTTAGAACTTGAAAAATATTTCCTCATTGCTGTGAAGCCAAATGACTCACAGCTAACACTCCAGTGGGTTTCTTATGCTGTAAATGGCATCGAAGGAAATGGATTGTCTCTCTCCTAAGTAGTGGCTGCTGGATTATAACCACCAGAAGCCTTGGGCTTTACGTTAGCAGTTCAGCTGCCTTTGGGCCACCAGAATTTCCTTTAGAACATAGAAAACTAGGGAGCTCTGGTGGCCTAGTGGCAAGAAGCTGCACAAAAAAACTAAAATCACTTGGTTTGAGGCCACCAGCTGCTCTGGGAGAGAAGGATTGTCAATCTCCTCCCATTGCCTCTGAAAACCTGCCAGAGGGTCATCTATGGGTCTGTTCTGACTCTATGGTACACACAATAACGTGTAAAGAAACATGTGTAGAGACAGATATCTTATCAGTGAATCAGAGAGCAACAAATTGGAAAAATATGAAGTTATAGAATGTTAGTTGTTGCTAGGAGCTGTCGAGCCGAGCACGATCCATAGTGACCCTATGAACAAAAGATGTGAACCCTGTTCTATCCTGTGCCATCCTGACACTTCCTGACACACAAGAACCCATTGCAGAAGTCACTATATCAATCCACCTGGTTGAGGGTCTTACTTTTCTTTGCTGACCTTCCTCCCTTCCAAATATCATGTCCTTCTCCTAGCAACATGTCCAAAGCATGTGAGGTGAAACCTCATCATTCTTGCCTCCAAAGAACTCTCTGGTTGCACCCTCTTTTGGCCATCCATGAGATGTTCAGTGTTCTTCTTCCAACAACACAGCTCAAAGGCATCAATTCTTTTTCTCTCATTCCTATTCATTGCCCAGCTTTCGGATTTATGGCTAATAATCGGAAAAGACTATGGCCTGAATCAGATGCAACTTAGTCTTCAAACTGACATCAGTACTCTTCATTAACTTGGAAATGCCCCTAACTGCAAACTTGACCAGTGCAATGCATCTCCTTATTTCCTGACTACTGGTACCAGGGGTATTAATTGTGGATCCAAGCAAGATGAAGCTGTTGATAGTTTCCATTGTCTGAGCAAATTCCCAAATAAAATGGAACTCTCAAACACATTCTAGAGAGAAAAATAAAAGCTTGTTTTACACTTATATTCAGAGCAAGTAAAATAATAAATAAAAAGGAATCTTCTGTTAGGAGTGGTTGATGTCATGAAAATGATTGGCAGAAATAGTATAAAACTGCTCAAACTTAATTTAATTGACACCTTTATTTAGAAAACTGATTTTTCAGGCTAAAAAAAAGGAACACTGGCAAAAAAAGAATGTAAAGCCTAAGGTATTTAGCATTCATTGTAAGATCACGTAATTGCTCTATATAAATCCAAGATTTCAGTTTACCAAATTAATTCTCAGATGTGGTTGCTTATGTACTGTTTACAGTCTCTTAGGGATCATTCTAATTAGAAGACTTAGTAACAGATTCTTCTGACAGTCTTATGGACAGCTAATATGATTTCTCTCATTGACAGTATTTTTTAAAAATGTGGGAGAAGTACATTTTGCAATATATCCGTGAGCGTCATGTTTATTAGAAGAAAATATTATCATTTATAAATAAAATAATTTCATGTAAATATTTAGTAGAATGAGGACTTGGCAATAGAAGTCAATGATATCATTAGAAACAGCATCCAGGACAAACCAGGAGGAAGAAGAGAATGTAGATAGATTCAACTCCAGGTTGGATCTCCTGCAACTGTAACTCACATTTCCAAAAGGAAAGTTAATAACTCAGTTCTAATATAAACTGGCATCAATATCTAGAGACTTCACAGAGGCAATACATATCGTGGTTGACGGGAGGAATTTGATGCCACCAGTAACTTCTTGGGGGAAAGATGTGTGACCTCCTCCCATAAACATATACAGCCTCTGAAACTTGATAGAGGATCACTATAAGTCAGAATCAACTCCTCAGCAGTGAGTTTAGTTGGGTTTGCTTAAAATACCCAGTTCCTAATTGTAAAAAGCCTTGCAAAAATTTAGAATAACTTCAGGCAATCAAGGATGGAAAGGTTCAATGGAGAATCAGAAGCACAAACAATATACACCAGCAAGGCTCCTGGGCTACATTACAAATTTCAAGATATTAAATACACACACACGAACATATATATCAATCTTGCATTTCAGCATCATAGTAAATGAAGAAAATATTAGACTGTCAATGACTTCATCTTACTTGGACGCACAATCAGAACACTTGGTACCAAAAATCAGAAGATGGGGAGATGTATTACACTGGGAAAGTCTTAGTCAGTGAACTCTCCAAATTATTGAGGAGAAATGATGTCAATTTGAGGATCCTGGTACAGCCAGAGTGCCCCTTGGAGGCAAAGATGATAAAACTTCATCTCATATACAATTGGGCATGTTGCTAAGAGAGGTTATTCCTTGGAGAGAGACATCATGCTTGGAAAGGCAGAGAGTAGGTAATGGAAAGAAAGACTCTCAACCAGGTGTATTGACATAGTGACTGTCACAATGGGCTCTAGTACCAGGAGGTGTGAGGATGGCACAGGATAGGACAAGGTGTGATCTGTTGTTCATAGAGTCTTATGGGTTTTACTTGACTTAATGGTAGGTAACAATAAACTATCAATGTATTGTTGTTGTTATGTGACTTTGAATGGTCTGTGGCTCATAATGATCCTATTACAATATAGATTCCTATTTTAAGTTTGTTGTTATGTGCCATCAAGTTGACCATGACTCATAGAAAACCTATGCACAATAGCTCTGAACTCTGCCCAATCTTGAGCCAATCTCATTGTCTCTGACACACCTACGCCCATTATTCCAGTTACTGAGTCAATCCCATCTCATTCAGGGTCGTCTTCTCCTGCATTGTCCCCCCACACTTCCAAGCATGATGTCCTTCTCCAAGGACTGGTCCTTCTTGGCAACATGGCCAAACTATGTGAGATGGAACTTCATAATCCATGCCTCCAAGGAGTAGCCTGGTTTCACCATCTCCAGGACAGACTTGTTTGTTCTCTTCGCAGCCCATGGTATATTCAATATTCTTTTCCAGTACCACAACTCAAAGACATTGGTTCTTCTGTCATCCTTATTCATTGTCCAGATTTCTGGTGCATAGCAAGTAATTAATTGTGAAGACCATGGCTTGAATCAGATACATCTTTTTTTTTTTTTAATCAGATACATCTTAGTCTCCAGACTAACACTGTTGCTTTTCAATACTCTGGAGAGGTCCTTGATTGCATATTTTCCCAATATAATTCATTTTTTTATTTCCTGACTGTTGGTTCTAAGAATGTTGATTGGGGAACAAACCAAGCTGAAATTGTTCACAACCTCAATCTCTTCTCCAATGGTGAGAATCTTCGTTTTCTTGAGGTTGAGCTTCAATCCATAATGAAGACTACAGTCCTTGACCTTCTGCAACAAATGCCTTAGATCCTCCTCAGTTCCAAAGGGAGGTTGTGTCATCTGCATTAACACTAATTGCTGATGAGTCTTCCTCCATTCCTGATGTCACATTCCTTCTGATAAAGTCCAGTCTCCCTAATTATCTGTTTCACATATAAATTTAAAAGGTATGAAGATAGGATGCATCCATGACATACACGTTTCCTGATTTTGAACCATGCAGTGTTTCCTTGCTCTTTTCTGAAGACGGCTTCCTGGTCCAAATACAGATTTCACATGAGCATAATTAAGTGTTCTGGGATTTCCATTCTTCTCAAGTTTATCCACAATTTATTGTGATCCACACAGTCAAATGCCTTTGCATAGTCAATGAAACATATGTAATATGTAATAATCATCAATGTATTAGGAATATTAATTTTTCAAGAGCTAGGGACTTGAGTTCAAGTATATTAAGATGAACAGAAAGACATGATTTTTATGACAAATTGCATAAGTGTATATCTGCTTTTTTGTTGTTGTTGCGAGGTGCAATTGAGTCTAGTTCTACTCACAGCAATCCTATGAACAGCTGACCTGAACCTTGTCCTATCTTGTGCAACTCCATCCTGTCTGACACACTAGAGTCAATGGCTGAAGTCACTGTGTCAATCTATCTCATTGGAGATCTTCCTGTCCTTTGTTGACTCCCCATCTTTCCAAGGATGGTGTCCCTTTCCAAGGAATAATCTCACCTGGCTACATGTCCAGACACTCTTTGCCTCCAAGGAGCACTCTGGCTTCACTTTTTCCAAGACATATCTGTCTGCTCTTTGGGGAGTCCATGGGATATTCAGTACTCTTCCCCAGCACCAGAACTCAAAGGGACTAATTCTTCATCCGTCATCCTTGTTCACTGTCCATTATTCTGATGCATAGCAGGTGATTGTGAAGACCATTACTTGAATCAGGTGTACCTTGGTCTTCAAACTGACATCATCACTCTTCATCATTTTGGAGAGGTCCTTGACAGTGGGCTTGTCCAATGCGATAGGTCTCCTGATTTCTTGACTGCTGATACTAAAGGTGTTGATTGTTGATCCAAGCAAGATGAAATCATTGACATCTTCAATTCTTTTGACATCTATGATGATGATACCTATCTGTCCTGTGTTGAGGAATTTTGTTTTCTTGATGTTGAGATGTAATCTATACCAAAGGAGCAAGTGTTTCCTATCCTCCTCACTTTCAGCAAACAAGTTTATGTCATCCGCATAATACAGGTTATTGTTTAGTCTTCCTCTGATCCGAAGGCCACATTCCTCTGAATAGGGTTCAATTTCACTGATTGATTCAACACACAGACTGATTATGTATGGAGAAAGGATTCAGACTTTCCTGATTTTAAACAGTGCAGTTTCCCTTGCTCTGTTTGGACAATAGCTTCTTGATCTAGGTATAGATATATGCTTTACTTTAGTGCTAATTCAGTCATGCACTACATATAATCAAGGAGGTGACTAACCCAAGAAATTTACTGATGGTCAGTATAATCTCTATGACTGACAAGATTTGATTCTTAATCAGATTTTCATGTAATAGTAGCTAAAGACACAGTTCACTAAAACTCACTGCTGCCGAGTCAGTTCTGACTCAAAGGAATCCTCCAGTGGATTTTGAAGAGTATAAAATGTGTAGGAAGAGACTGCCCATCTTCCTTTCACGGAGATTCAAAGGTTTGGGTTAGCAGCACAGCAAAGCTCATCTGGGGCCTAGAAATTAAGACAGACTACACCAGCAGAATTCCTATGGAATCCAATTAGAGAAGAGTTTGTTATGATATTCCGAAAATGGACTATGATCTATTGTTGTTTTTCTTACATGCCCTTCAGTCAGCTCTGACTCATCGTAGTCCCTGTATGTACAACAAAACGAGATCTTACTCAATCCTGCACCACCTTCAGACTCTCTGTATAATTACACCCATTGCAACAGTCATTGGATCAAGTTACCTTGGTCAGTCTTGCTCTCTTTCCCTGATCCTCTACTACACCAAGTAGAATGTCCTTACCTTATCGTGGATTTCAGTGCAATGTAGCTTTTACCCTATCTAGCGTGAAACATTGCCTTTCACACTGGTGGCCTAGTAGTAGGAGCTGCACTGCCACCTTGAAAGCATGTGGTTCAAATCCACCAATTGCTCCAAGCTAGAAACATGGACAATTGCCTCCTCAGCGATTTACTGCCTCTGGAGGGTCAGCAATGAGTCATTTCTGACTTGATGTTACTCAACAACAGCAACATCATGTTAAATGCTTTTCTCTACTTCAAATGTGATGCACTATTGATAATCATGAGGTATGTTCCCACATGTTTACTTTCTCACATTGAAGTTAACCTTGTATTTTATTACTATAACACTTGCGCTAATGTAAGCAACAACTTTCTGTTGCCATGGTCACAATAGTAAGTCAAATAAGATTGAAAAGAAATGTCCTTAACTTTTATATTGTATCAAAATTGTATAACAGAGGAAAGTTAATTATCGTTTAAATTAGTCCTAGGACAGAATTTAATTAGATTTTCTGAAAATATTTCTTCAAAATAGATGGAAATAAAGATTAATACCCACTACATATTTTCACATTGTGAGAGAAATAAGTAATGAATATAGTGTTTCTTTTTGATGATAAAAATATTCTGATACTTTGTAATGCCTGCATGACACTGAATGCACTAAAAGTCATCGATTGCACACATTAAAGTGATTATGACAGTGAATTTTATCCAATTAAAAAAAATAGCTTTTTGTGGGCTTAGGAATCTGAATTTAGTTGCCTTCCTTTGAAACAGGAAAAAGTATAGGTATTGAAAGTCAAGTTTTTATCATTGCAATCTAAGGAAAACAGGGTTTTTTTCCCTGATTAACTGAAGCAATTTTACATTAAGGTTACTTTAGGGAAATATTTAATACTCTTCTCCAGGATGTCCTTTTTATCATCGTTTTCCTGGGTTTAAAAGCAAATTAAAAGAAGTTCAAAGAATCATTTTATCCCTTTCCATTCTAGCTGATTAAGCTACTATTATTTATGTTTTGTGAGATGATGTGTAATGTTGATAATAGAAAATATTTCCAAATATAACCAGAATTAACAAAATACAAAGTAATATCATATTTGAACTGAAACTATAAAGCCTTGAAGATTGCCCCAAAATAGGTGGAGTAGTACATTGATTTGGAACTGCCAGAAATTCATGCTGGATCCAGAAGAGGTGGTGGAACAAAGGTTATTACTGACAATGTCAGATGTATCTTGATTGAACAGAGAATACTCGAAAGGCACTGAGTCATATTAACTGTGCAAATGCATTAAACTGTGTGGATCATAACAAAAAGTAATGTGTGCTTAATAATAACCCATAATATCATTACTAATATTTCAAAGAATAGGGTTTTCAGAACACTTAATTGTGCTAACGTGGAATCTGTATGTAGAACGGGAAGCAGTCACTCGAGAAAAATGAAGGTATGCTTCATGATTTAAAATAAAATAAAAAAAAAAGAAGGTGCACCATCAGAAGTGCATCCTTTCATCACAACCATTCAATCTGTATGGAGCTCTGGTGACCCAGTAATATATGTACAGCCTCAGAAATGGCATGAGTTGAAATCAGTAAAACATGAGTGGTATGAGATCATTTAATCTATATGCTGAGCACATAATCCAAGAAGCCAGGTGATATGAAGAAGCATCTGGCATCAAGATTTGGATACAACCCTGAAGCACATTTGCTGATTTCAAGCCATTCACTATCACCCTATTCTGTTCAGTCTACTGGTTCTTGGTCAATGATCTGGTTCTGTATGTGCATAATTAACTCTTTTCAGTAATATACATAATTTGCTGTAATCCACACATTCAAATGTCTTTGCATCATCAATGGAACACAATTAAGCATCTTTCTATTATCCTCAGCTTTCAGCCAAGATCCATCCAAGGCCTCTTCTGAGTCCAATATGAGATTCTGACAAATCTGTGTCAATGTACTGCCCACTCATTTTTTATTTTATTTTTTAGTGATATTTTAATGAAAGTTTACAGAAAACTTGGATTTCCATTCATTCATTGTTACACATTTTCCTCCCTACTCTACCCCAGTTGGACTTTCTCTTTAAAAAGATTCTCTCACCATCATTTTTTAGTCATTTTTAGCAAGATATGCCATCAAAATTGGAGGAAGGCTCATCAACAACCTGCGCTATGGAGATAACTCAACCTTGCTTACCAAAACTGACTTGAGGCATTTGCTGCAGGTCAAGAACTGTAGCCTTCAATATGGATTGAAGTTCAACATTAGGAAAACAAAATTTCTCACTACTGGGCCATTTGGCAGCATCCTGGTAGACAGTGAAGAGATTGAGACTGTTAACAGCTTCAGCTCCATAATCACAATCTTAGTACCAGAAAGCAGCCAGGAAATCAAAAGATAAATTGGGAAAATCTGCTGTCAGGGACCTCGCCAAAGTACTGAAGAGCAATGATATCAGTCCAGAGACTAAGGTGTGCCTGATATAGGCCATGATCTTCAAAATTACTGGCTATGCATCAGAAATCTGGACAATGACTAGAAATGATAGAAGCAAAAAGTTATACCTTTGAGCTGTGGTGCTGAAGAAATGTATTGAATATACCATGGACTACTAGAATAAACAGGTTCATCCTGTTGTTGTTACTGTTGCTTGCCTTTTAGTAGAGTATGACTCATAGCGACCCTATGAACAAAACGCTTGAAGCTCCTCTAAAACTATCGACATTTATCAAAGTTCATAGGGGTTCCGGAGGCCTATTGTTTAGGAAGTGGATGCCACTTCTGTTTCCAAACCTGTCATAGAATGTTATGTGCCATTTAGTCACCTGCGATGTATCGTGACCCTATGTACAACAGCTCTGAACACTTCCCTGTCCTGACCCAGTCTCACTAATTCTGATACATCAACCCCATTGCTCCAGCTACTGTATCAATCCATCTCATCTGGGGTCTCCTGCTCCTGTGTTGTCCATCTACCCTTCTGAGCATGATGTCCTTCTCCAAGGACCAATCTCTCCTAGCCATGTGACCAAGGTAAGTGAAGCAGAGCTTCAAAATTCTAGCCTCCAAGGAAAGACTTGGTTTTACTCTTTCCAAGACAGACCTATTCGTTTTCTTGGCAGTCCATGGTATGTTCAAGACTCTTCTCCAGCATCACAACTCGAAGGCATTTATTTATTCTCCTTTTGTCATCCTTAGTCACTGTCCAACTCTCTGAAGCATAACAAGTAATTGAGAAGACAATGGCCTGGATTAGGAGCACCTTTGTCTCCAGACTGACATTGTTGCTCTTCAGCACTCTGGAGAGGTCCATGACAGCAGATTTTGCCAATGCAATTCACATTTTGATTTCCTGAATGCTGGTATTAAGAGTGTTGATTGTGGATCTGAGCAAGCTGTAATTGCTAAAAACCTCAAACTCTTCTCCATCTAATATGGCGCTGCCAATTGGCCCGACGGTGAGAATCTTTGTCTTCTTGATGTTGATCTTCAATCCATATGGAAAACCGCAGTCCTTGACCTTTTGCAGCAAGTGCTTCAGGTCTTCTTCAGTTTCAGCAAGCAAGGTTGTGCCATCTACATATCATAGGTTGTTAATGAGTCTTCCTCCAATTTGATGTCACACTCCTCTTCATAAAGCCTTGCTTCCCAAATGATCTGTTTTGCATACAGATTGAAAACGTACAGGGGCAGGCTGCATCCCTGATGCACTGCATGATTTCTTGCTCTGTTCTGAGGACTGCTTCTTGGTCAAAGTATAGATCTCATATAAGTACAATCAAGTGTTCTGAGGTTTCCACTTCTGAGGTTCATCCTGGAGAGGGTGAAACTAGGCTGCTCCTTGGAGGCAAAAATGTTGTGGTTCCATATGACATACTTTGGGCATGTTACAAGGAGGAAAAAGTCCTTGGAGAAGGACATCATGCTTGGAGGAGTTGAGAGACAGAGCAAGAGAGGAAGACCCTGGATGAGATAAATTGACTCAATGAATTTGGAAGGGGAGTAGGTGTGTCAAGAGACAATGAGATTGGCTAAGGGCAGAGCAAGGCTCAGAGCTATTGTACGTAGGGTTGCTTTGAGTTGCAAGCAACTTGACAGCACATAACAACAACATACAACAACTGAATTAAATTTTTAAATAGGCACAAATACACTCTTGCAGTCAATTTAACAGGTAGCTGTTCTCCAAAATTCTAGGCCTAGATAATTGAGCAAATCCAGGGCTACATCTGTTGATCTGTTTGTTGAAGTGCTTTCACTGTTCTCTGGTCAATTCCTGGGCCTTACTTTTTACCAATGCCTCAAGTTCAGCCTGGATTTATTCTTTCAGTACTACTGTTTCTTAATCATATGCTATTTCCTGTAAAGGTTTAGCTTGTGCCAATTCTTTTTGGTACACAGATTATTACATCTTCTTTTGATGCTTCTTGCATCATTAAATATTTTGCCCATAGAGTTCTTCGGTATTGCAACTCAAGCCTTGAATATTTTCTTCAGTTCTTGAAGATTGAGAAATGCTGAACACATTCTCCTTAGATTTCTAAATCTATCTCCTTGCCCATTATATATTTTTCCTTTTTGTAAATTTTATACTGATTTACATAGTATTATATACTTTTATTTGTCTTCTTGAAATACTGTTCATCTTTACTTCATCATTTCTTCCTACAGCTTCTCTGCATTTAACAGCAAATTTCAGTTTCCTCTTACTCCATTTGGGCCTTTTCTTTTTATCTTTTTAAAGACTTGATTCTTCTTTTTCAGTATTTCAACTCAAAGTTTGAATTGATTTTCAGGTCTTAGAGATTGAGAAATGTTGAGCAAGTTCTTGCCTTTTTATTCTCCAATTACAGCTCTCTGCACATTCCACCATAATATTTTTGTCTTCTTGAGGTTCACGCTGAAATATTCTGCTCTATACTTTTACTTCAGCATCTCTTCCCTTTGTTTTGACTTCCCAACACTGTAGTGAAATTTTCAGTCTCCTCTGACATCAATTTTGCTTTTTTTATTTCTCCTCTGTCTTTGTAATGGCCTTTGTTCTCTTCATGGATGATATCTTGATAGCATTCCATAACTCGTCTGGTCTTTGATGATTGGTGTTCAATGCTTCGAATATATTCTTAAGATGACTTTTAAATTCAGATGGAATAGACTCAAGATCATTCTTTTTTTCAAATTATTGAGGAGAAATTACATCAATTTGAAGACTAAGGTGCACCTGATTTAGGTAATGGTGTTCTCAATCACTCACTATGCATATGAGAGCTGGACAATGAATTA
>NW_006399790.1:11918179-11920091 GCF_000299155.1 Elephantulus edwardii | reverse complement strand
TCTTGAGATGATTTATAAATTTTCTCAGACATAGTCAAGGATTTTTTTATCTTATAAATTTATTTTACTTTTGTTTGGCTCCAGTTTGAGCTTGCAAATGAGGAAGTGATGATCTGTTCTACTCAAAATAGTGATTTTGCTCTTATTTATGATACTGAGCTTCTTCACCATTTCTTTACACAGATGTAATTCATTTGATTGATTGTTGACTATCCCATCTGGCATAGCCCATTGGTACTTTTGCTTTTATGTTTTTAAAAAGGTATTTGATATGAATAAATAATTGTTTTGGATAAACATAAAGAAGAAATATAAATGCACTTGTGAATTCTCAGAATGTGTCTTGTGATAGGAAGTTCTGGTGGCCTAGTGGTATGGAGCTCCACTGCCAAGCCAAAGGCATGTGGTTTGAATCCACCAACTTGTTTGTGGGAAAAAGATGTACAATCTCCTCCTGCGTGATTTACTGCCTCTGAAAACCCACTGGAGGGCCAGCTAT
This sequence comes from Elephantulus edwardii, assembly GCF_000299155.1. Lineage (NCBI taxonomy): Eukaryota > Metazoa > Chordata > Mammalia > Macroscelidea > Macroscelididae > Elephantulus > Elephantulus edwardii. The sequence goes on along the minus strand of NW_006399790.1, from coordinate 11,919,592 downwards.
GAGTCAGTTCTGACTCAATGGTACATAACTACACCACCTGGTAAAGAGTTGCACTGCTAACACAAAGGCAGTGCTTCTCCTGTGGTTTGGATCTACTAGTCTCTCAGTAGGAGAAAGATGTATAATCTCCTCCTCTGACATTTAGGACTTCCCAAAGCTCAGCTATGATTCGGTTCCAACTTTATAGATGAAGGTTTGGGTTTTATTCTTTTTCTTACATTTCTTATTTTTAAATTATTTTTTTAAATTGTGATTTTAAAGAACATTTACCAAAAAGTTAGGTTTTCATCCATTCATTGTTGCACAATTACCTTCCTCCCTCTCCTCCCCCCAGTCCACTTTGCAACGTACCTCTCATTCTGGGCTGTCGTTGTATATATATAGTGCCTAATCATATATTTCTTTTAAATAGTTCTTTCCTTCATCTGTTCCAATGCAGTATTCAACATTTCCCCCTTTTTTTCTTAGTTTTCCCCAGCCCCGATGTCAGTACTGTCTTACAGCAGTACTACAGTTCTACCAAAGATAATCTACAAGTTCAATGCAATCCCAATACAGATACCAATGCCGTTCTCTTCAACGAGATGGAAAAGGCAATTTCCAATTTCATCTGGAAATCTTGAGAGAGACCCTGAATAAGTAAAGTATCCCTGAAAAAGAGAAACAAGGTAGGAGACATCTCACTTCCTCATCTTAAATCTTATACACAGTCATGGTGGTCAAGACAGTATAATACTGGTACAGTGATGGAAACACAGAACAATGGAATAGAATTGAGAATCCAAAAATCAGCTCATCTACCTATGTTTGACAGATCTTTAACAAGGAGGCAAGGAAGGGTTTTTTTTAGTGATATTTAAGTAGAAAGATAAAATTCTCTGCCAGAGCTGAATGTAATGATTGTGTAGCATCCATCAATCACTTTTATCTCACTCATCTCTACATTTTATTAATGTACATAACAAAAAATTAATAACTGAAAAAGAGCAATAAGTCAGATTGATATAAGCTATGATATAATTTTATTATAGATGTGCTAATGTCATTACCCTTAAATACACAAAATTATATTTATTGCGAAAAGTCACGTTCACATTATTTTTTAAATGTATAGGCATCTGTTCTCTAACTTGGGGAAAATGATTGTAGTAACAACGATAGTCCAGCAACCATTCTGTGTGCTTTCTTTAAAATTAATTTTTGTTAAAATCATTAATAAACCATAATGAAACAATAGACTTGCAGCCAATTCTTTGCTATAATTGATTTATTTGTCTTAATTGCCTAAATACTTTTCAAAAGTTGTATAATTCCATTTTTTAAACACTTAAATTGGGAAAACAGATATACAAATAAATATTTTGTAGTTCTGTCATAAAACAGAATGTGGTTGTTGTTGTTGTTATGTGCCGT
>NW_006399790.1:11916301-11917999 GCF_000299155.1 Elephantulus edwardii | reverse complement strand
ATGATGTCCCTCTCCAAGGACCCGTCCCTCCTGGCAACATGTCCAAAGTATGTGAGACGAAGCCCCAGAATCCTTGCCTCCAAGGAGTAGCTTTAATTTTGATTCACACATTCAGCTTATTTACTCTATTTATGAGTTCACTGTTCGTCAAAGTGGACAACTTATTTGGTACATAAGTCTTTTTCATAAACATGGATAGGAATATTTGGTCATATCTGCAAACACAATGATGGATTGCTTAAGGAGAATTCATTATAATGCATGAATTATTATCTCTTTTACAGGAACATAGGTAAGGCTATGATGATTTTGTTTGAAATCCCGTTTTTTAAAGTAGGAACCTTATTCAATTCTATTCAAAGGTATATTAATATACTATAGCTGTACGTTGTGTTTAGAATAAAATAATTATAACACAACACCGAAATTCAGTTAGTATGGTACTTTGAAATCTATGTGGTATCACTGATCACTGGTTCTCATCAAAAGTTGTATTTTGTTAACTTTGGGTGTTAATCATAAGGTTGCTCAATTTGATGGGTGGGGGGTGTGTGTGTGTGTGAAGAAAATGGGGAAGGGTCATGTGGGAAAACAGTATATTTGAACTTTGTCAATCAGTAAAAATTAAAAAAATTAAAAATGAATTTCAAGAAGGTATATTTTGGTATATATTTAGTTATATAAAATAACAAAGGAAAAGTCTTGATTGTCTAAATCGATGCTATCAAGCCTTTTAAGGAATGCATATTTTAGCCAAAGAAGCTCCATAAAGTTTATCTTCATGAAAAACAGAAATGATAAATCATAATCCTGACTTTTTCTACACTGGCATAGATGACTGTGCTACTGTTACCTGGCATTATGAATTTATAAAGTATTACTCGTGAACATTTTAAAATCTGAAACCACAGGCAAAATGTATTATATGTTTAAAGAAATAGATTCACTTTTATCCCTTAACATTCTTTACATTTCACTTGTATTTATCTGTGGTTCCAGATTGTTAGGGCTAGTCCTACCTGTGAGTGAGCCTCTAGCTTGGCAAGGTTGGATCCTGATTGTTAAATGTTCACTAGTGATACAATTTTGACCTAACGGCATAATGTGCCAAGCAGATAATAAAAGGTTGGTGGTTGAAATTCAATAGGCATTCCCCAAGAGAAAGGTTTACATCCTCAGAAAACTGATAAAGGGTGGCAAGGAGTGGGAATAGACTAGCTAGTAAAAGATGTGGATTTGGTTTAAAATAATTATTAGAAATATATTTTCAAGAGACTTCATTTTATGTTAAATATAGTGTAAAACTGTATACATAAGAGGTAATAATGATATTAGGATTATTGTGTTTTATTTCCTTGTCAAAGAAGAATATACAATATTTCCTAAAGGATGTCATTCTTAATACCACTTAATTCATCAAAGTAAATAAAAGTCAAGATTTTTAATCTCAAACTAAGTCTAAGATTAAAAATAGCTTATTCTTTTGCAAAATCAAAATTATAAAACCCACAATCTTGTAGATTTTAGTTTATTGGAGAAAATAACAGCATTAATAGAATTGTGTGTCACAGACTGGGAAAAAGTGTTTGGTAATGACATGTCAGATAAGGGACTTATATCTAGAATTTATAGAATACTTGAGCACCACAAGATAAAGGTAAACAATTCAATTGAAAAATGGGCACAGGATATGAACAG
>NW_006399790.1:11907808-11915401 GCF_000299155.1 Elephantulus edwardii | reverse complement strand
GTGTCAGATTCCAAGCTAGAACAGCCAAAGTATGTTCTCAAATAAAATGCTCAGACATTTCTTACCCTTAAAGTACATCAGTAAAAATTTCAAGTATGTGATATTTATTACTGTTTTAACTTTTATTACTGTTATAACTGTATTAAGTGCCCTCAACTCCGTGTCCTACTCATAGCAATCATAATTACAAAATAATAAATCACTTCATAGTCCTGCTCCATTCTTACAATCATTGCTATGTTTGAGATCACTGATGTAGTCACTTTGTCAATATATCTTACTGAAAGTTTTCTGTCTTTGAGCAATTTCTCTTCTTCATCTAGTATGTTGTCCCTCCTAATAACATATCTAAAATATGTGAGACCATCAACCTTACTATTACGTACTATTCTGACAACACTACATCCAAGACATGTTTGTTCTTTTGGACTTTTAACAGGAAACTCAACTCAATTCATAATCATGCCAGAATCAACTCATTGCTTTCCCAATATTAGATTTTTAAGGCTGTAAAAACCAAGTGAGGAGATTGTCCATTTTTGTCCCCATTAGAACTACTGGTAGAGTCAAACCACCAGAGAGGGGTCACCTTTGAGTTAGCAGTGAAACTCCTTATGGCCTACAACATCAGAACCCCTCTATTCTAATGTTGTTGTTGTTATGTGCTGTCTAGTCACCTGCGACTCATAGTAACCCTATGTATGACAGCCCTAAACCCTGCTCTATCCTGTGCCAATCTTAATTTCTCCGACACATCCAACCCCATTACCCCAGTCACTGATTCAATCCACCTCAGAGAGGGTCTTCCTTTCCTGTGCTGTTCCTCCACCCTCCCAAGCATGATGTCCCTCAGCAAGGACTGGTCCCACCTTGCAACATGTTCAAAGTATATCAGATGAAGCTTCAGAATCCTTGTCTCCAAGGAACAGCCTGGTTTCCAAGCTCCCTAGGATGAACCTGTTCTCCTAGCAGTGCATGATATATTCAACACTATTTTCCAGCACTACAGCTCAAAGGCATCAATCCTCCGGCTTTCATGTCTAGTCATTGTCCAGCTTTCTGAAGCAAAGCAAGTAGTTGTAAAGACTATGGCCTGGATCAGGTGCACCTTAGCCTCCAGGTTGACATCATTGGTCTTCAGTACTTTAGTGAGGTCTCTGTCACCAGACTTTCCCAATGTAAGTAGTTTTTTAATTTCCTGGATGCTGGTATCAAGAGTGTTGATTGTGGAGCCAAGCAAACTAAAACTGTTATCAGTTTCCATGTGACCACCATCTATCATGATGCTGCCAATTGGCCCAGTGATGAGAATCTTTGTTTTCTTGATGTTGAGCTTCAATCCATATTGAAGGCTACGGTCTTTGACCTTCTGAAGCAAGTGCTTCAGGTCCTCCTCGGTTACAGCAAACAGGGTTGTGTCATCTGCATATCACATGTTGTTAATGAGTCTACCTCCAATCCTGATGCCACATTTCTCCTCATAGAGCCCTGCCTCCCGGATAATATGTTCTGCATATAGATTGAAAGGTATGGATATTGGACACATCCCTGCTGTACAATCTTTCCAATTTTGAACCATGCAGTGTTTCCTTGCTCTGTTCTGATGACTGCCTCCTGGTCGAAATATAGATTTCTCATAAACACAATCCAATGTTCTGGGATTCCCATTTTTCTTAGAGTCAGCCACAGTTTGTTATGTTCCACCAGTCAAATGCCTTTGCATAGTCAATGAAACACAGATAGACATTCCTATGGTACTCTGATTTCAGCCAAGATCCATCTAACATTAGCTATAATAACCATATCTTTTTATCTTTTTTCAGGAACTAATATCTCCTAACAGGAGATATGTATACTAATAGGATATATATGTTGTTGTTGTTGTTATTGTCATATGCCATCGAGTCATTTGCAACTCATAGTGACCCTATGTACAACAGCCCTAAACTCTGCTCTGTCCTGTGCCAATCTTATTGTCTCTGACATACCCATCCCGATTACCCTAGTCACTGAATCAATCCACCTCATAGAGGGCCTTCCCCTCCTGCGCTGTCCCTCCACCCTCCCAAGCATGATGTCCTTCTCCAAGGACCAGTCTCTCCTTACAACATGTCCAAAGTATGTTGGAAGGAGCCTCAGAATCCTTGCCTCCAAGGTGCCACCCAGTTTAACCCTTTTCAGGATGAATCTGTTGGTATTCCTAGCAGTCCATGGTAATCTCAATACTCTTCTCCAGCACCACAGCTGAAAGGCATCAATTCTCCTTCTATCCTCCTTGGTCATTGTCCAACTCTCTGATGCATAACAAGTGATTGCAAAGACCATGGCCTGTATCAGATGAACCTTGGTCTCCAGAGAGACACCATTGCTCTTCAGTACTTTGGAGAGGTCCCTAAGAGCAGACTTTCCTGTGGCAATGAGCCTTTTAATTTCCTGGCTACTGGTCCCAAGAGTTTTGACTGTGGAGCCAAACAAACCAAAGCTATGAACTGTCTCAGTCTCTTCACCATCCATCCTGATGCTGCCAATTGGCTCAGTGGTGAGAATCTTTGTCTTGACATTGAGCCTCAATCCATATAACATAAATTTATATCATATATCATAAATTTATTGTTATTCAATATTTTTATAATTTAAAGGCATTAAGTCTTTTCCAGTCTTCCTTATTAGTTTCCCATCTTTTATATCCATATAAGGCAAGTGAAAATATCATGGCTTGGGTCAGGTACACTTTAGTAATCACAGGGGAATCTTGCTTTTAACACTGTAAAGAGCTCTTTTGAAGTATTTTTTTTTTCCATGTAATGCTTTCTTGGATTTCCTGATTGCTTTCTCATGGGCATTGATTATAGATGCAAGTTAAGTTAATTCCTTGGCAACTTCATTCTTTTCCCCATTTATCATGACACTCATAGATTCAGCTGTAATGACACTTATTTGCTTTATATTTAGGTTTTACCCATACTAAAGGCTTCATTAGTAAAACTTCTTAGCTATCAGTATGCAAAATTGTGTTATCTACCTATTGCTGGTTTTTGACGAGCCTTTCTACAATCCTAATGACATGTTTTAAAATAAACTTTATTTGCTCAGCATTTGAAATGAATAAAATCAACAGCAGGTCGTCATTGAGACGCCAAGGATGTAAATGTTTATTGGAGGTTGTTTTTGATAGGTGCTGTGGAGTCCAGTATGACTCGTAGCAAACTAAGTACAACAGATCTAAATCCTATCCTATCCTATCCTATCCTATCCTATGCCATCCTCATGATTTCTGACACACTTGGACCCATTAGTTCCTCTGGTCTCCAGCTACCTTAATTGCAGACAGCATGGCCTTTCAAATCACCAACAGCTGTGTGATTAGGGTAAGAGAAAGAGTGCTTCCCACACAGGGCAGGAAGACTTGAGGGATACTGGATCAATACTTTGGTGACAGCAAGACCCTGGGGGTGGAGAGATTGTGGCATTGCTGTGGAGAAACTGTGTCAAGGTGTAACCAGAGGAGCTCTGAGATAAAAGCCAAAGTTAAAGGCTTTTGCTGTTCTTGTTGAATGCTTGAAGGAGAAGCTGACTTATAACTGCTCAAAGGCAAACCTTGCTGGATGATTTGAATTTGACTGCTGAAATGAAACCTGACCCTGGATTAATCAAGGAATTGTGCCTTGGAACCTGTTTTGGGTGATATTCTTTGTCTCCTCCACTCTCCAGTTTTTTCCCCCTAGGAAGCCCCATTCTCAGTGCCACAGTTGTGAGTCTGTGAGTGAACAATGAATGAACAAACCTCTTGCTATTGTTGTGGCTCTAGAGGCAGCATGGGGCTGGGCTAAAGGCTCTTTATCTGCTTTCTGCTCTGGGGCAATAAGAGGTTGTTTTATTCTTACTCCCTCTGGCCCTTTCAGAAAGATGCTTATGGCTCTGGGTCCTTATGTCCCATCTTCTGCTCTTCTTAGACACTGTGTCAATCTGTCTGGTTAGGTTCTTCCTCTCTTTCACCATCCCTCTTCCTTTCCAAGCATGATGTCTCTCACTAAGGAACAACCTCTCCTAGCAACATGATAAAATTATGTGGAGGTGGTGTTGTTGATTGCCTTCAAGTCAAGCATGAACCATAGTGACCCTAAAACAAAAGGCCTTGAAGCCCCTCTACAACTATCGACATTAATCAAAGTTCATAGAGTGTCCGCAAACAAGTTGTTTAGGAAGTGGATGCCAGATGAAGCTTTATCATTGTGTCTTCAAGGAGCACTCAAACTGACATTATTGTTTCCCAATAATTTGCAGAGGCCTCTGACTGTAGACTTTCCCAGTGCGATACCTCTCCTGATCTCCTAACTGCTGCCACTTGCGGACCCAAGTAAGATAAAATCATTGACAGTTTCAATCTTTTTCTCCATTTATATTACTTATCAGTCCAGTGGTGAGAATTTTTGTTTTCTTGACAATGATATGCAATCCATATTGAAGGTTATATTTGTTGTTTTTCAGCAAATGCTTCAAGTCTTACTCACTTTTAGCAAGCAAGGTGGTGTCATCTGCACAACAAAGGCTACTGATAGGTCTTTCTCCAATCCTGATGCCACATTCTTCTTCATAGAGTGCTGCTTCTTGAATAAGAGAAAGTATACAATCCTTACAAACACCATTCTTCATTTATAACCCTTGCTCTGTTCAAACAATAGTCTTTTTTCCCCTACAAATAAGTTTCGCATGAGCACACTTAAGTATTTTGGGAATCCCATTCTTCTCACCGGTAGCCATAATAGGTTATGATCCACCCGGTCAAATGTCTTTGTATAGTCAACAGTGCACAAATAGATATTTTTCTGGTATTCTTTTCTTTCAATCAGAATTCACCTAACATCAGAAATTATATGCCTGATGTCATAGTCTCTTTTAAATCCAGCTTGAATCTCTGCCAGTTGTCTATGCACTGTGCTAGTCATTTTTGAATGATCTTCAGCAATATTTTGGTCGCCTGTGATAGTAATGATATTATTTTATAATTTCTATTTTTTGGATTCCATGTTTGTCTTTATTATCCAATGTTAATATAGGCATTTCTTGTAAATAATCAAAGATGGTTTTCAGTGTTCTATGCAGTAGCCAGCTTTCATGCTTATTGTGAAGCATCTCTAAATATGCAAGAGGAAAGCCTTGTTCTTCATTTCTTCCTTGTCAATATATTCTATTTAATTATTAAGTATGTCTCAACTAGCTTGAAGGTAAGTATTCCCATACAGCTCAAGGCTATGGCCAAACTGGTTATTCATCCAAGCATGCTAGTCTTGATAAATTGCCCTTTCTGTTTCATTCATGTAGTCATATTCACATAAATTAGACAAAAATTATACCTGTCACTCTATACAGATTGCTCAAAAAAATAATAATGTTTTCTCAGCATCTTTGAGTCTGCCATTGAGAAAAGCAAGTTTAGCTCATATTCTTTTAAGGCAAGTGTAGGACTGGAAGATAAAAGACCATTGCTCGGGTTTCTCAGACATTATCTGAAGGACATTGCCATCATTTTTCTGAGATGTCATTAGTTCCTCAAATTTATCTTGAGCACTTTGAACTTTGCACAACAGATTCTGGATCCACTTCCCCAACCTCACAGACTTGTTTAAAGATATTAACAAAAATTGATTTGTCTGAAGCAATGTTCCCTTCAATGGATTTTTTAATTGGAATTTTAATGAAAGTTTACAGAGACTTTGTATTTCCATTCATTCATTGTTGCACATTTTCCTCCCTTCCTACCCCTCCTCCAGTTGGTTTTACTCTCTGAAAAGTAAAAACAAACAAACAAACAAACAAAAAACAACCAAAAAAAAAAATCCAACCCAAACAACCAAACAAAAAACCATTCATTATTATACAATCCTCCCACCCACCCCTGGTCACTTCCCCATGAAGCTCTCATTCTGGACTCTTGTCATGAAAATAATACCTAATCATATATTTTGTTCAAAGCGCTCTCCCTCATCTGTTTCAATGAAGTATACCTTATTTATCCCCTCTTTTTTTATATTCCCCCCCAATCCCCATGTCAGTCCTGTTCTATAACAGTGGCATTAAGCAGTATTCGTCCTTTTGTGACTGAGATATTTCGCTCAGCATAACATCCTCCAGGGTCACCTATTTTGTATATTATTTCATGAGTCCCTTGTTTTTCAATGCAGCATAGTATTCCATTGTGTGAATATACCAGAGCTTCTCTATCCATTCGTTTGTTAATGGGCACTTGGGTTGTTTCCAATACTTTGCTATTTGTGAACAAAGCCACAATAAACATGGGTGTACTTATATCTACTTGGGTGGCAGTGATGGATTCTTTAGGGTATATTGCCAGTATTAGATTTGATGTGTCAAATGGTATTTCTATTTCCAACTTTTTGAGAAAGCACCACACTGCATTCCATAGTGCTTGCACCATTTTACATTTCCACCAACAGTGAAAAAGGGTTCCAGTTTCTCCACAACCTCGCCAGCATTTGTTGTTTGCTGTTCTATCAAATACAGCTAATCTTACTGGGGTGAGATGATACCTCATAGTTGATTTGATTTGCATCTCTCTTAGAGCTAGGGATTTTGAACATTTGCTCATGGGTTTGTTCACCATCTGAATATCTTCTTTGGTGAAGTGTATGTTCATATATTGTGCCCATTTTTCAAATGGATTATTTACCTTTATCTTGTTGTGGTGCTCAAGTATTCTATAAATTCTAGATGTAAGTCCCTTATGAGACATGTCATTGTTGTTGTTGTTATGTGCAATCGAGTCATTTGCAACTCATAGTGACCCTATGTACAAGAACCCTAAATGCCATTTTATCCTATGCCAACCTCGCTGTCTCAAACACATTCATTCCCACCACTCCACTCACAGAATCAATCCATCTCATTGAGGGTCTTCCTCTCCTGTGCCATCCCTCCACTCTCCCAAACATGATGTCCCTCTCCAAGGATCAGTCCCCCCTTGCAACATGCCCAAAGTATGTCAGATGAAGCTTCAGAATCCTTGACTCTAGGGAACATTCTGGCTTCACGCTCTCCAGGATAAACCTGTTTGTTCTCCTAGTAGTCCATGGTATATGCAACACTCTTCTCCAGCACCACAGCTCAAAGGCATCAGTTCTCTTTCTATCATCCCTATTCACTGTCCAACTCTCCAATGCTTAGCATGTAATTGGAAAGACTATAGCCTGGATCAGGCGCACCTTAGTCTCCAGCCTGACGTCGTTGCACTTCAGTATTCTTGACAGGTCCCTCACAGCTGACTTTTTCCCAATGCAATTCATCTCCTGATTTCCTGGATGCTGTTACCAAGAGTGTTGACTGTGGGACCAAATAAACAAAAACTGTTAACTATCTCAATCTCTTCACCATCCAATGGCCCAGTGCTGAGAATCTTTGTTTTCTTTATATTGATCTTCAATCCATATTAAAGACTGCAGTCCTTGACCTTCTGCAGCAAGTGCTTCAGGTCCTCCTCAGTTTCAGGGAGTAGGGGTATCATCTGCATAACACAGGTTGTTGATGATTCTTCCACCAATCCTGATGCCACATTCCTCCTCGTACAGCCCAGCATCT
>NW_006399790.1:11901566-11906754 GCF_000299155.1 Elephantulus edwardii | reverse complement strand
GCACCTCCCCAAACCCCACCCCCTAGCCCCAAATGTAATCCACTCTACAACCCTCACTGCATACTTCTACGATAAAAATAATGCCCTAAAATATAATACTTTTAGACTATTCTCTCCCCCATAGACTTCAATGCCTTAAACATATTTCATCCATAGTCCTTGGTTTTAGTCCTAGGTTCTTGATCCACGTTGCGTTGGTTTTTGTGTATGGAGTGAGGTGTGTATTTTGCTAGAGTTTTCTGCAGATAGTTTTCCAATTTTGCCAACACAATTTCTCAAAAAGGCTGTTGTTTCCCCACTGAAGTGATTTCATCTCCTTATCAAAAATCAGTTGTCCATAGGTAGATGGGCTAATTTTTGGGTTCTCAATTCTATTCCCTTGATCTATGTGTCTGTTGTTTTACCAGTACCACGCAGTCTTGACCACCACGCAAAATCAGGAGTGAGATGCCTTCTCCATTGTTTCTCTTTTTAAGGAATACTTTGCTTATTTGAGGCCTCTTTCCATTCCAAACGAAATTGAAGATTGCCTTTTCCATCTCGTTAAAGAAAGGACTTGGTATTTGTATTGGTATTGCATTGAATGTGTAAATTGCTTTTGGTTGTATTGTCATGTTCACAATATTGAGTCTTCCTATCCAGGCTGTTGTTATTATGTGCCATCAAGTCGCTTATCACTCACAGCAACCCTATGTACAAGAGCCCTAACCCCTGCTCTATCCTGTGCCAACCTCACTGTCTCTGACACACCTACTCACAATACCCCAGTCACTCCCATTACCCCAATCACTGAATTGATCCATCTCATTGAGGGTCTTCCTCTCCTGTGCTGCCCCTTACTCTCCCAAACATGATGTCCCTCCCCAAGGACTGGTCCCTTTTTGCAACATGCCCAAAGTATATGAAGCTTCAGAATCCTTGCCTCCAAGGACCATCCTGGCTTCACCCTCTGCAGGACAAACCTGTTTGTTCTCCTAGCGGTCAATGGTATATTCAACACTCTTCTCCAGCACCACAGCTCAAAGGCATGAATTCTCTATCATCCCTGGTCGCTGTCCAGTTCTCCAATGCGTAGCACACAATTGCCAACGGTATAGCACCTTAGTCTCTAGCCTGATGTCATTGCTCTGTCCCTGATAGCTGCCTTTCCAAAGGCAATTTGTCTCTTGATTTCCTGGCTGCTGGTATCAAGAGTGTTGACTGTGGAGCCAAGCAAATGAAAACTGTTAACTATCTCAATCTCTTCACCAACCATACTAATGCTGCCACTTGGTTCAGTGGTGAGAATCTTTTTCTTGATGTTCTAAAATGCTTGTCCTATTCATGAGCAAAGTATATTCTTCCATTTCTCCAGTTCTGTTTTTGTTTCTTATAGTAATGTTTTGTATTTTTCTTTGAATAGATTCTTTGTGCTTTGGTTAGATTTACTAGCAAGTATTTAATCTTGTGGCTAGCTATTGTGAAAAGTACTGTTTTTCTTAGCTCCAGCTCTGTATTCTCTTTGTCACTGTAGAAAAATTGAATTGATTTTTGTATGTTAATCTTGTATCCTGCCACTTTTCTTTGTCTTTAGGGTTTTCTAAGTATACTATCATAACATCTGCATATAGAGATAATTTTACCTCCTTTTTGTCAATTCAGATACTTATTATTTCCTTCTCTTGTCTCATTGCTATCACTATGACTTCCAATTTAATATTGAATAGGAGAGGTGATAGTGGGCATCCTTGCCAAGTTCCTATGCCTTTAGTCTCTCTTCATTGGGAACAATATTGGCTTTCTGGTTTGCATATATACTTTTTATTATGTTGAGGAAATTCCCCTCTAATCCTCTTTTGTTGAGTGTTTTAATCAGGAAAGGGTGTTGGATTATGTCAAAGGCCTTTTCTATATTAATTGGTAGGATCATGTAGTTATTATTCTTTGTTTTATTAATATGATGAATTGCACTGATTGTTTTTCTTATGTTAAACCATCCTTGCATACCTGTTATGAATCCTACTTGGTCATGGTGAATTATATTTTTGATGTATTGTTGGATTTTATTGGCCAAGGTTTTATTCAGCATTTTTGCATTTTTGTTCATGAGCAATATTGGCCTATAGTTTTCCACTTTGGTGGTGTATTTACCTAGGTTTGGTACCAAAAATATGTCTGCTTAATAAAATGACTCTGGGAGAATTTAATCTTTTTTCTATTTTCTGAAGTAGTTATGTAGAATTGATGACAGTTCTCTGAGTGTTTGATAAAATTCACTTGTAAAACAATCTGGTCCAAGGCTTTTTTGGGCTGGAAGTTGTTTTATTATCATTTCAATTTCTTCTTTTGTAATGGGTTTGTTCAGGTGTTCAATTTTGGTTTGTGTCAGTTTATGTAGGTTGTGAATTTCTACGTAATTTTCCATTGCCTCTAATTTTTCATATTTGTTTGAGTATTGTCATTTATAACATTCCATTGTTAGCCTTTTTGTTTTAGTTGATTTTATGGTGAAATTACCCATTTCATCTGTTATTTGGATTATTTGTGTCTTTTCCTTTTTTTACCTTTGTTAGTTTTCCTAGGAGCCTGTTGATTTTATTGACCTTTTCAAAGAACCAACTCCTAGTTTTGTTGATGGTTTCAATTGTTTTTCTGTTTTATATTTCATTTATTTCTGCTCTAATTTTTATAATTTCAGGGGTTTTTTAGATGATTTTGGGTTTTCTTGCTGCTCTTTTTCAATTTTTTGGAGATGTTGTGTTAGAGAGTCAATGGTCATTTTTTCCCCTGCCTTTTGATGTGTTTGCTTATTGCTATAAATTGACCTCTGATTACCCCTTTGGCTGTTCGCCAGAGGTTTTTGGTAAGTGGTGTTTTCATTGTCATTTGTTTCAAGAAACTTTTTAATTTTATTTTTTATTTCTTCCAGGATCTACTCACGTTCAAGGAAGGTGTTGTTCATTTTCCAAGTGTATGGGATTTTTTCTCCCTTTATCCTCTTCTTATTAATTTCTAATTTTTTAGCATTGTGGTCTGAGAAGATGCTCTGTATAATTTCTGTGTTTTTTAATTTATTGATACTTGCCTGGTGACCTAATATGTGATCTTTTCTGGAGAACTTTCCATGCACATTGGAGAAAAAAGTATACTGCAATTGTTTTGTTTTGTTTTTTTGTTTGTTTTGGGATTTTTTGTATGTTAGCCTATAAATATCTATGAGATCAAGTTGGTATATTGTGTGGTTTAATTCTTCAGCATCTTTGTTTAATTTCTTTCTGGTTATTCTATGTTTTCTTGAGAGTGGTATATTGAAGTCTGCAAGTACTATAATAGTACTGTCTATTTCCTTATTCAGTTTTGTTAATGTTTGTTTTACATATCTTACAGCTCTATCATTTGGTTCATCAATATTTATTATTAAGTCCTCTTGTTCTATTGACTCTATAGGCATTATGTAGAGTCCTTCCTTGTCCTTTATGATGGTTTCTGCATTGAAATTTATTTTATCAGAGATTAATATCACTACTCCAGGTTTTTTCTGGCTGCCATTTACTTGGTATATTTTTTACACCCTTTTAGTTTTTCTTTGTCTTCACTTTTCAGATGTGCCTCTTGTAGAAAACATATTGATGGATTTTGAGTTTTTAACCCAATCTGCTACCTTTTCTCTTTAGTGGTGCATTTAAACCATTCACATTCAGTGTATTGTGAGGCAAGGTTTCATTGCTATCATTTTGTTGATTTCTTTTTGGTGTTGTTGCTAGTTACTTTGGTCCATCCTTCTTTCTGTGGCACCTCTGTTAAGAAGGACTTCTCTCAGTGTTTCCTACAATGTGGGTCTTCTTTTTACAAACTCCCTTAGGTTCTGTTTTTCTGGGAATATCTTGATCTTCATATTTGATGGACAATTTCACAGGGTACAATATTCTTGGTTGACAATTGTGTTCTTTGAGACTTTGATATATGTCCTTCCACTGTCTTCTTTTCTTGCATGGTTTATGTTGAGAAATCAACACTTGTTCTTATCTGTTCTACCTTATAGGTTACTCTTTGTTTCTCCCTCGCTGCTTTCAGAATTTTCTCCTTAACTTTGGTACTGGCACATTTGACTATGATATGCCTTTGTGTTTTTGTTTTGGGGTCTCTTCTATATGGTGTTCAGTCAGCTTCTTGGATAGATATTCTCTCATTATTCATTATGCCTGGGAAGTTTTCTTCTAGTAATTCTTTCACAACTTTTTTGGTGCCTTTACTTGCTTCTTCCTGTTTTGGGATTCCGATGATGTGCTTGTTATTTCTCTTGATGGTGTCCCACATTATTCTTAAGTTTTCTTTTTGATTCTGCTTTTTGCGCTGGCAGATCAGTTGTGACAATTCTATCTTCTTTTTCACTGGCTTTGTGTTCCATCTCTTCAACTCTCTTCATGTTGACAGCATCTGAGACATTGGTCTCATATTTTGGATTGTCATTTCTTCTTTTTTCCAGAGTCTCTAATGCCTCATTTGTTTTATCTTCACTGTTTTGGAATTTTTTTTAAGCTCCTCCTGGTTTTTGCTTGCAGTACCCTGTAATTCTTCAAGTTTGTCTTTCACGCATTGAAAATATTCAGTTCTTCTAAACTTTGTGTCATAAATTTCCATCAGACTTTCTGGCTACAGGAAATCCATTGATACTGTGTCATTTTTTGAGGCTGAGATCTTTCTTTGTACTTGTACTCGTGTAGAGTGTGAGGAAGCCCGCTTCGTCTGTGACACTGCTGTTGAAGAGTTTTTCATGCCTGAGCTAATGATAGGTTCTTGATCTGAAGTCACTGTTACAGAAGAGGGTGTGGCAATTATGCTGCCTGTGTCTCTCTCTAAACTTCTGAACCAAGGGAGGTTTCCATTCAGGGACTGTGAAAGTGACCTCTTTTGTCAGATAATTGTTGTAGCTAAGTCAGACCAAGGTGCTCCAGATTAAATGAAGTTAGTTGGCTGCATTTGAGGAGATGCAAGGCTGAGCCTGGGGCCGGCATGGATAGGGCAGGCACACATGCAGGCGTATGCTTGGGGGGGGTGTGTGTACGCTCATCAGGTGGAGACCTCACTCATATTCTAGCTGTCCATATGGGCAAGTGCAGGGACCTCACTCAGATTGCAGCTGCCTGGCTCACACCGAGCAGGACTAGCTGTCTGGGTGGGCACTCATGGGGATGTCAATCAGATTGTA
>NW_006399790.1:11894750-11900533 GCF_000299155.1 Elephantulus edwardii | reverse complement strand
CCCCCCGCTCTTGACATTACAGTGCCATTTTCAGGGCTTCTTCTGACACATAATTTAATTTATATTTTCTCTCTGTCTTTGTAGTGATCTTTTGCTCTCTTCATGGATACTTTCCTTG
Organism: Elephantulus edwardii; assembly: GCF_000299155.1. NCBI lineage: Eukaryota > Metazoa > Chordata > Mammalia > Macroscelidea > Macroscelididae > Elephantulus > Elephantulus edwardii. The sequence continues at coordinate 11,900,415 of NW_006399790.1, read as the reverse complement.
AAGTCATACCACAACTCATCTAGTATCCATGCCATCATTGGTGTGGAATGCTTCAACCCTATTCTTAAAATGATTTGTAAATTTAGGTGGGATTTTTATTTTCTTCCATGTCAATTTGAACATGCTGTTATATACCATTGAATCGCTTCTGATTTATAGTGACAACATACACAGCGTGAACCTTACTCTATCTTGAGCCAATTTCACTGGCCCCGACACTGGCTCCCTATCACTCCAGTCACTGAGTCAGTCCATCTCTTCCATAATCTTCCTCTCTTGCACTGGAACTCCACCCTTCCAAGCATGATATCCTCCTCCAAGGAGTGGTCCCTCCTCAGAACATACCCAAAATATGTCAGATGGAGCTTCAAATTCTTGACTTCCTATTTGTGATTTTTCAAAAAGACATTTGCAAAGATTAAGTCATTGGACTACAAAATTCATTCATTTCTGGCCTTATTTTTGTGACCAAGTCCATACTTTTCTACCATGCTTCCTACTTCATTGTTTCCAACTTTTGCATTCCAGTCACTAATTAACCAATTTTGATTGTATATTTGGTTTTGTTATCCTCTCCTGGCTGTGTATTGCTGGCTGTATCTTCTAGCCTCTTCATACCATAGGCAAAGCCTTCTAAGTTTGCTCTCATTTTTGCCTCTTATGATCTTTACAATTTTTGGTTTTACCCCAAGGTTTCTGATCCACCTTTTCTTGATTTTTGTATATTGTGTGAGATTCAGATCCTATTTCAGCTTTCTAGAGGTAGAAATCCAGTTTTGCTAGCACCATTTGTTGAAGAGGTTGTCGTTTCCACATTTGGTAGGTTTTGTTTCCCCATAGAATACCAGCTGAACATAGATAGATTAATTAATTTCTGGGTTTCCAATTCTGTTCCAATAGTCTATTTGTCTGTCATTGTACCAGTACCATGCTGTTTAAGGTTTTAGCTGTGTAGTACGTTTTGAGAAGAGGGAGTGCTAAGCCTCCAACTTCATCATTGTTTTTCATAAGTGCTTTGTTGATTTGGGACATCATCTTTTTCCAAAAAATTGCCAATTTTCTTTTCTAGCTCTCTTGGAAAAGACCGATATTTGTTCCTATCCCAAAGAAAGGTGACCCAACAGAATGTGGAAACTACAGAACAATCTCACTGATTTCACATGCAAGCAAGATTTTACTGAAGATTATCCAAAAAACGACTGGAACAGCAGAGAATTGCCAGAAGTCCAGGCTGGGTTTAGAAGGGGTCCGGGTACTAGAGATATTGTAGATGCTGTTAGATGGATCTTGGCTGAAAGCAGGGAATACCAGAGGAATGTCTATCTGTGTTTCATTGACTATGGAAAGGCATTTGACTGTGTAGATCATAACAAACTATGGCTGACTCTGAGAAGAATGGGAATCCCAGAACACTTGATCGTTCTAATGCGAAACTTATACTTGGACCAGGAGGCAGCTGTCAGAACAGAGCAAGGGAACACTGCATGGTTCAAAATTGGGAAGGGCGTACACCAGGGATGCATGCTATCTCCATACCTTTTCAAGCTATATGCTGAACAGATTATCCAGGAGGCTGAGCTGTATGAGGAGGAATGTGGCATCAGGATTGGAGGAAGATTCATCAACAATCTGCATTATGTGGATGAAACAACCCTGCTTGGTGAAACTGAAGAGGACCTGAAGCGCCTGCTGCAGAGTGTCAAGGACTGCAGCCTACAATATGGATTGAGGCTCAGTGTCAGGAAGACAAAGATTCTAACCACTGGACCAATTGGCAGCATCAGGATGGACGGTGAAGAGATTGAGATTGTACACAGCTTTAGTTTGCTTGGCTCCATAGTCAACAGTCTTGGCACCAGCAGCCAGGAAATTAAAAGGCGCATTGCAATGGGAAAGTCTGCTGTTAGGGACCTCTCCAAAGTGCTGAAGAGCAATGGTGTCTCTTTGGAGGCTAAGGTGCGTTTGATACAGGCCATGGTCTTAGCAATCACCTGTTATGCATCAGAGAGTTGGACAATGACCAAGGAGGATAGAAGGAGAATTGATGCCTTTGAGCTGTGGTGCTGGAGAAGAGTACTGAGAATACCATGGACTGCTAGGAAAACAAACAGATTTGTCCTGGAAAGGGTTAAACCAGGTGGCTCCTTGGAGGCAAGGATTCTGAGGCTCCGTCTAACATACTTTGGACATGTTGTGAGGAGAGACCGGTCTTTGGAGAAGGACATCATGCTTGGGAGGGTGGAGGGACAATGCAGGAGAGGAAGGCCCTCTATGAGGTGGATTGATTCAGTGATTGGGATAATTGGGATGGGAGTGTCGGAGACAGTGCGATTGGCACAGGACAGAGCGGAGTTTAGGGCTGTTGTACATAGGGTCGCTATGAGTCGCAGGCGACTCGACGGCACACAACAACAACAACAACAATAACAACAGCTCCTTGACAAAATGGATTTGTTATCTGTATTGGGACTGAATTAAACATGAAGAATGCTTTTAGTAGGATTGTGATTTTTTCCACTACATTGAAGATTTTTATCCATGAACATTTTTTTTCATTTATTTAGATCTTATTGTTTCTCATAGTAGTGTTTCGTAGTTTTCTTTGTAAACCACCAAGGACTACCAATAGAAGACAGGTTTAAACAGAGATTCCAGATTTAAGACAGACAAGAAGCAGGATTTGATGGAGCTCTGGTGGCCTAGTGGCAAGACGCTGCACTGCAATCCCAGAGGTATGCACTTGGAATCCACCAGATGCTCTGCTGGAGAAGGAGGGGGCAATCTCCTCCTGTACCATTCAGATCCGATTTAATGGTACACGTAAAAATAATACAATAAAATTAAAAAACAAAGAAGCAGGATTTTCCATCCAATTATTAAATAACAGACATCTGAAAACTCTATGAACAGTAGAGAAATGTGGATATTTATAGTAGTAATGGTAAAATACAGACCGAAAGTCAGTTGAAATCAGGAAAAATAATGGCAAACCACATTTAATAACTGGAATATGGAATATACAAAGCTTGAAGGTTAGAAAAATAAAAATTCTGAAAAATGAATATAATGCATGAATATCAACATACTAGGCATTAGTGAGATGAGATGGACTAGCTTTGGCCTCTTTGTGGTATCCTGTGCTGGGAATGACAAACAGATGAAGAATACTGTTGCATTCATAGTAAAAAAGTCCATTTCAAGTTATATTCTGAAAAACAACATTGTGAGTGATAGGATATTATCCATATGCTTACAAAGAAGACACGTTAATATGACTATTATTCAAATATACACTCCTACATCTAGAGCCAAAGTGGAAGAAATTGCATATTTTTAACAAATTTTGTGAGTGGCATCCACGACAAACACCAACATAGGAGAGCTCTGTGAGCCTGGTGGATATCAAGTTATGCTACCATGTCAAAGGTGGGTGACTTTAATCTGTAGCCTTCAGGCCTGGTATAAATTATTTTTTATGAAACATTCTTCTAAGTGGTATAGTACTGGTCTGTCCATTTGCTGTACAGAGGTAACTCATGGTTGCTGTGATACTGAACACTGTAATACTGATGCATCAAATGTGATAATGTTTACCCATGATGGACAGTGTTTGGTGGAGCTCCCTGATTAAAACAGCTTAGAAGTAGGAGTGGCATCTACTTCCAAAATAGCTGGCCTCTGGAAACTCTATGAACTTGGAGAAACATTGAAAGTCATACAATTTCTCCTGTCTTTCATTCATAGGGTTGCTATGAGTTGTCTAAGACTCAATGGCACTTAACAACAACAGTCCATAATTGGCGAACATGAAATCAAGATGTGCTAGTGATAATTGGGGCCTGGAATGCAAAAGTTGGAAATAGTGAAGAAGGAATAATAATTGGAAAATATAGGTGTGGTGATAAAAATGAGGCTAGAAATACAAAGATTGAATTTTTTATTTTCAATAATTTATTCACTGTAAAAGCTTTTCTGGCCTGAGCCAGCATTCTCACTGATTCTGACACACCAAACACCATTGCTCCAATTACTGTATCAATTCACCTCATCTGGCGTCAGGTTCTAACTAATTGCTAAAGCTTCTTTCTTATTGTAAAATAAACTAATTTAAAACACAAAGTGTACAAGTTTGAGCCTTATTATATCTAAGAAGTGCAGGGAAGACTATAGTAAAAGACATTTTCACTAATATTAATAGATACATTCAGTGGTTTAGGCAAAACTACAGATCAGTTATTTTGCTAGAGAGAAACAAGATTAAGGTATTTGGGGGGAAAAACGTGTTGAGGCCACAGCAAATATGCAACACTGACCTTGAAAACAATCATCTCACGTGAGGCCAAATATATTTAGTTTGGGAACAGTTTATATTGCTGGTTGAAATCAAGAGAGTAGTAATAAGCTTATAGCTAATAAAATTTAACAGATTAGGGTAGAAATAGAATTTTAAAAATATAGCCATGTCTGAAGTCACTGTCATTAAATCAATAAAGTAACAGTACACTAGCAAGCTCTGGTAGCATGGTGGTAAGGAGAAGTATTGCTAACTGAATATTAGGCAGATCGAATCAACCAGTTGGTCTGCTTGAGAAAGATGAAGAATCTACTGAGCTGTGATTTACTGCCTCTGAAAACCTGCTGGAAGGTGAGCTTTGAGTCTGCTCTGACTCAAAACTACGTAACAAAACCAAAAACAATGATAAAAACTACAACATAGATGTGTCTTTAAAACTGTATAACAGGAGGGCAAAATCAGATACAAAAGGCCACATATTGTGTGAATCTATTGATAATAAATATCATGAAGAGATGAGACTACAAAGTCAGAAAATAGAATAATGATGGAGAGACTGAGGTGATAAAGGAGTGATAATAAAAAAAAGGTTCAAAGGTTCCTTTTTGAGGATAGTGATGTTCTAAAATTGACTTTGGTAGTAGTTGAACAAAGCAGCTCTCTCTGGTGGTATAATGGTAAGGACTGGTATGGCTAACCCAAAGAAACATGATTGGAATCGACCAGTTGGTCTGTGGGAAAAAGATGGGTAATCTCCTCTCATGTGATTTCCTGCCTCTGAAAACGGCCAAGAGGTATGAATTAGTTACCATCAGAAGGAACATAACCACAAGTGGTAGAACATATCCTTAAAAGAACATTCACCTATAGTTTATATGTTTGAATGACATGATGCTTAAATTCTTCTTCTGCCATCCTTATTCACTGTCCAAGTATTAGATAAATAGGAAGTAGTTGAAAATACCATCACTTGGATCAGGTACATTTTCTTCTTTAAACTGAAACCCTTACTAAAGGCACTTTGGAGAGGTCTTTGATAGCAGATTTTCCAAACACAACATGTATTTTGATTTTTTTGATGCCTGCTACCATTTGATTGACTGCCTCTGAAAACTGCCTAGAGCTATGTTCAGTTCCCACTGGAAGGTGCATAACCACAACTGATGGAACGTATTCATAAACGTACTAGAGAGGTTTGCTTTTAATTTACCTGTTTAAATGGTATGATATGGGAGTTACATGTCTATGTAACCATCCAATAACAAAATAATAACAAATAGAGAGATGAATAAGGAAGATAGAAATTAAAGTCTGCTGGAACTGGGTTTCCTGCAAGGGAAGTTTGGCCTGGCTGTGTGTCTGTTATGTAGT
>NW_006399790.1:11881871-11894565 GCF_000299155.1 Elephantulus edwardii | reverse complement strand
ACCACACATAGGAATATGACTTGCTGGCTTTAGCTCCCTGTCAAACCAAGAAGGTGGGATACTATTGTGCCAGAGTCCTGTCCCTTTAAGGCTCCTGTGATGTTTACTGCATATAATTGTTGCCTGGTTACACTGTTACCTAGGGGACAGTAATCACTCAACAGATCACAGTAGGCTCTGGGCTGGAAAGGAGAACAGATTCATGGGATGAGGGACATGGAACACCCTGCTATCTCTACCTGGAGAACAACCTGCGCACTGGAAGCCTCTGGAATGTGAGCTTACTCTTGTGCCGCAAAGTGACTAAAGAGTGTACTATTCTTTGGGGGAAACTCAGAAGAGAATTCAGTAGACATGTTTAGTCCACGCATATTACACTCTAATGCTGTGATTTTAGATAATGGGTCAGGTGTCTGCAAAGCAGGTTTTTCTGGAGAAATGTCACCCCGTCACATTATCAGTTCAGTTGTGGGGCATCCCAAATTAGATTTGTCTTGCTCAAGAGAAAATAAGAAGAACTACTTTGTGGGGGAGGAAGCCCTATACAAGTATGAGACCCTACACTTGCACTACCCCATTGAACGTGGACTAGTCATGGGTTGGGATGATATGGAAAAGCTGTGGCATTACCTTTTTGAGTGCAGGCTGGGTGTAAAACCCAGTGAACAGCCCCTGGTCATGACTGATCCTGCGTTTAACTCAAAAGAGACTCGTGAGAAGATGGCAGAAGTGGTGTTTGAGACCTTTAGGGTTCCTGCCTTCCAGCTGGTCAACCACTCAGTAGTAGCACTCTATGCCTCTGCGTGCATCACAGGACTGGTGGTGGAAAGTGGGGATGGGATAACTTGCACAGTCCCAGTTTTCGAGGGTTACTCCCTGCCCCATGCCATCAATAAGCTCCAATTGGCAGGAAGAGACCTCACAGAATACCTCATACGGCTCCTACTAGCCAGTGGGCATACCAACCCCTGCGTACTTAACAGACGTGTGGTGACTAATATCAAAGAGAAGCTGTGCTATGTGGCCTTTGAGCCAGAAAAGGAGCTGAGTGTTGAGACTGAGCAAGTCCAGAAAGAATGTCAATTGCCAGATGGAACTGTGATCAAGGTGGAGGACCAGCTGTACCAAGTGCCTGAGGTCCTCTTTGCACCTGACCTTTTGGGCATCCACAGCCCTGGACTCTCGAAAATGGTGGCCAACAGCATCTTGAAGTGTTACACTGATATCCAGACAAGGTTTTACGCAGATATAGTGCTGGTTGGGGGCAGCACTATGTTCCCAGGGCTGGAAGAACGCCTTTTGAAAGACCTGGAAGAGTTGGCTCCCAAAGGGACCCGCATCAAGATCACGGCTTCTCCTTACAGAAATTACTCCGGATGGACTGGTGCATCTATCATGGCCTCTCTAAACACATTCAATCAAAGTTGGGTCACCTCTAATGAATTCAAGGAGTTTGGTCCATCAATAATGCGCCGGAGGTGCTTTTAGAAACCCCTGGACATTAGAGGGCACACTTGGAAACCTCGGAGCGCAGGGTCCAGTGAGACAATCCCTCAAGCCGTATTTAATAAAGTGGTTTGCCCTTTCTGACGTTTGTTAATGTTTGTTGATACCAGAGTAATGTGTAATCCTGGTGGTGAATCGTTAAGTGGTTATATTCCTGTCTATTTCATGGATTTCATGAGTTGTGTTCTTCTGAGTTGAGAATGTCTCCTAAAATGTGCAGTCAATGCTGGTTCCTGGACTTCATGCCTACTGTCTTGATCCAGCACATTCTCTGGATCCTGTGTATCCTATTCAAATTAATGAAATGATATCAGACTTTGTGTGGGGGGCTGGGGGTGGGCGGGAATCATAAGTCTAGGTAGGTATTTTCAGATTCTCCCTACTCATTTACTTACTCACTCACTGCCATGGAGTAGAAACCAATTCATCACTGATTTTTCATTGGGTTTTTGAGGCTAGAAATCTCATTGGAGGAGATCTGAGTCACAAATAAATTGTATCCTTTGTGTTAGCAGCATGACTCCCTACAGAGCTTCTCTTCAGAATTTAAAAGTAAAAGTGTCTTGTACATTGGACTTATTGCTTGTTCCTACCAGCATAGTGAATACCAGACACAAAAGACAATCAGTGTTCTTGGGCCCAGAGCAGAAGAATATTTTGATACTGTGCAAAGAACCCTATGACTTTGGCCATTTATATAAGGTAGTGAACCAGTAGTTTTAGAGTTGTTCATTATAGCAAAAGACACACTATAGAATTTAAGGTGAAGTCCCGTAAGAGAATAAGAAAACAGAACCCTTAGATTTCTAAATCAATACAATCTGATCTTTAGCACTGTTGTTGTTATGTGCCTTCGATTGCCTGCAGCTCATAGTGACCACAGCCCTAAACCATACTCTACCCTGTGCCAATCTTATTGTCTAAATATATGGAATTCTGCGAGAATTTGTGTGTCATACGAATATGGATTTTAACCATTTGGAAAAAGGTAGTGAAGTGCTAGTCCCTGCTACAGATAGAGCAACTCAAGATAAAATGACAAGTGGTCACTTGTTGTTTCTGATAATCCCTTAATGAGTACACGTAATGTTTTCTGCACTTTTTAACATGGTGGTAATACATTAAAAATAGTTTAAAAGTCTAATTTTAAAACTAAAATTACCAATTTAAGTTAGCACAAATATATAAAACACATTTTCCTTACCAATTAATAATCACCAGAAAAAAATACTATGTTCCAGGAAGAAAAAGAAAAATTACTCAATAGAATGTAGGGCAGAATAAATAGGAGCAATAACAAGTGTTTCTGTATTGAGAATGTATAAACACATATGAATGCAAAAGAAAGAAATCCTTATCAATAATTAAGAAAATATGAATTACATATCATTTCACACATACCAAATACATAAAATAAGTCAAACAACATTGACTCCTATCAAGGATATGAACAAGTTCTCTAATAGTGCTTACAGGAGATTAATTGGTATAATCTGTTCTGTAAAGAAGTGAGCACTCCCTATAAAGCGATCTATTCGAATAATCTATGACCCAGTGATCCCTTACCTAAGTGTTTTCCTTAGAGAAAAATTATATACATGTGTATTCTGAAACAAAAGCAAGAAAATGTATCTGAATAATATTTTAATTTGAGAAATGGGAGGCTTTTATTTTTTTAAATATTTATCATTAGGAGGATGTATAATACATTTTAATATCTATCTTTTAAGGAAATCACACATCAATGTGGATAAAAGTTAAGGTATATGTGTTAATCCCAAATAATTTTTAAAATATATAGTCTAGAGAGGGGGAAAAAAAACTAATCTCATGAGAATGAATGCATCATAATATAGAATTTTTTATTAGTATATATTTCAAAAACAAGAAAAAATCAGTGGTATCATGTAGTGAATCATGTTTGTAGAGTTAAATTTAGAAAAGAAAGTTTACAAGTTTGCAAAATAAAATTTACAAGTTTGATGATTTTCAGAATATCAGCGATGTAGAGATTGAAGGTAGCCTGATAAGATCTACAGGTAGTCTAAGAAGATCCTGCCTGAAACAAGTATTTTTTTGTCAAATAGTTTATTATGAGTTTCTTTCAAGAAGAGAGAAGTAGGGAAAGCTAGATAGGAGAGAGAAACAAAATGATGCAGGAATTTGGAACTCTACTGGGGACTAGTTTAAGGAGGATCTGCACTGGATGTTCTTCAGAAAAAAAAATTGCACCACAGGGTTGATCCAACCTTGAAATAGATGGGTTGGCCTGGCTTTTTATTATCCCTTATCTGCCAGCCATTATTCAAAGTCAATGTTTCACAGGGGAGGGGTTGAGATATAGCCTCATGGATTGGAGGCTTTCATTTAGATCACTCTGAGACGTTGACAAGTATGAATTGTTATAAAACAAAGCCCTCAGTAGAGGAAGGATGAGTGCACCTACCAAAAAGTGGATCTGAAAGTACACTCCTGGATCTATCCCACCTGAATTAAGAAGCATCCCAAGGATAGGTTTAAGGCATTTAATACTAATGATAAAAAACCAGATGAATTGTGGGATGACATCAAAGATATCATCGATGAAAAGAGCAAAGGCAGTTACGAAGACAGTGAAGAAAAGACCAAAATGAATGTCAGAAGAGACTCTGAAAAATTCACTAGAGCATTGAGAAGCCAAGAGAAGAGATGCTAATGTCAAGGAGAGAAGATTTTATTCATAGGTTCACTATTAGTCATACTCCTTGGTACCTAACAACAAGTACTCGACTCCTCTAGAAGGCTTCCTTTCCTGAAGGTATTCACCTTTAAGCTTCATGAATTGGCAAACTTAGCTTTCTAAAAAATGCCTGATGGTACACTCCATCAGCAAGCCTTCAACCCAGAGTCACTCAGATTTCTCACTCTGTGGGTTAGGAAGATAACAGCCTGCTTTCACACTGGTCTCCTGGTTATGATGCCTCTGCTGCTACTTCTTCTCTGTCATTATCCCTTGCCATTCCTCACTGTCACTCGTTAGACTTGTCGGTGTTCTTCATAAAGGTGATTTCAGCATAGGTATCTCACCTGGATGCTCCTTGGAGGCAAGGATTCTGAAACTTCATCTGACATACTTTGGGCATGTTGCAAGGACAGACCAGTCCTTGGAGAGGGACATCACATTTGGGAGGGTGGGGGGACAGCACAAGAGAGAAAGACCCTCAATGAGATAGATTGATTAAATGATTGGGATAATGGAGGTAGGTGAGTCAGAGACTATAAGGTTGGCTCAAGATAGAGCAGGGATCAGAGCTAAAAATTGGAATTGCTAACAGCCACTGGGACTAAAGAGTAAAAATGAAACAACACGTGGCAAATGACTTGAAAGAAATGTGTAGAGTTTACTTGTGACATACAACATCTAGAAACATCTATGAAAAAGTTTTCATTAGTATAGATAATCTGTGAACCTTGCTTGTAGAAAGTTATGAGAACTTGAAGCACTTGTTACAGAAGATCAAGAAATGCAACCTCTAGTATGGATAGCATCTCAATGTCAGGAAAACAAAGATACTTACCATTGGAACAATAGGCAGACCCATGATAGATGGAGAAGAGACTGAAACAGTCAACAGGTTCATCTTCCTTGGATCCACAATTAACACTCTTGGTACCAGCAGTCAGGAAATAAGGAAACAAACTGCACCGGGAAAATCTGCAGTTAGGGACTTCTCCTATAATTATGGAGGAGTAGTAATGTCAATTTAAAGACTAAGGTGTGTCTGATTCGGGCCATAGTCTTTCCAATTACTTGTTCTTCAGCTGAGAGGTGGACAATGAATAAGGATGACAGGAAAATAACTGATACCTTTGAGTTGTGGTATTAGAGAAGAGTGCTGAAGTTCCCACAGACAGCTAAGAGAACAGAAAGTTATGTCTTATTGACAGTGCAGCCAGAGTGCTCTTTGGAAGCAAGAATGATGAGGCTTTGCCTCATATATTTAGGAAATGTTGTGAGAAGGTGCAAGGATTTCTGAGGCTTCATCTGACATACTTTGGGCATATTTCAAGGAGGGACTAGTCCTTGAAGAGGGACACCACGCTTGGAAGGGTTGAGGACTGGAGGAAGAGAGGGAGACCCTCGATAAGTTGGATTGACATAGCAACTGGATTGGAGTCAATAAAGTTGGCACAAGATAGAGCAGGTTTAAGGGCTGTTGTATGTAGGGATGCTATGAGTCACAGGTGACTCAACAACATAGAACATCAAATAACTCTTAGTTTGCTTTTTCCTTTTTTACTAGTATTTCTTCATCAATGCTCAAGACTATTTTAAATAAACATTCAAGAGACAGCATGAATGACCCCTCAGTATTTGTACTTTTTTCACCTTTAGAAGTTTACATTAGATTTAATTCTAGAAAATGGTTGCTGCTGACTTATAGATTTTGTTTGATACTAATTACATAAGACATGTAGGCAAGTGGAATCAATATTTGCACAAGCTGACCTATAAGAAGGAGAAAGGCCTTCTTAATAACAGTATAGGTACTAACCACTCTGTTTCAAGTGGTGGGGTTGATTTTGGAAATTTTTTTCAGACAAAAACTGACTTATTCCTGGGATATTTATAAACACTACTTTATACGAAGTTGTTTTTTTTTTTTTAAAAAAGCACTTCAGATAGAAAAATCTACAAAAAAATACTATTTTATGCCAAACTGTCATTGGTAGTTAGTAAAAAAGGCTAACAAAAAGAGAAGAAAAACAATCTGTGGAGGATATTCATACAACCTGTTATTTCTTCAATTCCGTGACAGATGTACATTTTGAGTGAAATATAAATAATATCTGACTGCCAAAAAATTCTTTATAGACTACTGATCCTAAATATATATTATATTAATATTGAAAATTTCTGATGTTCAGTATTTAAGAAATTTCCTTAAGCTAGACCACAGTACCATACTAAAATTGTTATAAAATTGGTTAACCAAGAATTAAGGGGTTATGAGTCCACCGATGGAAACCCTGGTACTTTTATAACAGAGATGGTGTAAACTATTCATCAGTATTGACAAACGAAGAAGCTTTAAAACAGAATTGAAGTGATTTCTGAAAAGTGTATAACAATTTTGCGAATTCATCTATTATGGCAAAAACAGTCTGTATCAACATATTTACATTTAAAAATTTTCCAAAATCATGTCAAAGTTCAATTTTGAGAGGGAATAATTAAAAGTAAATAAAAAATAAATTAATTTTAACTAAGTTAGCATTTAAGACCCATCTCCTTTTTAAAAAAAATGTAGATTCTTTATAATAATACAAAATTGACATGGCAATGATTAGTGTGTACTATTAAGTCAATTCTCAAAATAACCCTAAAAAGCAGAGTAATACTGGCCCACAAGGTTTTGTAAACTGTCTTCTTTAAGGGAACAGATCATTAGTTCTTTCAACCTGTTGAGTAAATTTTATGTTTGAATGACTTTCCCCTAGGAGATAAATGCTTACTTAGCCCTGGTGGCCTAGTGGCAAGGAGCTGTACTTCAGTCACGAAAGCACCAAGTTCGAATCTACCAGCTGCTATGCTGGAGGATGGGCAATCTCCTTCTGTGCCACTAACTGCCTCTGAAAATCCTCTGGGATAGTCAGCTATGGGTCAGTCTTGACTCAATGGTGCACAACATCATCACAACACTAGGGTTCTGGACCCTGTAACTTTGTAAATAAATCAGTATGAAAGAAAATTTAAAAAAACCACAATAAAACAATAGTGAAACCAAAAAAAGTTTAAAAAAATCTTCAAAGGAAAAGTATAAGTAAGGAAATGTGAAGGTTTACACTGTTTTCATTATTCTGACAAAGGAAAGCATAAAAATTGACAGCAAGACAGTTTTGAAGGTATTACTATTTTAATGTTATCTCCGTGATTTCTAAAACTTTGTAAATGTTGATGTAGAATACTTTTTGTTTTCATTTTTATTCTATTCATTAATGTATAGAATGAGATACACATTATATTGAAAGATACAGATCTTTAATGACATTAAAACATTTGCTTAATAATCTCTAATATGATTAATTAGAGATGTCTTGAAATGAAAATATTTACAAAACCCTAGTGACAACAATGAGTGAATAGAAATCCAAAATCTCTATAAATGTTCATTAAAATTATTAAAATAAAATTTTTTAAAAAAACAAACCCTAGAGAACAACTGTGCTCATACACCATTGGTATGAGCAGTCAAGAGACCAGGATTGTACCAAGAAAGTTTGCAGTAAGGGACCTCTCCAAATTACTGAGGAACAATAATGTCAGTTTGAGGACTAAGGTACATCTGATTCAGACTATTGTCTTTCTGATCACTTGCTATGCATCTGAGAGCTGGACAATGAATAAGGATGAAAAAGAAGAATTCATGTCTTTGAGCTGAGGTGTTGGAAAACAATGGTGAATATGTATTTCTGAATGAATAAATAATGTCTTGGAGAAAGTATAGCCAGAGTGCTCCTTGGAGGCAAAGATAGTCAAGTTTTATCTCGCATCCCTCAGGCATATTTCTAGGAGAGACTGTTCCTTGGAGAGGATCATCATGCTTGGAAAGGTGGAGGATTAATGAAAGAGAAGAAAACCCTCAATGAAATGGAATGACACAGTGACTGCTGCAATGGACTGAACTAGATGAGAAACTGTGAAGATGGCACAGGATAGGACAGGGTTCAGATATGTTGTTAATCAGGTTTCTATGGATCGTACTCAACTCGACAGCACATAACAACAATAGCTTTGCAATACTAGGGCTCTGGAACACTCTAAAAGAGGATATCAAAGGGAAAAGTATGGAAATGTGAAGGTTTATATTGTTTTCATTTTTCTGACAAAAGAAAGCCAAAAAAAATAGAGACAGTAATGAAAGTATTACAATGTTATTGCTTATCTCAGTGTAATGTAAATGTTGATATAGTATACTATTTGTTTTCATTTTATTCTATTCCCTACACATAGAATATATACATCAGATACATATCTTTAATTCTATTAAAAAGCACTTGCTTACTAATCTCTAATATTAAGTAGAAATGTCTTGATAATGAAAATTTTACTCAAACACAAGTGAACGATTGTGCTCATGTGAAACCTATCCCTAGACCAAGAAGCTGTTGCGAGAAAAGAGCAAGGGAATACTACACGGTTTAACATAGAAAGGAATGTGTCCTTTCTAAAGAGGATGTATCCTTTTTCTATAGCTATTCAATCTGTATTATGTTGAACAAATCATTCAAGAAACTGAACTCTATGAAGAAGAATGTGGCATCAGGGTTGGGGGAAGACTCATCAATAACCTTTGTTATACAGATAAACAATTTTGCTTGCTGAAAGGTAAGAGAACTTGAAACACTTGATACAGAAGATCAAACTCTGCATCTCAAAGTCAATAAAACAAAAATTCTCATGACTGGACAAATAGATGACATAATGGTAGGTGGAGAAAAGACTGAAACTATCAATAACTTCATCTTACTTGGATTCACACTCAGTACTCTTGGTACCAGCTTTCAGGAGGACATTAGGAGATGTTTTTCACTGAGAAACTTTACAGTCAGGGACCTCTCCAAATCATTAAGGAGCAATGATGATAGTGTGAGGACTAAGGTACACTTGATTCAGATCATGATCTTTTCAATCACTCACTATGCTTCTGAAAGCAGGAAAATGAATAAGAATAAAAATTGATTCCTTTGAATTGTGGTGTTGGAAGAGAGTACTGAATATCCCATGGAATTACAAAAGAAAAAAAAAAACAGATATGTCTTGGAGAGAGTGCAGCCAGAGTGCTCCATAGAGGCAAGGATGGTGAAGTTTCATCCTGTGTATTTTTGGAATGTTGCTAGGAGAAGTTTGGAGAAGTACATCATGCTTGGAAAGATGGAGGGACAGCGCAGAAGAGGAAGATCCCAGATGACATGGAGTGATACAGTAGTTGGGGCAATGGGGATTAATGTGTCAGAGTTAGTGAGACTGGCTCAGGACAAGACAGGGTTCAGAGCTGCTGTGAATGGGACTGCTATGGGTCGCAGGTGACTCAATGGCAAATAACAAGATGCACCTGATTCAGGTTATGGTCTTCTCAATCACCTACTATGCATCAAATAACTGGACGATAAATAAGGATGACTGAAGAATAGTTAATGCCTTTGAGTGTGGTGCTGGAGAGGGGTATTGAATAATCAAGAGTGATTATGATAGTAATTATATTATTATAGTAATCTCTAGAGAAGGTTTTGGGCCTTGATCTTCTGCAACAAGTGTTTCATATCCTCCTCACTTTCAGTGAGCAAAGTTGTGTCATCAACATAACACAGGTTATTTATGAGTCTTCCTTCAATCCTGCTGCTATAGTCTTCATAAAGTCTGGCTTCGTGGATTATTTGCTTAGCATATAGACTGAATGGGTATGGAGAAGAGATACAATTCTGATGTACACAGTTCCTGATTTTAAACAATGCAGTGTTCCCTTGCTTCATTTAGACAACAACTTCCTGGTCTAGGTATAGATTCTTTATGAGCCCAATTAAGTTTTCTAGATTCCCAGTCTTCTCAATGTTAGCCATAATTTGATCTATACAGTCAAATGCCTAGTCTATAAAAGACAGATATTTTTCTGGTATTCTCTGCTTTCAGCCTAATAATAGAGCTTCAGAATAAATGAAATAAAAAATTGATAGAAATTGCTCCTTGAAACAAAAAGACAAATATACAATTATTGTCAGAAAAGTCTACTTGACAGCAAGAGATAAAAAATTTGATTATAAAAATATGAAAAAGATACTGCCAATTTACTTGATCTAATTAACATATGCAAAGCATTTCACCTAACAACAGCAAGAGAATTCTTTTTAAAGCATGTGAAGACAATTTAGAAAGATCAGACCATAGTTTGAATCATAAAAATTAACCCCAATAAATTTATTAGAATTTTCTTAATAAAAATATGTTTTCTCATTACTGTTTTAAATTATACTTTGAAAACAAAACTTCTTTTATCAGGAAACTATCTAAAACACTTTTTTTAATTTATCAACTCACTGCTCTCTAGTTGGTTTTTACTCATAATGACTGTCCATCGTGTTTCTGAGGCTATAAACCACAATGAACTTTGGTGGCCTAGGATTAAGAAGCTGCTCTGCCAACACAAAGTCACACGGTTCAAATTCCCTAGCTCCTCTTTGGGAGAAATAGAGACAATCTCATCCTGTGCAATTTATAGCCTCTGGAAATCCACTGGTGGGTCAGCTAGAATTCAATTCCTACTTGCTAGCATATAACAATAACAAATCAAAATTAGAGGAGATTGCCCCTCTTTTTCCCATGGAGTGACTGGTGGATTCAAACAGCCAGAGAATCCCACCTTTCGGTTATGGTTAGAGTCCTTGACAGCATGCATGGCCAATGCAATATGTTGTTTGAATTTTTGTTTGTCTTTTTGATTGATAATTACACGCGTGGTTTTTTCCAGCAGTGTTTTCAGACAACCACAGACTAGAAAACAAGATTAGTCATCCACTTCTGAAATAATGGGCCCTTGAAAATCTTATGTATAACAGTGGAACATTATCTGATATTAAGCCAGAACAGGCAGGCCCTCAGGTGAAAATGTCTATTAGTGAGGCATAGCTGCCTCCTCAAAAGAGAGTCTACCTAAATCATATGGATGGAGTAAACCTCATAATCAAAATCCTGAAAAAATATTCAAAGAAAACTTACAGAGCTCTGGTGCCTCATTAGTAAGGAATTAGTGTCAACACAAAGGTATGCAGTCTGAATCCATCAGCTGTTTCACGGGACAAAGATGAGCAAGTGATTTACTGCCTTTGAAAATCCACTGGAGGGTCAGCTATGGATCAGTTCCAACTTGATCAGTTCCAACCACAACAACATATGACTCAACACTGTGAAGTCAATAAAGTCTTTAAAGTAAATAATATTAGCAGTATTGAAGTTATCAGAAAATTGCAGAGAAAAGGCTATGCATGTATTCGATATGATAATCATGATGCTTATACCAAAACCAGATAAAGACGTTGCAGACGAATAAGATGACAGACAGATGCAGAAATTCAAGAGTACATTTTAACAATTCAAACCCAGCAATATGTAAAAAGGATAATGTATGACAGCCAGAGATATTTATTGAGAAATGCAAGCTTAGATGACTGTTGTTATAGCCATGTGCTGTCAAGTTGCCTGCAACCCATAGTGACCAGCAGCTCTGAACTCTGTCCTGTCCTGAGCCTGTCTCACTTATTCTAACACACCAACCTACATTGCTCTAGTTATACTATCAATCCATCTCATGCAGGGTCTTCCTCTCCTGTGCTATCCCTCTACCTTCTCCAAGGACCAGTCTTCCCTGGCCACATGCCCAAAGTATGTGAGATGGAGCTTCAAAATCCTAGCCGGCAAGGAGAAACTTGGTTTCACCCTCTCCAAGACAGACCTCTTTGTTTTCTTGGCAGTCCATAGAATGCTCAAGACTCTTCAGCATAATTCAAAGGCATCAATTCTTCTTCTGTCATCCTTAGTCACTGTCTAGCTCTCTGATGCATCTCAAGTAATTATGAAGACCATGGCCTGGATTAAGAGCACCTTTGACTCTAGACTGACCTCGTTGCTTTTCAGTACTCTAGAGAGTACCTGACAGCAGGTTTCCCCAGTGCAATTCATCTTTTGATTTCCTAACTGCTGGTGTCAAGAGTGTTTTTTGTAGAGCCGAGCAAACTGTAATTTTTAACATCCTCAGTCTTATCTCCATCTATCAGCGTGCTGTCAACTGACTCAGCGGTGAGACTCTGTCTTCTTGACGTTGAGTTTCAATCCATAATGAAGACTACATTCTTTGACCTTCTGCAACAAGTGTTTCAGGTCGTCCTCACTTTAAACAAACGAGGTTGTATCATCTGCATCATATAGTTTGTTGATGAGTCTTCCTCCAATCTTGATGCCACATTGCTCCTCATAAAGCCCTGCTTCCCAAATAATCTGTTCTGAATATAGATTGAAGCGTACAGAGAAAGGATACATCGCTGTATGATGCACTCCTTTCCTGATTTTGAACCATGCAATGTTTCCCTGATCTGAGGACTGCTTCCTGGTCCAAGTATAGGTTTTGCATAAGCACAATTAAGTTGTTGTTGTTGT
>NW_006399790.1:11880576-11881231 GCF_000299155.1 Elephantulus edwardii | reverse complement strand
AATTTTCTGGCTACTGGTGTCAAAGTGTACATTCAAAATTAAAGAACATAATTCATTATATTTAAAAACAGAAAACAAAAATCAAAACTATAAGCTTAGTTCAAAGCATTCAGGAAAAAATGTGACAATATACATAAAATCACTAAGCAAATTAGCATTAAAAGCAAACTTCTTCAAATTGATGGAAAATTATAACTATTATCATTGGAAATTTGAAGACTGAACAATTTACAACAATTTTAAAACAAAAAAAGGACACCTGTACTTACCACTTATTTTTAAAGTTGAATTCAAGCACTAGCCAGTATATGTAAAAAAAAAAAAGATATAAAAGGTATAGTTTGGAAATATTATTGGCATGACAAAAGTCCCTAATAAGAGCTGCATAGTAAAGTGGACTGGCAAGGGTGGGGATGTCTGTATAACAATGAAAGAATTTTTTTTCCAAAGAATAAAGCTAACTGGAGAGAGGTAGGACAGGGAGGAAAACGTGCAACAATGAATGAATAGAAATCCAAGTTCTCTATAGACCTTCATTAAAATCTCAATAAATATCCATGAATGACATCCAAGTAGATATGTGTATACCCATGTTTATCGCGGCTTTGTTTACAATAGCAAGGAGTTGGAAACAACCTAAATGCCCATCAACAAA
>NW_006399790.1:11873603-11880211 GCF_000299155.1 Elephantulus edwardii | reverse complement strand
TGGGGTTTGGGGAGGTGCGGGGGGGATTGTGTACCAATGAGGGAGTTTTTCTTTTGCTTTTCAAGGAGAGGAGCAAATGGGGGGGCGGTTTGTGCGGGGAGAAGGGTGAAACAATGAATGAATGGAATTCCAAAATCTCTGTAGATGTTCATTGAAATGAAAAATAAACAACCTAAATTAAAAAAATCTCAATAAATAAAAAAGGAATTTAAAAAATCATCTTAATCTTCACTTGATATGAATACGTAAACACAATTTCCAATGGGAAATAGGTGCCAAAATAGTATCTGAATATTAAGATTGTAGGATACAAGTTTAGTAATACAAAAATTTCTTGCTTTTACCTGCAACAAGCAAACTGAAGTGAAAACTAAAGATACAATTTATAATAGCATAAAAATATGACATACTTTGAACTGGTTCTGAGAAACCACTTAAGAACATCAACTCACTAAAACTATGAAGCATTTCTGATAGAAATAAAACAAGATGTAATTAAAAAGCAAAATAAATATGCTCATAATTTCAAAAACACATATATTCATTTATCAATTAGCTCTACATTTATCTAAAGATTTAATGTACCTCCATTTAAAACCTCAGATTTAATGAGTTGTTGTAATAAAAGGCATCGATCAATTGTAATTAACATTATAAAGCAAAATGTGTATTAATAACTGAGTTGATGAAAATAAATTTTAAAAATCTCAGTATTTTCATTCAAACTGGTAGTCATTTCAATGTCCATAAACAAACATACATAATCTAGAATTAAAAAAATAAAACTTGAACAAAAGAAGTGTTATGAAATAACACCTGATTTTGAGATATTTTGTAAATTATAGCAATGACTATAGCATAATATTGTTAGCATGTGTTTTATCTTTCTATATCTGTATTTGTGGTATATACATTTTCACAAACAGATCCGTGGAAAACAAAATGTATGGGTAACATTTTTATTTTATTATAAAGGGGGAAATATACTGACTGTAACAAAGGGGTACTTAGAACATTGCATTATGAAAAAATAATTTTATCTATATTTAAATTAAAAAAACTTAACAATGTAACTTCTAGATAAAATATAGTGAAAAAGCTTTGCTTACTTGTGGTAGACACAAAACCAAAAGCACTATCCATAAGAATAAATAAATTATAAATTAAATTTCTTCAAAGTTAAAATTTTGTGTTTATTTAATTATTGCTAAGAGAATCAATGCCCAAAGAGAAAATATTTGTTGCTCACACATCTGACAAAATACTAGTACCCAGAATTCATAAAATATTTTAAACTCATCATTAAGAAAACAAATAATTTAGTAATAAAATACTCAAAACATTTAAATAGATATGACCCCAAAGAGGAGATATCAATGAAAATCATGCAGAGGAAAAGATTCTTATCATCAATATTCATCAGGAAAATACACCTTAAACTCAATGGCATTCCCCTGTACTCTACTAATTAACTAAAAGGAAAAAGTCTTTTCCTGCCAATAGTTGGCAAAGATATGGAGGGAATAAAAATGTCATATGCAGTTGATTGGAGTATGAAATATACAATCACTTTGGAGCATATTTTGACAATTTGTTAAAACATTGTTTATACACTTACAATATGACTCAATTAGTCCATTCCTAGATGGCCAAGTGGTAAGACTTCGTACTGCAATCCCTAAGGCATGCAGTTCGAATCTTCCAGTTGCTCCACATGAGAAAGCTGGGCACTCTCCTCCCATGAAATTTCAGCCCCTGAAAACTCACTGGAGGATCAACTATGGGTTCGTTCCAACTATGGTATAATTTGGAGAAGTCCCTAACTGTAGACTTTCCCAATTTAATGTCTCCTGATTTCCTGACTGTTGGTACTAAGATATTGCAAAGTATGTACAAGAATAAAAAAAGGAATGGAAGATGAAAAGCACTCCTAAAGTTTACAAGTTTAACTTTATTAAGAAGATTTCTTCATAGATTTATACTTAGGTAAAAACATATACATTTTAAATATGTACTATTTATTGCATGTTAATAACTCAACAAAACTGCTGAAACAAAAAACCCCCACAACAATAAAAAAATCAAATTAAAAGAACTTCACCACAGAAGAGGAGAGTCACAAAGACATACATTGCATCTTATTACACCAAACCAGTCAATAAATTCTATTTACTTGCCTATGTACTTGAAGTGGGAAGAAAGGAATATCAACTAATATTGAGGGTAAGTAGTGGAGAGTAAATTTGTATGTTTCAAGCCAGTTGTTCTCCATTATTCACAAAAGATGTATTCCATTGCATGCCAGTGTTGATAATACATATGAACAACTGCAAAAACTTTATATTTCAATGATCTGTGTTTAAAAAGGGCATAAAGGTATGAAAAGACAGGGGCACATGGACCAGGAGAATCAGGGGAGAAAGGCCATCGGGGCTATTTCTGGGATCTGTAGTCCCTGGAAGTTCCTACCAGTCTGTAAAACCTGTTGGCCAAAACACAAGTTGTCCTACTCACTCAGCCACAAGAGAAGACAAATGCACAGAGAACACCAACCAGGTTCTGCTACATTGCTGAGACCATCAAAGGCACACTCAAGCAGCAACCACCAAGTCTTAGGGAATCAAGAGTCCTGGGCAACAGTCCTGGGAAGTTCCAGGCTCCTCTCACTAGCAAGTAGCCAAGAATTCTCAAAAATTGAGTTATGCTGTTGAGAAGTTGTTGCTTCACTTCCCTGAGTCTTTGACTACTCAGAGGGGAATAGCTCCCCTCCCAAACAGCCCCAGCAGAGAAGACAGGTACATGGCCACTAGCAACTTCCAAGACTTGGGGGCTGCACTGCTGGGACCTTGTCATTTTCCTGGGCTATTTCCTGGAGCAGTATATCTGAGACAGCATTCCCTCCATCAAACCAAAGGACAGGACAGAGAAGCAGGCCCATTACAGCAAGGCAAAGGGAAAACTCCCAACTCCGTGTTCCTCAAAGGATAACCAAAATGAGAAGCTTGCCACAGGAAGCAGGGAACAAATCTGCCCATAGACAATCAGTAGAAAAGAATGCCACTGGGAAACTCAATTGAAGGCAATATTTTAAGTTTGCAACTCATCACAAAGATAAGGAACTTTCAACGGCCTATACAGACACAATAGAAACTAACTCATATATAACAAGAAGAACTTCATATAATATCAAAAAAGGAGCAGGCAGTTTCAAACATTATGGAAAAAAAAGAAGAAAGGGAGGGAGGGAGGGAGGGAAGGAAGGAAGGAAGGAAGGATAGACAAGCAGATTAGACTGAAGACAGGGAGTCAGAAGAAAAATATCAATGTGTAGTTACATGTACAGCTAGTCAAGAAGTAACAAATGGTGGAAGAAAGAAGTTAAACCATAAAAAAAGAAGTTCAAGATTTAAAAAAAATCATCACAAGACAGAAAGGGCACAATCAACAAAGTATTGTAAATAGCAGAAATACATGACAATACAATCCAGAATAACAACAAGTTTCCAACAAGAGTGACGAAAAACAGAACAAAAAGATGGAACAGACAGTCAGTGAGCTAAAAGACAAGAATCTCCATGGGAAATTATTAGAAGAAAAAAACAGGAGACAGAAGGAAAATGAAGAACACATTAAAATATTTTAGGATAACATTGACAGAACAACATATATGTGGTTGGAATTCCAGAACAGAGGATCGAGTGGGGGAGGGGATGAGGTAAAGCACTGAAAAAACTGTGGTAGAAGCAAAATGCTTCCCAAGTATCATGAAAAAATGAGGTAATTCGCATTCAAGAAGCTAAGCAAATTTCAAAGGGCAAAATTCTTCTTGTGTCATCCTTATTTATTGTCCAGCTCTCAGATGCAAAACAAGAGATCTGAAAGACCATGATCTGAATTAGAGGCACTTGAGTCCTCAAACTGACATCATTATTTCTTAGAATTCAGAAAGGTCCTTGACTGTAGACTTTCCCAGTGAAACGTGTTTCCTGATTTCCTGGCTGCCAAAAGAGCAAACAAATATGTTTTGGAGACAGTGCAGCCAGAGTGATCTTTGGAGGCAAAGATGATAAAGTTTTGCCTCACATACTTGAGGCATGTTGTTAGAAGGCGATATTCCTTGGAAAGGAATACGATATTTGGAAAGGCCGAAGGTCAGCAAAGGAGAGGAATACCCTCAACCAGGTGGACTGACAAAACGACTAATTCAATGGCCTCTAATGTGTCAGGAAGCATGAGGATGGCACAGGACAGGAAAGGGTTTGGCTCGGGTGTTCCTAGGGTCATTAAAATCATATTAGACTCCATAGCACCTATAAACATTATGCATGGAATGAAAAACTGAGGAATAATGGTGTTGCATTTGTAGTGAAAAAGACAATTTTGAAATCTATCCTAAAGTACAACATTGTGATAGGATAGTGTCCTCACACATACAAAGAAGAGCTGTTAATATGTTAATGCTATTATTCAAATATATGTACCAAAACCTAAAGCCAAAGAAGAAGAAACTGAGGATTTCTATCAAAGTTTGCAGTTCACAATTGACTAACCATTGCAATGAAGATACAGCAATAATTATTGGTGTCTGGAATGGAACAACATCAAAAACAATGAAGAAGGAATGGCAGTTAGAAGTATGGTCTTGGTGACAGAAATTAGGGTGGAGATAGGATGTTTGAATTATGTATGTACTATGATTATTGACTGCAATTAATGTTTTTTTAAAAAAAAAACACACAAAAGGTGACCTTACATATGAACCTCACCTAATGGACTGCAAAGAAATCAGACTGAACCAATTACTTAAGAAGCACATAAAACATAGGGCTAGCTGAGTCTAACTTTGACTCGCACCATAAAGGGGAACTGTACCCATCAATTAAATTCACAGCAGCAAACAGATAACTTCTTGGTTAAACATGCTTCACTTGCTCGTGCACCAATTTCTATCAATCATTGAGTCTGAGTTCACTACTGACTTAAAGATTTTATTCACAGTTATGGAGTTTATTAGGGAAATAGGTTGAAGAGTGGGGAAGGCAAATATCAAACACTGCAAGTCCAGCAATCTCAATCCTGATTAACAAGGCATAATTCCTCAATTAGTGACAATCTGGGTTTAGTTCAGCAACACAAACGTAAGAAGCCTCTGGTTTCCGCAGTCATCCAGCAAACTGTATCTCAGAGCAATTATTAGTCAGTTTTCCCTCTGTCTACATCTTGCCACAGTCTCATCATAATCTCTCCACCACCACCAATCACTGGGGTGGCAGATCTGTAAAGAATCATTTTTGTTTTTGTTGTTGTTGTTAGGTGCTGTTGAGTCAAGTACAACTCATAGTTACCCTAGGAACAAAAGATCTGAACCCTGCTCTATCCTGCCCCATCCTCACTCTTCCTGACACAAAGGATCCCATTGCAGCAGTCACCATGTCCATCCACCTGGTTGAGGGTCTTCCTCTCCTTCACTGACACTCCACCCTTTCCAGCATCATGTCCTTCTCCAAGGGGTAGCACCTCCTAGCAACATGTCCAAAGTATGTGAGGCAAACGCTCATCATTCTTGCCTCCAAAGAGCACTCCAGCTGCACCCTCTCCAAGACATATCTGTTCATTCTCTTGGCCATCCATAGGATGTTCAGTGCTCTTCTGCAACACCACAGCTCAAAGGTGTCAATTATTTTTCTGTCATCTATATTGATTGTCCAACTTTCATATACATAACAAGTAATCGGAAAGACCTGAATCAGATGCACCTTAGTCTTCAAACTGACATCAATACTCCTCAATAATTGTGAGAGATCCCTAACTGCTGATCTTCCCAGTATGTGTTTCTTATTTTCTGACTGCTGGTACCAAGGGTGTTAACTGTGGATCCAAACAAGATGAAGCTGTTGACAATTTCAGTCCAGTGGTAAGAATCTTTGTTTTCTTGATATTGCAATACTGAAGGCTGCATTCCTGGATTTTCTGCAACAAGTGCTTCAAGTCCTTCTCACTTCAAGCAAGCAAGGTTATGTCATCTGCATAATGCAAGTTATTGATGAGTTTTCCTCCAATTCTGATGTCACATTCCTCTTCTAGAATCTAGCTTCTTTGATAATTTCCTTGCATATAGATAAAATAGGTATGGAGAGATAATATAACCTTGATGCACTTCCTTCTTGATATAAAAAAAGAATCATTAGAGAAATCAATATCAGCAGTCATAATCAAGTTAGATGCTGATTGTTGAATAGACCCTCAATTTCGCATGTGAAAATTCAAATTGAAGCTGAAGAAAATGAAAACAAGTCCACAGGAATCAAAATATGATCTTGACTCTATGTCTCTTGAATATAAAAAATCATCTTAACAGATTTGAAACACTGAATATCAATGATCAAAGTACCGAGGAGTTGTGGGATGACATCAAGGATATCATTCATGAAGAGAACAAAAGGTCATTACCAAGAGAGGAGAAAGAAAAATCAAATGGATAGCAAAAGAGCCTAAAATAATTGCATGACAGTATTAAGAAGAGAAGACAAAGGGAAGAGAGATCAAAATAATAGGGCCAAACAGAAGATTTCAAAGAGCAGCTCTAAAAGAAAAAGCAAAGTGTGGAT
>NW_006399790.1:11871867-11872543 GCF_000299155.1 Elephantulus edwardii | reverse complement strand
AAATAAATAAAGAACAAGAGGATGAAACAAAGAGAAGGGATCAGAAGTAGGAAAGTAGGGAAGAGATCTAAAATTTTTTTCCCCTGTGGAAAACAAACTTTATTAGGCACAGAGGGTGATTAATGGGCAGAGTAACAAAATGGCTCATGAAATTCCTCTCACATTGGAGCCTAGTACCCTAAAGGAATGGGGATCAAAGAAAGATGCAGTCTGTCAGTCTTCTCCTTTCAGGGCTGCATGCGCATAGCACCATCAAGCCGGATGACCTCTCCATTGAGGAATGGGTTCTCGATTATGGCCTCTACCAGATGAGCATACTCGGCAGGGTCCCCCCTCGGTGGAGAAGGGTACCTGGCTGGCCAAGAAGTTTCTCACCTTGTCTGGGAGGCTGGTCAGTAGTGGGGTACAGAATAGGCCTGGAGCCATGGTCATCACCCGGATACCTATGGGTGCCGCCCTTAGAAGCAGAGTATGCAGCTTGGCCAACCTGGCCCTCAAAGGCAGCCACACTGGCAGTGTTGATGATGACTCCCCGTTGGCCTTCCTGGTCTGGTTCGTTCTGGCCCATCTCTCCAGCCACTGAGTGGAACACATTGAAAGTACCTATAAGATTCACACTGAGAACTCGCTGGAAGTCCTCCAAGTTCTGAGTTGGCCTCCTCTTTAAATTGTATGT
>NW_006399790.1:11870040-11871112 GCF_000299155.1 Elephantulus edwardii | reverse complement strand
GTTTTGTTTTGTTTTTATCCATTACAGTTAGTCACCTCTGGTTTCCAGCTACCTTAACTGAAGACACATGGTCTTGCAAATCACCAACAGCTATGGGACTAGGAGAAAGCGTGCTTCCCACACTGAGCAGCAAGACTTGAGATGACCAAGGATTATGGTAGGAAGGCCTTGATGAGAGCAAGACCCTCATGGTGGAGAGCCTGGCATTGCTGTCGAGAAACTGTGGCAAGGAGTGAGAACACCAACACAGAAGTGGCAGCATAGCTGTGTTTAAGCTTTCTGCTGCATCCAGCCTGGCCAATTGTTCACCAGTTTCTACCAAAAAACCCTGCCCTGTACACCTATAATCATGTGAGTCATTCCCCTGAGGGGTATGAGTCCCTGAGGACCTTCTTGCAAATCTTCAAACCCACAAGACATGGTGGAATTGGAGAACTGAACCACAGATGGAGCTGTTAATAGAAATTATAGACTTACACAACTAATGAAGCATTTGGGAGTACAATGATGTGAGGTTTATCATAAATAGCATGCTATTAGTCTTAGTAGGACAAATTATAAAACAATATATTCAAATCCTGGAGGAATATATTTCAACATTAAGCAAACATTCTCTTTTCAAACAACCATGAATGAAAAAAGGAAGTTGCTTCATACAAGGGAATAAACCAGAGAAGTGTGTTGTCCTCATGTTTCTCCTTCGCAGAAATCTATACAAGGAAGCAAGAGAAAACTGTTTCCAGAGTTTGAAGAAATAAAATTTGAATGCAAAAAAATATGGGCGGGGGAGGTTTAATTATAGCTTCGAACAATCTGATGGGTGGGGTGTGTATGAAGGAAATGGGAAAGATCCGGTGTGAAAAATAATGTATACAAACTTCGGAAATAAACCATTATAAAATAAAACTTAAAAATAAAAAAGTTCCACTAGGGTCCCTCATGTTGTGCTGAGTGAAATATCTAACAAAAGGACAAATGCTGCATAGCATTGCTGTTATAAAGCAGGTCTGACATGGAGAGTTGGAAGGAGAACAGGACAAGAGTGGAGTGATAACGAACATTGCATTGGAAC
>NW_006399790.1:11864443-11869345 GCF_000299155.1 Elephantulus edwardii | reverse complement strand
TTTCCTAGCAGTCCATGGTATTCTCAATACTCTTCTCCAGCACCACAGCTCAAAGGCATCAATTCTCCTTCTATCCTCCCTGGTCATTGTCCAACTCTTTGATGGAAAACAGAAATTATTAAAAAAGATCTCCCATGACTAATTGCTGTTGCTCATATATGCCACTGAGTCAAGTATGACTCATAGAGACCCTATCTATGACCAACATATTTGAAATCTGTTCTATTTTGTACCATCTCCATAATCTCTGATATTCTTGAGTCCACTGTTGTAACAATCCATCCCATCAAACATTTTATTTTTCATTGATTCTGTCTTTCCAGGTATGATATTTCTCTCCAAGGAAAAGCCCCTTCTAACAACATATCTAAGAGAATGCTTTGTCGTCCTTACCACCAAGTCCAAGACATATGTGTTTGTTCTTTTGGCATTCCATGGAATGTTCAGTAGTTTTTACCAAAACCATAATGCAAAACCATAAGCTCTTCTTCTGTCATCCTTATTCATTGTCCAGCTCCCAGATTCATAGCACATGATAAAAAATATCATGCCCTGAATCAGATGCACCTTAGTCTTCAAAGTGATGTTATTGCTCCTCAATAATTTAGGGAGGACCCTGACATCAGACTTTCCCAATGCACTAAAATTTACTGGCTTTTGCCTGACAGATGAAGGCAATAATAATTAATAAATTATTATATTAAAACAATTGAAGGAAAATTATAGAATATTTTTTCTAAATAATTACAAATGCATGCTACTAGAATGAATGAATACTTGTAATTTGCTGAGAAATATACTTCTCTAATGGAAAAGACATTTATATTTCTATATTCTACCTCTACATACCTTTACCATCAGCATCGTGTCCTCACTATCAAGAATTTACTAACGTTTCTCTCTATTGTGTTTCCTGCTTTGTTTTTCTTCTTTTGTCATTTTTTAAAATGTATTTTAATTATTCAATAATACCATATTTCAATAGGTACACAGTAATTTTACTAGGCATCAATTATAAGTTGATTGAAAACAATTCAATACTATACAACCAGGTGATTTCTCTCCATTCCTTTGAAGTAATTCTGTCAACAGGGACAAGTGACACTGCATTTCAATTTATGTTTCTGTGTATGTTCATACAGCATCTCAGACAGTAACTCATCCACCTAACACATTACCAAATTTTCCATGAAAATCAAGTACACACTCCTGGTGGCAATATTTCATCATTATTTCCTAGATGTTTCAAACTTGATGCTATAGGGTCTTTTTAACTGAGGGAAATATCTTTATGAAATCAATAGCACTGTGACAATAGCAGCTGCTGGCTATATGAAATTAAGAAGATGCATGCTACAGAAGGTCAAGTACTGTAGCCTTCAAATATGCATTGAAGCTCAATGTCAAGAAGACAAATATTCTCACCACTGGGCCAACTGGTAGCACCAAAATAGATGGAGAAGAAATAGAGGTTGTTAACAGTTACAGCTTGCTTGGCTCCACAATCAACACTCTTGGTATCAGCAGTCAGGAAGTCAAGACTAATTGCATTGGGAAAATCTGCTGTCAGGGACTTCTCCAGAGTACTGAGGTGTGCCTAATGCAGGCTATTGTCTTTGTAATTACTTGCTATGCATCAGAGGCTGGACAATGACTAAGGATGACAGAAGAATTAATGCCTTTGAATTGTGGAGCTGGAATAGTCTTGAACATACAATAGACCTATGAGAAAACAAATAGGTCTGTCTTGGAGATGATGAAACCACATTTTACCTTGGAGGCTAGGATTTTGAAACTCCATCTAACATACTTTGAGCCTGTGGTCAGGAGGAACCAGTCCTTGGAGAAGGACATCATGCTCAGAATGGTGGAGGGACAGCGTAGGAGAGGAAGACCCAGATGAGGTGGATTGATACAGTAACTGGGGTAATGGGAGTTGGTGTGTTGGAATCAGTGAGACTTGCTCAGGACAGGGCAGACTTCAGAGCTGCTGTACCTAGGGTTGCTATGGGTCACAGGTGACTTGATGGCATATAACAACAACAAAAATAACAAGCTTATTCCTTTCTTATACGATAGACTTATGATTTTGACAGGATTCTGAAACTCACAGATCTTTTGTTGTCATTATCTTATCGCTGTTATAGTCCACCCTTGAACAACACAGGTTTCAACTCTAAAGATCCATTTATGTGTTGGATTTGTTTTGGGTTGTTTTTTTTTTTAAAGGAAAATGTTTTCAATTTTGTTCCCATCTTTTGCTTCTTATCACTTTTAACTCTCTAAGACAGATTATATCTGCACGTAAGCAGTTTCTTAGCTTTTTATAGCATCAGCTTTAGACTATAAGTGTCCTTTTATGATTGACTTAAGTTACTCATCATAATTTGTTCTAGTTTCATACATGTTGTGCAGTGTTTCACAAATGCTTGATCACATTTAGTGATGCATAATAATGCCATGTGACACTAATCATCTCTGCATGAGGAGTTTGTCTCTCCAAGAAACTCCATATTACAATAAAATGTAATCTCTTACAGTTCAATCTGTTAAGTTTGAAAGTAATAATTTCTTGATGGTAATTTATATTACTTCTCCAAAAGAACATTTTCATTCCAAATCGCACAGTGCAGGAGAGAATGACCAGAAGAAGTATGTGGTTCATAATTCTGGTGCTTCCTTTTGTTTTTCTTAGTTATCTTGCTTTTCTCAATTTTTTTCTTTAGTAGCTTAAAACGAAATATATGTGGAATATTTTTGTTGTTGTGTACTGTGGAGTCAGAACTCACCCATAGGTGACCCTCCAGTGGGTTTTCAGAGGCAGTTAGTCCCACATGAGAAGACTGTCCATTCAAATTGTGTGCTTTGGGGACTACAGCACAGCTTCTTACCGCTAGGCCAGGAGAGCTCCCTATGTGGAATAAATACTTCAAATTAAAAGGTTCACTGATGATGAAATTTCCTCATCTCTAAAAGTATAGGCCTGTGTTCTGATTTCTAAGGTCTTTTGTAGTTCTAAAGTATTATGACAATTGTAATTTGATAGATATATTCTTAATTTATCAGATAATAAAACGTATTTTTATTATTTTTTAAGCAAACCCAATTTTCAGTTAAATAAGTTAACAGGAAAAAATGTGGACAAGAAGCTTAGTTACCTAGATTTTTCAATTTTCATGTTTGAAAAGGTTGTATTTCTATCATACTGACATACCAGGAAAGAAAAATAATCAGTAAAAAATAATTAGGTGAAAAAGAAGTAGACATACTAAAATGCGTGTGTGTGCATATACAAACTGTTGTTTTAAGGTGCCATCAAGTCAAGTAGGATTTATAGCAGCACTATGACAACTGATATGAACCCTATCCTATCTTGTGTCAGTCTCATAATTTCTGATATACTCAAGCTAACTACAGCAGTCATGGTGTCAATCCTTTTGGTCAAAAGGTCTTATTCTGTTTTCACTGTCACTGTGTCTTTCCAAGCATGATGTCCCTCTCCAAGGAATAGCCTCTCCTAAAAACATTTCCAAAGTTTATGAGATAAAGCTTTATCATCTTGGCTTTCAAGAAGTACACTGGTTTGATTTTCTTTTTTTTAAATTAGTCTTTCTCTCTCTTTATATGTGTGTGTGTGTGTGTGTGTGTGTGTGTGTGTGTGTATATTTAGAGAGATAGAGAGAAGAGAGAGAGAACTCATAGGGACCCTATGAATAAAAGGCCTGAAGTCATTCTGCAACTATTGTCATTTATCAAAGTTCAGAGAGTTTTCAGACTGATACATAGATATATAGATATGATATAGGATATCACACATATTTGACAAATGCTATGTTGAAGAAGGAAAATTTGAAAATACAGATAAGCAAAAAGAAACATATAAGAAAATTAATTTTAATGTCACCATGCAAGAATAATCATTGGTACCATACTGGATTTCCTATAACTTCTATTCCTTTTTGCACTCTCTCCCACATGCCTACTATATATACACCATTTTTATCCTGCCTTTTTATTTTAAAATTACATTGCTGAATATTTATGTTAAAAAATGTAAGTTTGGGGTTTTTTCTACAAAATTTCTAAGATTTGATGTTACCATCATTTATTTTACTAAGCTCATATTTTTTTAACTTGGTTTCTTCTCCAATATTTTTGTTCAAGGGAACAAAGCTAAAATAGATATTTTAAAAAAACTTAAAAATTTATTCCGAATTTCAGCCCATGGCTCTGAATCACTGTCACATAAAGTATACACAGATATGAAATAAGTATATAAAGAAAAATATAAAAATAAAAATAAATATAAATATAAATAGAAAAATATATTTTTTTTATTTTTGGCATTGTTATGTGCCATCAATTCAACTATGACTCTCATAGTGACCCTGTGAACAAGGGTCCTGAACCCTGCACTATTCTGAGTGTGGATAATCTTTAGCAGAATCTTGCTTGCATGCGGTATCAATGATACTATTCGATTATTTCCACACTTGATCACCTTTCATTGGAATGGGAACAAACATAGATCTCTTCCAGTCAGTTGGCCTAGTGGTTGTCTTCCAGAGTTCTTGGCACAACTTGGTGAGCATATCTAGGGAAGCATCTGTTAGTTGAAATACGTCAATTAGTATACTATCAATTCCTGGGGCCTTATTCTTAGCCAATTCCTTCAAAGTAGCTTAAATGTCTTCCTTGATCACCACAAGCTTTTGCTCATATGTTGTTTGATGAAATTCTTCTGTGTCTGCCAAATCCTTTTGGTACAATGACTCTGTATACTCTTTCCTTCTTCTTTTAATACTTCCTGGATCATGTAATATTCTGCCCAAAGCATCCTTAAGTATTGCAACGTGGGTTTTGAATTTTTCTTCAGTTCCTTGAGCTTAAGAAATGCTGAGC
>NW_006399790.1:11861414-11864001 GCF_000299155.1 Elephantulus edwardii | reverse complement strand
TTAATAGCCACAGAAGCAACAATAAAAGACATATTGTACTGGACACATCCTGGCCATGGATCATTTTAGAGTGCTAAAGAGCAAAGATGTCAATTTAAATATTGGTCCTTCCTTCCTTCCTTCCTTCCTTCCTTCCTTCCTTCCTTCCTTCCTTCCTTTCACCATCAAATTGGATCTGACTGGTACAGCAGAGCATCTGGTGGATTTGAACTGTGCACCTCTGGGATTGCAGTGCAGTTTCCTGCCACTAGGCCACCAGAGCTCGCCAGACATGGTATTTTCAATTGCTTTATATGCATATGAATGTTTGACAATGAATAAGGAATACTGAAGAATAACTCATGCCATTGAATTGAAGTGTTGGAGAAAAATTTGAAATGTACCGTGGACAAATTTGTCTTGAACAAAGTACAGCAAGAATGTTGAGCTCATATAATGTGTGTATCTTGTTGGTAGGGGTCAGTCCTTGGAAAAGGACATGATGCTTCAAAAAGTGGAGATTCAGCAAAGGAGAGGAATACTCTCAATGAGATTTGTTGATGTGTTGACCACAACAATGAACTTAAGCACAGTAGAGATTGTAAAGATGACACAAAATCTGGCAGTTTGTTCTGTTTTCTCAGTCACTGAGAGTTGGTTCCTAGATATTTTGTCTCAGTTTCTTGTGAGGTGAGTTGACATAGTGACTGAAACAATGCGTTTAAGTACAGCGGAGATTGTGAGAATCATGCAGGATGTGGCAGAGTTTTGCTCTGTGGTACATAATAGGATCACTATTATCTTCATTTTGTCACTTTTCATAATTGCCATTTTGTTAAATTAATCTCTATGCTCAAATGTGCACTGATACTACATGATTTTATTACAGCTTTATTCCAATTTATTTTACATTTGCCTAGACAATTGCTAGAGAGGTGATACATACATTGCAGCAGAAAAAAAATCAACCATGAAAAATAGGTCATAAATATGTCAGAATCAAGATGGGTAATGTCCTGATAGAGACAACGATACACTGAAAATCCATTTACTTTAATTCATTTTGATGTGACATTTTTACTGATGGTCTCTGAAGTGATGTGCAACTTGTGCCACTGCTCTCAATTAAGAATGACAAGCAAGAAGAGTTTTTCTAGATGTAGAAATGCATTCCTCTGGGTATAGCTTGGATTATGTATTAAAACCCAGTGAATCAAGAACATAGTTTTTATTCCCTAGTGAAGTTAAGGGTAATTTGAGAATGTAAATAAATATCTTGGTATGAGAGGGATTTTTTCACCCTAGTCTTTGGAATAAAACAGATGTTTAGTCTTTTTTTTCCCCCCAAATAAGGAACAGTTTATTTAACAAAGGGGAAAACTAAACTTAGCTCTTTACTACATCTGATTTTGTTTTATACCATAGAGTCAGAACCGTCCCATAGCTGACCTTTTGGTGGATCTTCAAGAGGCAGTTAATGACAGTGGAGCAGATTTCTGAGCAGCTGGGGGATTCAAATGCTGTGTCTTTAGAATTGCAGCAATTTCTTGCCACTAGGACACTAGAGCTCTCTATAGAATAAATAGAAATACCAGTATTAATATGTATGTACACACACACACACACACACACACACACACACATACATGATAGAACATTAAAATTACATGCTTCTCAGGACCTAAGAATTAGGACAAGTTCCCTCAGATCAACTTAAAATTCTATTACGATTTAAAAATCACTGCAAGGAGACTCACTTGCTTTATTTTAAGGTGTTTGTTTTTGAAACTTGACTTTGTGTTTCATTTGGCAAGCGAAAGAAAGAGATGACTCTTCCCCAGCATGCTATAATGGCCATTGTTGTTGCTCTAAGGCATTTCTTTGTTTGCCTCCATTTAAATGTCACTGTGACTGTCCCCATGAAGCCTGCAAACTGTCACATTTCATCATTCCTTCTCATCTGAGGTAGAAAGCTGACAAAATTTTAGGGTGATAGGGACCCA
This sequence comes from Elephantulus edwardii, assembly GCF_000299155.1. Taxonomy (NCBI): domain Eukaryota; kingdom Metazoa; phylum Chordata; class Mammalia; order Macroscelidea; family Macroscelididae; genus Elephantulus; species Elephantulus edwardii. The sequence continues at coordinate 11,862,019 of NW_006399790.1, read as the reverse complement.
AACTCCCTATTTGTGGCAGTTCTTTGTCATTTGTGGTTTCCACATAACATTATTCTTTAGTTTAATTAAACAATCTGACACCAAAGTCAGTCAAAAGGATAGGATGAAATCAAATCTTTTTACCATTACCATTCTATCATTAATAATAGAATATCAGTAGAAAAACATCAGTAGAAAAATAATCCTTTTATTACCCAATTAAGCAAAAAACATTTAGTGATTAAATAATTGAAATTTTCTGTTTCTTGAATGTGACAGAAGAGCACACAACCTATTAAAATATGAACTTACATTCTTCAACCAGAAGGGTAAGTCAGAACTACATTGTGAGCTCAATTTTTTTTTAGCAATAGTCATATTGCAATCCTAATTACACTATATAATTTTATTTAAAATGTATTTTCCCCTTATTGTCAGGCAAAAATTTGTTCAATAACTTCATTGTTATACCAATGAAGGGATTTTCCTTTTCATTTTCAAAGAAAAGAGCTAACTGGGGGGTGGGGCGGGGAGAAAAGTACAACAATGAATGAATGGAAATCCAAAATCTCTGTAAATATTCATTAAAATTAATAATAATAATAAAAAAGAAAATAATAAACATT
>NW_006399790.1:11859254-11860799 GCF_000299155.1 Elephantulus edwardii | reverse complement strand
TGGAAAAAATCACTGGAGGAGTTCAATATCAGCAGTCAAAAGTAGGCCAGGGGCAGACTGAGTCAGGTTATCACTTACTCATATCCAAGTTCAAATTGAGGCCAAAGAAAATGAAAATAAATCCACAGGAACCAAGATGTGATCTTGAATCAATTCCATCTGAATTTCATGATCCTCTTAATAGGTTTAAGGTGTTGAACCATTTATGTTCAATCAAAGACCAGATGACTTGTGGGATGTTATCAAGGATATCATTAATGAAGAAAGTAGTATCTATTAGAGACCAAATAATAATAAAACAAATTTATATGCATAAAGTAAACTGATTCAGTGTATCAGATATCATTAATATCATGTGCAAGTAAAGCACTGCTGAAGATCATCCCAAAACAGCTAGTACATACTTTGGGCATGATGTTAGGAAAGGCTATTCCTTGGAGAGGGACAATGTTTTTATTATTTGTTCATCTATAATTAGTAGCAGAACAGTTACAAGAGGTTTTGAGTCAACCTAGTCCCAAATACTTAACCTGCTGCATAAGTTCATGATTTCTAACATCTACAACACCTCCACAGTTCAGTTCAGTTCACTTCCCCAGCTCCTCCTCTTGGTTCACTGTTACACTAGAAGGTCCTTCAGAGACTGAGACCCACTAAGGGAATAACATTTGACTGACTGTAGATATGCATGCCAGTTTTACAGAAACTGGTGAGCAATGGGCCAGGCTGGATGCAGCTGGATGCTTAGTCCACAGTGTCTTCACACACTCTCAATGTGGAAAGCACACTCTCTTATGTATCGGTCCCATAGCTGTTGATGATTTGCAAGACCATATAATATATTAATTTATGTAGCTGGAGACCATTCCCCTGTGAGGGCTAATGCAATCAATAGGAAAGCCTATTTTTAAAGTAATTTACTAACACCATAAACATTATGCTTGGAAAGATGGAGGGTCAATGAAAGCGAGAAAAACTCAACCAGATGAACTGACATAGCAGCTGTTGCAAAGGGAATTGAGTATGTTAGAAATGATGAGGATGTCATAGAATAAGACAGGGTTCATATAGGTTGTTTATAATGTTGCTATGAGCCATATTCGACCCAACAGCACCTAACAAAAACAATAATAACAGTAGTTTTGGTTTCCATTGGTTTTATTTTCTATTTGTTGGAGAATTTTTTTCCCAATACATTAAAAAATATTAGATGGTTGTATTATAATTTGTAGTGTTTCTGACAAAAGAAAATCTGTCATCATTCCTACTTTTCCTCCATTATGCACTTTTTAAAATTGCTCTCATTTTACTGTTGATCTTAATTATCTTCATCTTTGTATGCTTCAGTGTGGTGGATTTATTTGTTTTTAGTGCTTGGTGTGTGTTGAATCTCTTAGTTGTATGAATATCTCATTGTCATGAAATTTTAAAAAATCCTATTATTTCTCCAAAGAAGAAGAGAGAGGAAAATGCAAGAAGGGAAATAATATATCAATTAAAGTTATGAAAATTTATGTTGTTGTTGTTGTTATGTGCCGTCGAGTC
>NW_006399790.1:11855351-11856945 GCF_000299155.1 Elephantulus edwardii | reverse complement strand
CTCAGCATTTCTTAAGCTGAAGGAGTTAAAAAACAAATTCAAGCCACGGGTGGCAATACTTAAGGACACTTTGGGTAGAATGTTAAATGATCCAGGAAGTATCAAGAAAAGATGGAAGGAGTACATAGAACCACTGTATCATAAGGAATTGGATGACACAGAAGAATTTAATAAATAACATATGAGCAAGAGCCTATGGTGATGAAGGAGGAAGTTCAAATGGCTTTGAAGGAATTGGCAAAAAACAAGGTTCCAAGAGTTAATGGCATACCAATTGACATATTTCAACAAACAGACACTGCCCTGGCTGTACTTACTAAGTTGTGCTAAGAAATCTGGAGAATAGCCAGCTGGCCCACTGACTGGAAAAGATCGATATTTGTTCCCATTCCAAAGAAAGGTGACCCAACAGAGTGCGGAAATTATTGAACAATATCATTAATATCACATGCAAGCAAGATTCTGCTGAAAATTATCCAAAAAAAGTTTGGAGCAATATGTCAAGAGAGACCTGTCAGATGTTCAGGCTGGATTTAGAAGAGGTCGTGGTACTAGGGATGTTATAGCTTATGTTAGCTGGATTTTGGCAGAAAGTAAAGAATACCAGAAGAATGTCTATCTGTACTTCATTGACTATGCAAAGGCTTTTGACTGTGTGGATCACAACTAGCTGTGGCTGACTCTAAGAAGAATGGGAATCCCAGGTCATTTGATTGTGCTAATGCGAAACCTATACTTGGACCAAGAGGCAGTCGTCAGAACAGAGCAAGGAGATACTACATGGTTCAAAATCACGAAGGGGGTCCATCAGGGATGTATTCTGTCTCCATACCTTTTCAATCTGAATGCAGAACAGATCATCCGAGATGTTGGGCTGTGCAAGGAGGAATGTGGCATCAGGATTGGTGGAAGAGTCATCAACAACCTGCGTTATGCAGATGACACAACCCTGCTTGCTGAAACTGAGGATTAACTGAAGTGCTTGCTACAGAAGGTCAAGGATTGCAGCCTCCTATATGGATTGAAGCTCAACATCAAGAAAACAAATGTTCCAATTGGCAGCATCAGTATGGATGGTGAAGAGATTGAGATAGTTAACAGTTTTAGTTTACTTGGCTCCATAGTCAACACTCTTGGTAACAGCAGCCAGGAAATCAAGAAACGAATTGCATTGGGAAAATCAGCTGTGAGGGACCTCTCAAGATTACTGAAGAGCAACAATGTCAGGCTGGAGACTAAGGTGCACCTGATTCGGGCTATAGCCTTCACAATTATGTGCTATGTGCCAGAGAGTTGGACAGTGAATAGGGATGATAGAAATAGAATTGATGCCTTTGAGCTTTGGTGCTGGAGAAGAGTGTTGAATATATCATGGACTGCTAGGAGAACAAACAGGTTTGTCCTGGAGAAGGTGAAGTCGGAATTTTCCTTGGAGTCAAGGATTCTGAAGCTTCATCTGACATACTTTGGGCATGCTGCAAGGAGGGACTGGTCCTTGGAGAAGGACATCATGTTTGGCAGAGTGGAGGGGCGGTGAAGGAGAGGAAGACCTTCAATGAGATGGATCGATTCTGTGACTGGAGTGGTGGGAATG
>NW_006399790.1:11847807-11855251 GCF_000299155.1 Elephantulus edwardii | reverse complement strand
ACCCTATGTACAACAGCCCTAAACTCCGCTCTGTCCTGTGCCAATCGCACTGTCTCTGACACTCCCATCCCAATTATCCCAGTCACTGAATCAATTCACCTCATAGAGGGCCTTCCTCTCCTGCGCTGTCCCTCCACCCTCCCAAGCATGAAAATTTATAGCAAATGTATTTATCATTCCATAGATAAGGTAAATTGGAAGAAAAAAAATTTATAACAACCAAGTTTTAAAAAAATAAATACACCAAGCCACTTATCTAAAAAGTTTTGAAAAATTATTTAAGAATCCATACATAAGAATTCACATCTGACAAAAATTATGGGTGACTTCCTTTCTTAGCTATTAAATATGTAGATGTTTTTAAACAGACAATTGTTCATTTGCTGGTCACACAAAGAACAATACAACCCCCGATGACCCTAAGAATAACAGTTCACAGCTTTGCCGTATCCTGCACCTTCTTCATGACCTCTGATATATATGGTCAAACCCATTGTTATAGTCTCTGTGTCAATCCTTCTACTTGAAGGCCTTCTTATGTCTTGCTCTCTTTTACTTACTCTCTACCTTCCCAGCATGGTGCATTTTTCCAAGGACTGGCTCCTTCTGACATGCCCAAAGTATGTGAAAAAAATTTAATCATCCCACACAAATCTGCTTGTTCATTTGGCAGTCCTTGAAATAGTGAATACCCTTCATCAACATGGCAATTAAAAGGTATTGATTCTTCTTCTGTCAACCTTATTCATTATCCATCTTTCAGATGCATACAAACCAATTGAAAATATCATGCCTTGATTCAGATGCATCTTAGTATTTATCTTGGTATTCTTGCTCTTTAGCACTTTGGTGCAGGTCCTTGACAACTGATTTGCCGAACACAACAAACCTTTTGATATCTTGACTGATAATTACCATGGGTCTTGTCAAAAGAGCAAGAATGAGGCTGACATCAGGGTGGGGTAAGACTGAGAAAAACTGGATAAACCTTGTATAATGCATTGAAACAGATGAGAGAGACAACAGTTTAAAAGTATATTTTGGAGCATTATGATTATCATAGGGGTTCAGAATTAGGGTTGCAAAGTGGAGTATACTCAGGATGGGGGTGGTGGGGTGTGGGGGGATTGTATACCAGTAAAGGAGTTTTTCTTTTGCTTTTTGAGGAGAAGAGCGAACTGGGGAGGGTGGGCTGGAAGAAAAGTGCAACAATGAACGAATGGAATTCCAAAATCTTTGTAAATGTTCATTGAAATTAATAAAAAAACCAATCAAAATTTTTTCATTTATACTGATTTGTATAAAATATATTTTGTATTTCACACTTTCCTTAAAAAAAAAAAAGAAGAAAAGAGCAAGGGCCACATGGGAAGCACCATATAAGACCTTTAACGACTTTTCAAGGGGAAACTATCCTTGCCACAGCATCAATAACACAAAACTAACTGTCATGAGTTCAGACATGTCTCCCACACTTCCATGCCTCCTTCTCTTTCTACTCATCTCAACACCAATCTTATTGCTTTGATAGGTGCAAAATCCTATGTGGTAGCTCACAAACCAAATGGAACCATAATGCGGGTAGTAAAAGGTGATAATTCAGATAAAAACAACAGTCAAGATAGGACCCAAAATGTTCACACAGGCACTCCAGGATTGAGACTCTAATTGTTCCCAAATTCTCAGTCCTCCAATATTGATCCTACCCACTGCACCTAACCCCCGCAATTGTCTAACAAAGTTTTCAGTCTTGCCAATATTTGCTCCCTCCACCCCAAAGCCCTATCTCACATCTAATTCTCCAGGTCAGTCATTGCTGCTGCTGCTGTCATCCAGAAGCATGTCTTAGATTCCACTGAGTTGAGGGAGGTCTCTCTTCTCTGGCTAGGTGAAGAAATTAATCTCTTTTGGTGCAAGGACAATTTCTTCTGGAGGAAGAAGAATTCTTATTCTCAGAAGCTAGATTTTCAATTTATTGATTAGGCTAGCTAATTCTCATAGATAGTTGAGGCCTGTCAATCCTTATGTGGAATGGCACATAGCCAATCGCTTTGTGGATAGGCCAACACATTTCACTTGAATAGTCCCTCCCCTCCACACAGTCAGTATTCTACATTAGAAAAGGCATGGGTGTTGATTGTAGATCTAAGTAAAATTAACCATTTCAATCTTTTCTCCATCTCTCATGATGTTGTCTATGAGTTCACTGATAACAGTATTTGTTTTCTTGATGTTCAAATGTAATCCATATGGAAGGCTTTAATCGTTCATCTTCTGCAGTGTCTCAAGTTTCTTCACTTTCTGCAAGAAGGACTGTATAATCTATATAACCAGGCTGATGAATCTTGCTCCAAAACAATTATTTTTTTCCAAATTTAAAATGTTTCACTCCAGTTCTTGTCACTCCATCTTGACCAACAGTGAAATTTTATTTTTTTTAAAACATGGTAGAAAGAATAATATAACATTAAAGTTATATTATAACTTTATATATAAAATCCCCTGAATTTATGAAAATATTATGCTGCATGGTAAAAACATAATTAAGATTTTTGATAGAATTTTGTTTTCTAATTAGTTGAGTTTAAAACAGATTATCCTAGATCATTCTGGATTAATTAAATGTAATCAAAGTGTTCTGAAATGTGAAGGAAATAGGAAAAAGACAAGAGTAAAGTGAGTTGCATTATTTTTTTTTTGGTGAGTTGTATTTTTTTTAAGGCCTCAGCCCATTATTGTCTTTCAAGGTGAAGGGGACTATGAACCAAGGTATATAAGCAGTTTCTAGAGATTGAAACCTACAAGAAAATGAATTCTTCCCTAAAGCTTTTAGACAGATATACAATCCTAACAACATATTCATTTTAGTCCAATTAACCCCAATTCAAACTTCAGATGGGTGTGAGGAAATGTTTGAGCCCATTTTCACAGCTTTTGTACTAATCCATATCCTTAAAGGTCTTTCTCTTCTTGATTTGCTTTTATCAAGCTTTATATCCTTATCTGTGGATTTATCCCTCCTGATAACATACCCAAAGTATGTGGGAGAAAGTTTTTCCATCCCCTAAGTAATATTCTTACTGTAACTCCCTCAAGGAAATATTTATTCATTTTTCTGGAAGTGCATTATATTCTCCATCAACAATATAATACAAAGGAACCAAATTTTCTTTAATCTTCCTTATTCATTGTTTGTATTCCACATGCATAAATGATAGAAAAATATTATTGAGTCAGGCATATCTTATTCTTTGGGGTGACATCTTTGTTTTGAAAATTTAGAAGAGTTATTTTGCAGTGGATTTGTCTATCATTTGATTTGTTGACATTTTCTGTTTCTATGTATGTTAATTATGTACCTAAGTAAAATTAAATTCTTGCGAACTTTAATTCTTTCTCAGCTAATCATAATGCTACCTACTGGTACAGTTGTGAAGATGTGTCCTTACTTTATGCTGTGGTGTAATTCATACCAATTTTTATCAGTAAGTGCTTCACGGTTTTTTTTTGTTTTCAGCAAGTAAAACTGTTAGCAAAACTTCCTCTAATTCTGATGCTGTATTCCCTCTTCATATAATGCAGTATCTTACATTATTTGCTCAGCATAAAAACTGAATAAATTAAAAGATACAACCTTAATGTACAACCTCCTTGGTTTAAACCATGCAATATTCGTTTGTTTTATTTGAACAACTGCCTCTTGGCATGATTATTCACTGATGGGCATTAATCTTGCATTTTCCAGAGGATTAAGAGATTGCCAAGGTAAATTATGACAACATCTGTCTCAGAAAAATAGGAAATTATTTTTCCAGGAATAATCAACTAGGGCCAACAGCTACTGCCAATGAAAATAAATTCTCAGAAGCCTGGAAGTAATGATTCTAATTATTTAATTTGCACTTATTGTTTCTGCTCCCAGATCAGTTTTCAATAAAATAGTGTTTGTCCCTCATTTATTGTCAGCATGAAAAAGTGTCTTCAAAACTCTGTAAACAGTTAATTGTTAAAGTATAAGCCACCGTCACATTAAATGGCACTGTTCAGGCTAATGCAAAATAAAATAACCAGGCAATTAACCATTGTTCCACACAACAATACTTTGTTAGATAATTAAAAGATAATATTCTAGTATTAATAAGGCATTTATTTCTATATTAGAGAACACTAGGAAACTAATTTTGACTGACTCTATCAGTGTGTGGCTAATATAAAACTGTGAAAATATACTTAAGAGCCAGTGGTGAGAATAAGTTGAGAATGAGTTGACACATTATAAATACCATTTCAAGGCAATTTAGATTTAAAAAATATATAATGAATGCATAGGCTAAAAATATATTCTGTTAAAAATATACTGTCCAGTTTATTGAGGTAAAAATTTACAATAATGATTTTCCAATACAACCCTCCATTAAATGACCAAAATTTCCTTATATTTGTTACTATGTGCCGTCAAGTTGCTTGCTACTCATAGTGGCCGTATGTACAATAGCCTTGAATCTTGTTCTATCCTGTGCCAACCTTATTTTCTCTAACACATCTACCCTCATTACCCCAGTCACTGAATCAATCCATCTCATCAAGGACCTCCTCCTCTTGTATTGTCCCTCAACCCTTACAAGCATGATATCTCTCTTCAAAGACTGGTTCCTCCTTACAACACACCCAAAGTATGTCAGATGACCATTGCCATTTTATTGTGTTTCTTTTTCTGTTGTTTCTGGTTATTAAGGCCCACCCATTTTCCTTTGGCATATCTGTGTGAAGGACTTGAAATTTCTTGTAATTTTGGTCTTGTTTTCACAGATTCCTTAAGTTTCTTTTCTACAAAGGATTTACTTTTTCCTTTACATTTGATGGAGAGCTTTCCTGGATATAGTATCCTTGGTTAACAATTATTTTCTTTCAACTTTCTATGTATGCCATGCCATTGTCTTCTACTTGCCTGGTTTCTGCTTTGAAATCAGAACGTAATCTAATTGTTTCCCCTTTGTAGGTGACTCCTGTTTTTTTCTCACACTGCTTTTAGTCTACTATCTGTAGCTTTTAATTTGGAGAATTTGACTATGATATATCTTGAAGTTTATCTTTCTTGAGTCTTGTCTATTTGGTGTTCACTGTGTGCTTCCTGACTGTGGGTTTCCCATTCTTCAAAGTACCTGCAAAGATTTCTTCTAGTACTTATTCCACCATTCTCTCAGTAACTTCCCTGTCACTCTCATGTTCTGGAATTCCAGTAATACATATGTTATTCCTTTTGATGTCATTCCACATGATTCTAATGTTTTCTTAATTTTCGTTACATCTCTTTGATATTTCTTCTAGTATGTTTCCAGTGAGGCTCTGGTCTTCCAGCTCACTGACTCTCTGATTTCTTCAGTTCTACTTTTTTGTCTAAGCAGCGTGTTGGTCATTTCTGCCATTTTTGTCTTAATATTCTGGATTGCATGTTCATGCTTTTCCTTTATTTCTCGGCTGTACCCTCTCTGTCTCATGATGATATTTTTAAAGTTCTTGTACCTCTTTATCTATACTATCAACTCTTTCTTCCATTATTTACATTTTCTTCCATAGCTCTTCTATTTAGTCCACATCAACATAATTCTTCTGGTAATCTCTATCTGGGTATTCACTGGGTCTGCTTTTATATGAGATGGGCTATTTTATTTTTTCCTGATGACTGAGGCACACTGCTGCTTTTTTGACATTATGTGGGTCTTTTCTTATTACATGTTAGTATTTTGTAACTATATAATATCCCAGAGTGTGGCAATGTTTTGTGAAGGACTTGTATATTGGTGCTCACCCCTTAGGCCTCAGGCCTCAAGTGGGATGACTGTTGCCTTCCAGAAATCATGACTCCACACAAACTCTTCCACTTGAGTTTAAGTAATCCCAAGTGATGTAGCTAGACAGCTGTGTTCAAGGCTAAATTACCTGTGTTATTCATGCTCCTGGTACAGGACAGCAGCAGGGCAGTCTCTAGGTGTCAAATCTGCCCAAATTTTTATAATGAGCTTTCTTTTAGAGATAGTTGGGGTTTTGTTTTTGTTTTTTTTTTTGCTGTTTCCTTCTATTTGTTGGAGATTTGGGTTAAATAGTCAATGTCCATTTTTTCTTTCCTTTTGATTAGTCTGTCTTATCGCCATGAATTGTACTCTAAGTAATGCTTTGGCTGTTGCCCAGAAGTTTAGGTAAGTTATATTCTCATTCTCATTTGTTTCAAGGAACTTTTTAATTTCATTTCTTTAAATTATTCTATTACCCACTCATATTCAACCAGGGTATTGTTCAGTTTCTAGATGCATTTTTTTCTCTCCTTTATCTTCCTGTTGATTTTTAATTTTGTAGCACTGTATTCTGAGAAAATACTTTGTACTACTTCAATGATGAGTTTGTTTTTTGTTTTGTTTTAGTTTATGGAGGCTTGTTCTATGATATAAAGTAAGAGTGCGTATGGGGAATGTTATATATGTACTGGAGAAGAATTTATAGTGAGCCCTTTTAGTGTGCATTAGTCTGTACATATCTATGATTTCTAGTTGTTTGTGTAGTTTATTTTATTTTTCAGGATGGTTGAGTTTCATTCTCATCACTACATGGTTTATAATCAGGAAAGTAATGCATCTGTGATGGCTCCTGTCTCTATACCTTTTTAATCAATATGTGGACAGATCATTCAGAAGACTGGTCTTTATGAGGAAGAATGTGGCATCAGAATTGGAAGAAGGCTCATCAATGACTTTCATTATTTAGATGCTACAACTAGAGCCAAAGAAGAGGAAATAGAAGATTTCTACCAACTTTTTCCGTCAGAAATTGATCAAACATGCAATCAGGATGCACTGATAATAATGGGCAACTGGAATGCAAAAGTTGGGAACAGGGAAGAAGGATCAGTAGCTGGAAAACATGGGCTCAGTGAGAGAAATGAAGCTGGAGATAGAATGATAGAGTTCTGCACATTTAATGATTTATTCATTGCAAATACCTTTTATAAGAAACATAAACACAGGCTATACACATGGATCTCACCTGATGGCATGCATAGGAATCAAATCAATTACATTTGTGGAAAGACTCGGTGGAGAAGCTCAATATCAGCTGTGAAAACCAGGTCGGGTGCTGATTGTGGGACAGACCACCAACTACTCATATACAAGTTCAAGCTGAAGTTGAGGAAAATTAAATCAAGTCCACGGGAACCAAAATTTGACCTTAAGTCTGTCCCACTCAAATTTCAAAACCATCTTGGGAAAAGGTTTGAGGCCTTGAGCACCAATGAGCATAGACCAAATGAGCTCTGGGAGGATATCAAGAAAATCATCCATGAAGAATGCAAAAGATCATTGCAAAGACTGAAAAAGAAGAGAAGACCAAGATGGATGTCAGATGAAACTCTGAGTATTGGATTAGAGCACCGAGAAGCCAAAGCTAAAGG
>NW_006399790.1:11816331-11846084 GCF_000299155.1 Elephantulus edwardii | reverse complement strand
TATGAGTCGCAAGTGACTCGATGGCACATAACAACAACAACAACCTTGCTCACTGAAACTAAGGAAGACCTGAAGCATCTGCTACAGAAAGTCAAGGCCTATAGTCTTCAATATAGATTAAAACGCGTGTGTGTGCGCGTGCACGCGCGCACACACACACACACACATATACACACACCAGCCACAAAGTTTTTCTTCACTGGCCTAATTGGCAGCACCATGATACAGAGAGAATAGATTGAGATTTTTAACAATTTCAGATTGCTCAAGTCCACAATTAGCACTCTTGGCACCAACAATTAGAAAATAAAAATATTTGAATTAGGAAAGTTGGCTCTCAGGGACATCTCCAGAGTGCTGAAGAGAAATAATGTCAGTCTAGAGACCAAGTTGTGCCTGACCCAGGCCACAGTCTTTATAATTCAGAGAGCTGGACAATGAATAAGGATGACAGTAGAAGAACTGATGCCTTTGAGTTGTAATACTGGAGAAGTATATTGATCACACCATGGACTGCCAAGAGAATAAACAGGTATGTCCTGAAGAGGGTGAAGCCAAATTGTTCTCTTGGGGAAAGGATTTTGAAGCTCTGCCTCACATACATTGGGCATGCCAGGAGAGACCAGTTCCTGGAGAATAACATCATGTTTGGAAGGGTGGAGGGACAACACAGGAGAGGAAGATCCTAGATCAGATGGATTGACACAGTGATGGAAGTAATGGAGGCAGCTGTGTCAGAGACTGTGAGATTAGCTCAGGATAGGACCAGTTTTAGAGCTATTATTGTAAATAGGGTTACTATGACTCCAAGAGGATGTGATAGAACATAACAACACTACTACTATCATGCCTATCTCTTTTTTTAGTTTTGTTAACATTTACTTTGTGTAATGTGCAGACCTTTCATTCAGTGGATATTTATTTTGGTTGTGTCCTATTGTTCTACTAGCCCATTATTCACAATAGCAAGAGAACAGGAACATCCCATGTATCTTTCAACAAATAAATGGATTGAGAAATTGTGGTTTATTCACACGATGGAATACTATGCAGCACTCAGAAGCAATGATTTTGAAAAATATATGAGAGAGTCTGGAGAGCATTACATTGAGTAAACAAACTCAGTCTCATAAGGACAAGTACTTCATAAATTATTTTAAAAATAGAAGGATTACTAGTATGATATGTACAGAAGTCCAAAGAGCAAAGGGGAGGGCAGGAGCGAGGTTCAGGGGTTGGGGGAATCTTGACATCGTAGAGTTTGGTGGGCAGACAGGGGGAGCAAAGAATTGAGAGAGATTCAGTAGGGACCTGAAAAGGCAGAATAATGGTGGACATGGAGTAATGGTATTTAATTTTTTAAAACTCAGTGTATAGGAATAGTCATATAAAACACATTGTGAATGGAGGATTGGGTGAAATACAATGTATTCAAATGAAACACAATGCATACGGATTTTGTATTCAAATCAATATAAAATAATTTAAAAACAAAACAAAAAAATATACTTTTTTCACAAACAAAAAGATATTTTTTTCTACTACTGTCTTCTCATCCTAATGTCATATAAGGATTAGAACTGAACACCAATAATATTCTCCTTAAAATTAATATATTTTATTATTTGGAGAGCTATTTGCATGAAGATATTTTTAAATTAACTTCTGATTGATTTATCCATAAATCGGCATTTGGTTTGCAATAGTTCACTAGTTAGAGAACAACCTAACAATATTGCCATCTACCCTGGATATTTTCATCTTTTCCAGAAGAGTACAATAAGACTCTGACTAAATATATATAGTATGTTTATTATCATATTTTTCTGCGACTGCCCTACTAGCCCAATCAAAACCAATGAAGTTATTGATTATTATTCATTGATCTCATTTCAAACTAATCAAAACATTCATTTTGTAAATTCATTGCAATTAAAAAAGCTTGCCTCTTATATTCAGACTACTGACCTCTTTCTTACATTTCACAAATTCGAAAATTTGGCTAATGACTTAATAACTTGATTGCTAAGCTATTTCACCATTTTTTCAATAATTAATTAGGTTAAAAACTTGCCCAGGTGAAATAATTCATCACAACTTGCATTGCTAACCAAAAGGCCAGCACATACCTTCATAGGTTGGAATTTACCAGTGACTCTAAGGAAGAAAAATGCTTAGTATTCTCTGGATGTGTTTTACAGGCTCAGAAACTCAAGAGTGTTCCTATGATTAGAACTGACTTGATGGCAGTTGGTTTAAGTTTAAAAATAACCAATTGCTTTCTTATATTTTATTACTTATCTTTGGTTTGATTTTCTATTGTCAATGTTGATTCTATACTTTCTAATATGTTACTTTTTTTTCCTGAGAAGACAGGCACAATAGGAATTGAACAATTTAACTAACACCATATTCCCTTCCTCAAGCATTGAGGAGAGTTATGGTTTTTCTTATATGTATGTAATTTTTTTTAGTTTAAATATATTTTTGTTTTGTTTTTTTACCTTTCCCCCCACACTCACGTTGTGTTTCATATGATCATTCCCATACATTGTGTTTTATAAAATATAATTAATCATCACTGATCTTTGCCCACTAATATCCAATCTTTTCAGATTCACACTGGATCTTTCCTAATTAATTCACCCTCTTCCTTAACCTCCCAAACTCTGTGAGCCCAAGAAAAATGTTTATCTAAGAACATTATATACATAATTATATAACTTCCTAAGATTTTTATTTCACCCTTGCAACATCATTCTTACTTTTAATTACCACTTTAAAAATGATTTTAAAATAGGCTTTGAACTTTCTGCAATTTTAAATTTTTACTTTTAAAAATATTCTTGGACATGGCATTGAAACAGAAAAGGGAGAGAACTGTTTAAAAGGAATATATGATTAGGTATTATTGGCATGACAAGCTCCATAGTAAAGTGGATAGGGTATAGGGGGAGATAGACTGCTTAACAATGAAAGAAGTTTTTTCCTAAAGAAAAAAGTGAACTAGGGGATGGACAAGGAGGAAAATGTGCAACAATGAATGAATGGAAATCCAAGTTCTCTATAAACTTTGATTAAAATGTTAATAAATAAAAAAATTTAAAAGATGAGATATAAAATATATACATATAAATAAAATATGCATATATCTAAAAAAATTACTACCTCACAGAAAGCATGATGTTTCATAGTGCTTCTAAGCCAACTGTATATATTCCCACTTTCAGTTCCTTTTTCTTTTTTTTTTAATTTCCATTCATTCATTGTTGCACAATTTTTTCCCTGTCCAGTTCCTTTTTCTTAATAAAAAGAATCTGGGAGAAAAATATACTTCGAGTACTCATGTAATTAATGCTCACTACCTTTTATAAGCTGTGTCCTAATATATCTAATTTTAATATTCTATAAGTTACATTTTTAAAAAGCTTTGGAACTTCAGTCACAAAATCCTATTCATTTGATCTCAGATATAACTCACAAGAGAGTCTCTCCTCTAAAACTTTTCTTTGATTTTTGTAGTAACTCTTGTGGTCTTATCTCAAGGGAATGTCCAGATCAATCTATTTTCCTTACAATAACATTGTTTCTTTGAAATTTGTATATGCAAAATTAACAATTGTTGTGTTTCAGTATTTATGCCAGTAGTCTTTTAAAAATGTTTTTCTCAGCTTATATCACCCAGTGACTCTATAAAAGAACAATCTGTTTATGTTATTCTATAAACAGACTAGGAGTCCCTATGGAACAACTCTATGCTATCACATTGAGTTGCTATATGTAACATATTAATGCGATTGTACTTAACAAAACCAATACTAATATTAAAAGAACATAAAGATCCTATTAAAATTTGTATTTTATTATTTTTCCAGTAACACCTTGTGTATAATATACCCCTAAACTTGTATTTTATTTCTTATACCTGCTTCAATTGTCTACTGTCAATGTTGACTCTTTACTTCCTCATATGACATGTGCTTCCTTTTTTCTGAGAAGACAAACAAAATGGGAATTGTGTAGTTGAGGAGCTCTAGTGGCCTAAAAGCAATGATGCTGGATTGAAGGCAAAGGTGCACCTGATTCAGGCTATTGTCTTTTCCACCACCTGCTATGCATCTCAGAGCTGGAGAGTGAATAAGGAAATCAGAAAAATTGACGCCTTTGAGTTGTGGTGCTGGAGAAGAGTGCTGAATACCCCATGGATTGACAAGAGGGATGGCAGATGTATCTTAGAAAGGATGCAGTCAGAGTTTTCCTTGGAGGCAAAAATGACAAAACAACTGTCTCTCATACTTTGGATATGTTGTTAGGAGAGGCTATTCCTTGGAAAGGGACATCATGCTTGGAATGACAGTGGGTCAGCAATAGAAAGATCCCTACTCAGATTGACTGACACAGTGACTGCAGCAATGGACTCAAGTGTATTAGAGATTGTGAGGGTAGCACAGGATAGGTAGGATAGGATAGGGTCATGTCTGTTGTTCACAGTGTCTCTATGAGTTATACTTGAATTGATAGCAACTAACAACAACAGTAACCTAGATGTACTGCTAACCCAAAGGCACACAGTTTGAATGCACAAGTTGTGCCATGGGAAAAAAGGGGAAATCTCTTTCAGTGTAATTTTTGTTGTTGTTATATGCCATTGAGTTGCCTGTGACTCATAGAGGCCCTATGTACAATAGCTCTGAAACCTGTCCGATCCTGAGCCAATCTCACGGTCTCTGACACCTCTAACCCCATTACTCCAGTTACTGTGTCAATCCATCTCATTGTCATTTATAGCCTCTGAAAACCCACTGGAGTGTCAGCTATGAATTGTTTCAAACTTGAGGGCATGTAACAACAATAACCACCCCTAAATTACACACTACATATTTGCAATTATCCATATGTACACACTGCAGGAGACATAAACATAGTTGTTCAAAGTGGTACTATGCTAATTGTGTGAATGAGGTGTATAGTACATTTTGGCTGGGAACATTCAAACAAGGTGTGTGCACTATGAATGAAGTTGTTGGTCAATCTTGCCATCTTCTCAGGCTTAAATTGAGCAGTTTGAGGCAGAAGGACAAGGATTTAATGCTTAAATCGTCCATGAAACAAGAGGGCATAACAATAATACATATCTACACACCAAATGATTGAGCTGCAAAATAAACAAAACAAACACTAACAAAGCTGAAAAAAGAAATAGCACCACTATCATTGCTGGAGACTTCAATATACAAGCCTCAAGAAAAGATAGAACAACCAGAAAGAAATTCAACAAAGATGCTGAAAAATTAAACAATAAACCACCTTGACCTCAGAGATATATATAGACTGATGCACCCCCTAAAAGAACAGCATACCTTTTGCTCCAATATACATGGAACTTTCTCCAAAATAGATCATATTTTAGATCACAAGGCAAGCATCAATGAATTAAAAAGCTGAAATAAAACAAAGCATCTTCTAAGACCACAATGCTACAAAATTAGAAAGAATAGCAAGAGGATAAAGGAGAAAAAAAATGTGCATTTGGAAGCTGAACAACATGTTGCTTGAACATGAGTGGGTACTCGAAGAAAAAAAAATGAAATTAAAAAGTTTCTTGAAACAAATGACAATGAAAACACAACTTACCAAAACCTTTGATGTGCTCTTCCAGTAGATTTTGGATAATCTTGAGCAGAATCTTGCTTCCATATGATATCAATGATATTGTTCAATAATTTCCACACTCTGTTGGATCACCTTTCATTGGAATGGGAACACATATAGATCTCTTCTAGTCAGTTGGCCAAGTGGTTGTCTTCCAGATTTCTTGACACAACTTGGTGAGCACATCTAGGGCAGTATCTGTTAGTTGAAATATGTCAATTGGTATAACATCAATTCCTGGGGCTTTATTTTTTACCAATTCATTCAAAGCAGCTTGAACCTCTTCCTTCGTTACCATAGGCTCTTACTCATATGTTACTTGATAAAATTCTTCTGTGCCTACCAATTCCTTTCAGTACAATGACCCTATACTCTTTTCATCTTCTATTAATACATCCTGGATCATTTAATATTCTTCCCAAAGCATCCTTAAGTATTGCAACTCGAAGTTTGAATTTGTTCTTCAGTTCCTTGAGCTTAAGCTTAAGAAATGCTGAGTGAGTTTGACCCTTTTGATTTTCTGACTCCAGCTACTTGAATATTTCATTGTAATACTTTACTTTGTCTTCCCACATTCCCTTTGAAATCTTCTGTTCAGCTCCTTAACGTCTTGATTTCTTCCCTTTGCTTTGGTTTCTCGGTGCTCTAGTACAATATTCAGAGTCTCCTCTGACATCCATCTTTGTCTTTTCTTCCTCGTCTTTGTAATGACCTTTTGCATTCTTCATGGATGATACTTTGATATCCTCCCACAGGTCACTAGGTCTTCACTCATTAATGTCCAAGGCCTCAAACCTGTTCCTCGGATGGTTTTGAAATTCATTTAGGATAGATTCAAGGTCAAATTCTGGTTCCTGTGGACATGATTTAAGTTTCTCCAGCTTCAGCTTGAACTTGCATATGAGTAGTTGGTGGTCTGTTCCACAATCAGTACCTGGCCTAGTTTTCATAGGTAATATTGAGCTTCTCCAGCAGTTCTTTCCACAGATATAATCAATCTGATTCCTATGCACACCATGTGTATAACCTGTGTTTATGTTTCTTATAAAATGTATTTGAAATGAATAAACAGTTGATTGTGCAAAATTTAATCATTCTATCTCCAGCTTCATTTCTGTCATAGACTAACAGACAGGGCTGAGGTGGAGCTTTCAAGTAATGAAACTAAAAAAGAAAAAGAGGAACAGTTGTAAGCAGACTCTGATGACTGGGACATGGAATGTGAGAACCATGAATGTAGGAAAATTAGAAACTGTTTAGGAAGAAATGTAATGAATAAATAATGACACACTAGATATTGGCAAAATGAGCTCGATTGGCATGGGACATTCTGAGTCAGAGGATCATGTGATTTATTATGCCAGAGATGAAAAGGTGAGGAAAAATGGGGTTGATTTCATAGTTAACAAAGTCATTTCCAGATATGTCTTGAAATACAATATTGTGAGTGACAGGATAATATCCATATGCATACAAGGAAGTCCAATGTATACCACTATCATTCTGACATATGCATCAAAAATCAGAGCCAAAGAAGAGGAAACAGAAGATTTCTATCAACATTTTTGCAATCAGAGATCGATTAAACATGCAATCAAGATGCATTAATAATAATGGGTGACTGGAATGCAAAAGTTGGGAACAGAGAAGAAGGACCAGTAGTTGGAAAACATGGACTTGGTGATAGAAATGAAACTGGAGGTAGAAGGATTAGCTGACATGGAAAACTATTCATAAACAAATAAGAAAACATAGAAGAAATAGCAAAAACATCTGGAAACTCCCAACCTACCTAAACTGATACAGACTAAAACAGAACATGTGAACAGATCCATTACAAAAGAAATTGAAAAGGTAATAAAACAACTTCCAACCAAATAAATTCCTGGACCCGATGGTTTCACAAGTGAATTTTATCAAACATTCAGAGAAGAACTGGCACCAATTTTACATAAAGTTTTTCAGATAATAGAAAAAGATGGAATTCACCCAGACTCATTCTATGAAGCAAATATATCCTTGATACCA
Source organism: Elephantulus edwardii (assembly GCF_000299155.1). Taxonomy (NCBI): domain Eukaryota; kingdom Metazoa; phylum Chordata; class Mammalia; order Macroscelidea; family Macroscelididae; genus Elephantulus; species Elephantulus edwardii. The sequence continues at coordinate 11,838,404 of NW_006399790.1, read as the reverse complement.
AATCCAGGTAAAGACACTACCAAAACAGAAAATTATAGGGCAATATCTCTCATGAGTGGAGATGAAAAAATCCTGCATAAAATGCTGCCCAATCGAATCCAACAATACATAAAAAAAATAATTTACCATGGACAAGTGGAATTCATAACAGGTATGCAAGAATGGTTTAATATAAGAGAAACAGTGTTAATGTATCACATTAACAAAGCAAAGAACAAGAGCCACATGATCCTATCTATTGATGAAGAAAAGGCCTTTGACAAAGTTCAACATCCTTTCCTAATTAAAACACTCAACAAAATAGGAACAGAGAAAAAGTTCCTCAGCATAGTAAAAGTATATACACAAACCTAAAAGCCAACATTGTTCTCAATGGAGAGAGATTTACGGCATTTCCTTTGAGAACAGAAACTAGGAAAGGATGCCTGCTATCAACTCTCCTACTCAATACTGTATTGGAAGTCTTAGTGACAAGAGTAAGACAAGAGAGAGTAGGAAATAACAGGTACCCAAAGTGGCAAAGAGGACGTTATAAACCCTAAAGACTCAGCGAGAAAACTGTTGGATATAGTTGATTGATTCAGCAAAGTGGCAGGATAAAAGATCAACATACCAAGATCAATTGCATTTCTCTACAGTGACGAAGATAATACAGAATGGGAGCTAAGAAAAACAATACCCATCACAATAGCTAATCACAAAATTAAACACTTAGAAGTAAATCTAACTAGAAACACAAAGGATCTATTAAAAGAAAATTACAAAACACAACAACAGGAAACAAAAAGACACCTGGAGAAATGGAAGAATATACATTGCTTTTGGAAAGGAAGAATCAATATTGTGAAAATGGCAATTGTACCAAAGGCAATCTACAAGTTCAATGCAATCCCAATACAAATACCAGTTCCATTCTTCAATGAGACCGAAAAGGCAGTTTCCAATTTCATATGGAATGGAATGAGACCCCAAATAAGCAAGGAATCCTTAAAAAGAGAAACAAAGTAGGAGACATCTCACTCCCTAATTTAAAATCCTACTCCACTGCCATGGTGGTCCAGCCAGCATGGTACTGGTACAATGACAGATACATAGATCAATGGAACAGAACTGAGAATCTAGAAATCAGCCCATCTACCTATGGTCAACTGATTTCTGATAAAGAGATTAAATCAGTTAAGTGGGGAAATGACAGCCTTTTTAACAAGTGGTATAGGCAGAATTGGAAAACTATTTGCAGAAAACTCAAGCAAGACCCACACCTCATACCATACAACTCAAAACAACTCAGAGTGGATCAATGACCTAGAATTAAAACCAAGGATTAAAAACTTCATCAGATTAAAGCTTGTAAGAACTCTAGAAGCACAATCCCCAACATGAACAATCTACCAAGTATCCTGAAAAACCTACAACCAGGACAGGATAAAAGAGACGAATGGGACCTTCAAAGAATCAAATCCATATGCACATCAAAAAACTTCTCCAACACTATGAAAAGGAATGCCACATACTACGTAAAATATTTGGTAATGATGTATCTGATAAGGGACTTATATCTAGAATTTATAGAATACTCGAGCACCACAAGTTAAAGTAAACAACCCAATTGCAAAATTGGCATAGGATATGAACAATTTATCAAAGAAGACATTCAGATGGCGAGCAAACACATGAAGGAATGTTCAAAATCCCTAGCTCTAAGAGAGTTGCAAATGAAAACAACTATGAGATATTATCTCACCCCTGTAACAATAGCAAAATTCAACAGAGTAGCAAACAACAAAGGCTGGTGAGGTTGTAGGAAAAAATTGGAAACCTTATTCACTGTTGGTGGGAGTGTAAAATGATGCAACCACTCTGGAAGGCAGAAAAATACTTTTTCCAAAAGTTTGACATAAAAACACTATTTGCCTCTGCATTATATAACCTAAAAATATCAGAACTGCCACCCACACAGATATATGCACACCTATGTTTTCTGCTGCATTGTTCGTAATAGCAAAGAAACAGGAACAATTCAAGTGCCCATCAACAAATGAATGGATAGATAAGCTGTGATATATCACACAGTGGAATACTATGCAGCCCTGAAAAACAAGCTCATATTATACAAAATGGGTGACATTGGAGGATATTATGCTGAGTGAAATATCTCAGTCACAAAAGGAAAATATTGTATAATGCCACTGTTATAAAACTGGACTGTCATGGGGGTTAGGGGGAAACTAAGAAAAGAGGGGATTGAGATAGATGATGAACAGAACTACTTAAAAAGAAAATAGGATTAGGTATTATGTGCATGACAATAGTCCAGAATAAGAGCTGCATAGTAAAGTGTGTGTGGAGGGATTGTAAAGCAATGAAAAGAGTGAACTGGGGTGGGGGGCTGGGCAGGGAGGAAAATGTTTAACAATGAATGAATGGAAATACAAGTTCTCTATAAACTTTCATTAAAATCTCAATTAAAAAATTCCTATAGCAAAATTTTGACAATTTTTTAAAAAAAGATAGTCACTTACGGTATTTTTTAATGTAACAGCACATATATGAGGCCAATTATCTTTGATATTAATAACCAAATATATTATAAGATGCTTTTTCTTTAAAAAAATTCCCAGGAATGCCTAATGACAGTATTTCTTAGTATTTGAAAGGATTAAGAAGTGTGCATAAACAAAAAAAGCAAAACAAAATAAAACCTGTTGCTATCTTAAAAAAATGCTTTTTCTATATTTAAAAAATTTTTATTTTACCTTATTGATAATTTGTTCTTCATAAATGCACTTAGTAGCCACTGAGTAGGTTCTGTCCCATTGCTGACCAAAGAGTGAGTTTGGGAGGATGTAAATTTCCTGGAAGCAGACTGCACATTTTTCTCTCCACAGAGTGGCTGGTGGGTTTGGACCATTATAGAAGCACAACCTCTGAGTTAGATTTACAGCTACCCACATATTATGCCATCAGAGCCCCTCCCCCCATATACTAAATATACTAATTGTAAATCTTTACTTTTAGAAAAGATTATTTTACATACAATCATATATTCATTATATGTGCTTTATTCAAGTACATTGCATTTGTACATTAATATAGATTGTATTTTGTAAATAATTACTGTTGACCTATGCTTATTATCACTCCTTCACAACAACAAACAAAAATGTTCAAAATCACTGCTAATCAGAGAGATGCAAATCAAAACAACAATGAGATACTGGTCGACCCAGTGGCAGTTGCAAAATTTAACAAAACAGCAAGCAATAAATATTAGAAAGGATGCAGAGGCATTGGAACTCTCATGCACTACTGGTGGGATTGTAAAATTGTACAACCCTTCTGCAAGACAGTATGGCATTTCCTCAAAAAGCTGAATATAGTAATCCCATAGAACTCAGCTATTCCACTGCTAATATGCTCCAAAGAAATCAGAACAGAGGCATGAAACAGAGATAAATTCACCTATGTTCACAGCAGCGTTATACAAAAGAACAAGAAAATGGAAAAATCTCAAATGTCCATTAACAAACAAATGGATTGAGAAATTGTGGTATAATCTTAATCTTAAAAATTGTCCAGAAAAATTTCCTCCACGTCTTAATAGATTAAAAGATAATAAAAAGTTACATTTTTGTCTAGTAGTGCTATTGTTGTGTACTGTTGAGCTGGAAAGTGACCCACAGCTGACCCTCCAGCAGGTTCTCAGAGGCAGTTAGTCACACCGGAGGAGACTGACCATCCTTCTCCCACGAACAGCTGTTGGTTCTGTGCGCCTTCAAGATTGCAGCGCAGCTTCTTGCTACTTAGACCACCAGAGCTCTCTAGTAGCCAGCGTATTACTAAAAAGATTTAATCAAACTATTACTAAGGTTTTGAGTCATGTCTAAATATAATCATGAAATCTGGCAGCTTATGATATGTTTTCAAAGCGTTTTGAGTAAATTAAAATCAGCTATAGTTCATAATACAATTGCTCACACACAAGAATGGAGCAATTTTTAATCAAGAAAAATACTTCCTAAAAGACTGTGATGAGAGCTACTTGACATTAATTTCTCTCTTATATTAAAAGTATGCTGCATTTTCTAAATATTCTTGAATAATAAGCATTATAATTCAGAAAGAGCAGATAAATAGAAAAAAAGAAAATTTTAATGAATTGATTTTTAACAGACATATGACAAAAATATTTAAAATAGTCTGTTGTTTTTAATCTATTTGGATACACCTGAAAACAAAATTGGGAAATGTAGATTTAGATTTATTGTGTACTTCCTAGGTTGCTCATGTAAAGTCAAGAAAGATTAGATACTAGAAAAAATAAGAATTGGGAAATGACCTGAAATTAATTACATAGAAAAATTCTAGAGTCCTATTAGTTATAAAGTGATGATTTAAAGTAAAAAAAGAAAGCAAACTTGCTTCAAGTAACATTTCTTTTCTCTATACAGTGGTTCAATTCCACCAGGTGCCCAGTAAGAAAATGATGGACAATTTCCTCTCATAAAGATTACAGCCTTAGAAATCGAATGGAGTTAGCTATGGGTCATAATCAACTTGACAGCAGTGAGTCTTGTTTGTAGTTTTATGAACATTTGGTTATGTTTTAATATGGTATATAGGTTCAGAAGAAAGGACAGTCAAGAGGAGATTTTACATGCAGGATCTGTTCTGATTTAAAAGTGTAGGATGCTTCAGAATAATTGAGCTATAAGTCAATAAAGATTTTAGTGCTCTTGGGGAGCAAGAATGCCTAATTTCCCTGAGCTGTATTTTAAATATATTTATTTCTCAGTTATGTGTATGAAAATTACTTTGAGTAGATGAGGATTAGTTATCATTAGAAAAAACTTCAAAAAAAGCTTTGTGTCTTTTTTTTCTCCTTGAACTAGTTTTATTTGCCCCCTTATTCTTCGTGTTTACTTATTTGAGTTTTAACTCTTTTTACAAAGTACCAACTAGGGGACTGTTGATTAAATCAGTCGCTTTTCAATCAGTTGCTTTCTGTGATTCACAACATGCAATTAATTTCAAAGTATCTTTTAGACATGAAGAAATTACATAGAATTACCTATCTAAGCAGAAACTGGTCTTTGGTGTAATTAGCCTCAAATAAATTTTAGAAGGAGCACAAACATTAGTTTTCTAAATATGTGCATTAATTTTAAAATATTCTGGAATTTTTCATTAAACTACACAAAGTACAAAGCCTTTCCAATAATTCTGTTTTTTTTCAAGACTGCCCAGTTCTAGCACTGAATGTTTTACATCACAGGAAAACCTTCAGTTGGGGAAAAACAAGGACAGTTTATCATCCTAAGGTTTGGTCAATATGGACAAATTACGACTTAATGATCTCTCTCTTGCTCTCTCTATCCCAAGAGATAGAGAGAGAGATGATGATATAGATACAGAGATAGATGATATAGATGCTATATATGATGTAGATATAGGCATAGGCATAGGCATAGGCATAGGCATAGGCATAGACATAAATAGTTGAACAGCATATTCAATGACTATAAATATGAACATTCTTTAATAAGTTGTAAAATCACTTTATTCTTTAGCTTTTATCAGTTTTTTTATACCTTTTATCACATTTTTGAAAGGCGACAGAGAGATGTGCAGTACACATATTGAAGGGAGATTGAAGTAAAACTAATTGCTCCTCTTCCAAAGCTCTCCTACTATTGATATTTTTTAATTTTTTATTATTAATGTTAATGAAACTTTATAGATATATTGGATTTCCATTTATTCATTGTTGCACTTTTCTCCCTGCCCACTCCTCCCCTCCAGTTGTCAAGGACCTCTCCAAAATTCTAAAGAGTAAGGATATCCATTTTTAAGACTAAAGTGCACCTGATCTAGTGCATGGTATTCTCAATTGCTTCTTTTGCATCTGAAAGTTGCAATGTGCACTCACTGAGTAATGTACTAGGTATTCATTTCAACTGAGTAATGTGTAAGCTTTTTGTTTTGCTTTAAAAATTTTTCCTTTACCTAGCTTCATAAGTGCCACATCTAGGGTAGTGTAATTTAGTATTCAGCCAGTGTTTCATCCCAGTACATCCATTCTGACACATAGCAACCCTCCACCGGGTTTCCAATGCTGTAAATGTATATGAGAGAAGACTTAATTTTTCTCCAGTAAAACATCTGATAGATTTAACCTGTTGACATTTCAATTAGCAGCACAACATGTACCATCAGGGATCCTTAAAGATTAATCAGTTTTCCTTAAATATCTTTCTTTTATGTCCCCCAACCTTTTTCATGTGGATAAATGTCAAAAATAACATCTTCAAACTTCAGGCACTTATTCAGCTCTTTTAGATTTCACATCCTGCTTGTATGAGATTTCAATGTCAATCAACTATGATTGAGCATTTCCTTTTCTAGATCTTTCCTAAACAGCTGTCCAACCTTCCACATATGTGTACCTTATAATATCCTTAAGGACATGCTGGATATTTCCTAACTTTTCTATGGTTATCTAACAACTAAACATTTCCTTTTAAATTCCTGATGATAATTTCATCTGTCACAACTGAAATCTCAGCTTAGGCTGCTGAAATATTACCAGAATCAAATAAAACAGCAATTATACTCTGTGAATAGTAATTTTCCAGGGAGCTGAAAGTTTGCACAACATATTTATTGTACTCTGGGGGATAGTGCTTGCACAGTAACAGCTCCAAAAGAGGTCACCTCTTTCTACTGTTTACAATGCTGCCAGCTTTTGACTATTACATCACTAAGCATGGATAAGACAAATGATAGGCATAGCCTCGAGTCAAAACAGCAGATATCCTACCATCTTAAATAGGTAGTGTTGCTTTAAAGATAGTTTCTAGTTTATTTCTTGTTGTTAGGTGTCGTCAAGTTGAATACTATGAACAGCCAACATGACCCTTTGCCTTATTCTATGCCATCCTCATCATCTCTGACAAACTAGAGCCCACTGACAAAATAACCAAGTCAATTAATCTCATTGAGTGCCTTCCTCTCCTTCACTGACCCTTCATCTTCCAAGTATGGGGTCTCTTTACAGCCTCACCTAGCTACATGTCCAAAATGTGAAAGATGAAGTTTCACCATCTTTGCCTCCAAGAAGCACTCTGGCTACACTTTTTCCAAGACATATGTTTGTTCTTTTGGCAATTCATGAACTATCCAGTACCCTTCTCCAATATCACAACTTAAAGGCATCAGTTCTTCTTTCATTTGTATTCATTATCCAGCTCTCTGATGCATAGCAAGTGATTGGAAAGACCATGGCCTGAATTAGGTGTATCCCAGTCTTCAAATCTACTTCATTTCTCTTCAGCATTTTGGAGAGGTCTCTGACCATGGACTTTCCCAATATGATATTGTTATGTGCCATCAAGTTGCCTATGGCTTTTAGTGACCCTATATGTACAATCACTCTGATCTCTTCTCTATCCTGAGCCAGTCTCACTGTCGTTGACACATCTATCTCCCTTTATCCTAGTTACTGTGTCAATCTGTCCCATTCAGGTCCTCTTCTCCGGTGCTGTTCCTCCACCCTTCTGAGCATGATGTCTTTCTCGAGGGACTGATCCCTCTGTCCACATGGCCAAAGTATGTGAGACAGAGCTTCAAAACTTGCCTCCAAGAAGCAGCCTGGTTTCACTCTGTCCAGGATAAACCTGTTTATTCTCGTGTCAGTTCATAATAGGTTCAATACTCTTCTCCACAACCACAACTCAAAGGTATCAATTCTTCTTCTGTCACCTGTGGACACTGTTTAGCTCTCTGAAGCATAGCAAGTAATTGTAAAGATTATGGCCTAAATCAAGTGTACTTTAGTCTCCAAACTGACGATTTTTCTTTTCAGAACTTTTGAAAGGCCCCTGACAGCAGCCTTCCCCAGAACAATTTGTCTTTTGATTTTTTAACTACTGGTTCCAAGAGTGCTGATTGTGGATCCGAGTGAGATGAAACTATGAGCAACCTCTATCTCTTCTCCATCTATCATGATGCTGTCAAATGTCCCAGTTGTGAGATTCTTTGTTTTCTTGATGTGGAGCTTCAATTCATACTGATGACTGCAGTCATTGGCCTTCTGTAGCTAGGTATTCCTCGGTTTCTGCAAGCAAGATTGTGTCATCTGGATAACATAGGCTGTTGAGCCTTCCTTCAATCCAGATACCATACTCCTCTCATAATCTGTTACACATATGGAGACAGATGCATCCCTGATGCACTCCTTTCCTGATAATGCATCATGCCATGCTTCCTTTTTCTGTTCTGATGACTGCTTCCTGGTCCAAGTATAGGTTTTACATGAGCACAATCAAGTGTTCTGGGATTCCCATTCTTCTCAAGGTTAGCCACAATTTGTTGCGATCCACACAGTCAAATACCCTTACACATTCAATGAAACACAGAGACTCTTCTGGTACTTGTTGCTTTCAGCAAAGATCCATTGGACATTGTCTCTTGTGCCATGGTCTCAAGTAAACCCGGCTTATATCTCTGGTAGTCTCTCTCAATGTATTATTGCAGTCGTTTTTGGATAATCTTCAGCAGGATTTTGCTTATGTGTGATATCAGTGATACTGTTCAGTAATTTCAACATTCTGCTGGGTCACCCTTTTTTGAAATGGGAAATAATAAGATCTGTTTCAGTCAGGTGGCCAGGTAGCTGTCCTCCAGGTTTCTTGGCACAACTTGGTGAGCACATTCAGGACAGCATCTGTCTCTTTAAATATGTCAGTTGGTATCCCAATATAACATGTATCCCGATTTCATGACTGCTGGTACCAAGGAGATTCAAGCAATATTAAATCACTGACAGCTTCAATTCTTTCTCCATGTATTATAATGTTGACTATTGACCCTCTGCTTTGTTTTCTTAATGTTGAGATGTAACCCTTATTAAAACCTATAGTCCTTGGTCTTCTACATCAAGTGTTTCATATAATTTTTACTTTCAGCAAGCAAAGCTGTGCCATCTTTATAATGCAGGTTGTTGATGAGTCTTCCTCCAGTCCTGATGTCACATTGTTCTTCATAGAGTTTGGCTTCATGAGTTATTTGCTTAGTATACAGATTGACTAGGTCTGGAGAAAGGATACAACCCTGACAAACACACTTCCTGATTTTAAACCATTCAGTGTTCCCTTGCTTGCTCCATTTAAACAACGTTTTTTTAAATTTTTTTTAAAAGAACGTTTACATAGACTTTGGATTTCCATTCATTCATTATTGCGTTTTTCTCCCCGCTGACCTCCCACTGCCAGTTTGCTCTTCTCTTGAAAAGTAAAAGAAAAAAATCATTCATTGGTATACAATCCTCCCCGCCCCTGAGTACACTCAACTATGCAACCTTCATTCTGGGCTCTTGTCATAAACATAATACCCTATGGGAAGCCAATACTAAATATATGTAATAAACTTAATGCTATTTCAGGATGTAGGAGAGGCACAGTTCAAGCTACAGTTCACCCTGAGGCACTGAGGCAATCCTTAAGGGTTTACCACATTCTTGCATTTGCTAACCCCTCCCTCCTGAGTCAAGCAGAAGGTTTTCAATAGAAAGAGCTTGGTTTCATTTGCATTGAATTCTCTTTGTGATTTTCTTCCAGATAATTTCAATAAAGATACAGAGAAGCTTGGCTTGGGGTCTTCAGTCAGAACTGCTGGCCTCCGGTTTTTCATGCTCTCTGCTCTATCTCATTCCTGGCTGTCTCATTATTAATAATTATAAAAATACTTTACCCTCAGTCTGCTACAATACCCAATCATATAGCACTTTTAAACTGTTCTCTCCCTCATCTGTTTCAAGGCAGTATACGTAATTTATCCAATTTTTCTCAGTCTCACCCCAACTCCGATGTCAGTCTTGTTTTACAACAGTGTTACTATGCAGTATTTGTACTTTTGTGACTGAGATATTTCACTCAGCATAATGTCCTCCAGGGTCACCCATTTTGAATACTATTGCATGAGTTCCTTGTTTTTCAATGCAGCATAGATTCCACTGTCTGAATATACCAGAGCTTCTCTACACATTTGTTTGTTGATGGGCACTTGGGTTGTTTCCAACTCTTTGTTATTGTGAACTAAGTTGCAATAAACATGGGTGTGCATTAAGTTTGGGTATAGATTCCGTATGAGTACAATTAAGTTTTCTTGGATTCCCATTCTTCTCAATGTTACCTACAATTTGTTATAATTCACACAGTCAAATGCCTTTGCATAGTCAATAAAATACAAATGAGACTCTGGTATTCTATGCTTTCAGTCTGGAATTATCTGTCATCAGCAATGATACATCCCTGGCGTTATAGCTTCTCCTAAAACCAGCTTGAACCTCTGGCAGTTTTCTGTTAATACATTTTTCTAGCAATTTTTAATGATCTTCAACATTGTTTTGCCTTTATAAGACATTAATGACAAATATGTATCTCTACCAGTTTCTTGGTCAGCAATCTGTTCCCCAAATTTCCTAGCATAAACTGAAGAGCACATCCAGGACCACATCTGTTAATTGAAACTTATCAATTGTTATTCCATTGATTCCTGGGGCCTTTTGTTTTTTGTCAATGCCTTCAATGTGAAGGACCCCCGAACCGCTGGTCCTGTTCTGTCCCGAGTGGACGGCGAAGACCCAAGACTCCAAGACACCGGCTTGATGCAACAGCAAGAGATAAGAGGTTTATTGCGGAGCTCCGGCTGACTCCTATCTCTGGCAAGAGATAAAGAAGCCGACCGAGAGCAGACAAAGTTGGGTTTTTTTATACACTTTAGGGGGATACAACTGAGTATCAGCTTCTCATTGGGTGATGAAAGCACAGTTTGAATTCATTGGTTCAGTGTTCACTCAGGGTTTACACAGCATTTTTGCACGTAGCACTTGCGGCAGTCACGTAGCACATGTAGCAGTTAGATAGATCTTTAACTATAGGGTGGTATCATAAAGTCTTAAGTATACAATGAGTTCAAACTCCAGGGCAGTGGAAAAGCACAAGATACATTGGTTATCAGTCGGGAAACAAAGGCACATGGGTTATCAGTTGAGAAACAATCTTTGCTTATTTGCTCTGCCTTTCTGCTAGCCATTCTTGAAATACTGTTGCCCTGGATACAGCTGGGTGTGGGGCTCTACCAGGGACAATGGAAAATTCCTGAGTTTAACTTAGCTGAGAACTAGAGAAACTTAAGTTTAATTCAGCTGAGAACTATAGGGACTATATTAATTTCAATCTTTTCAAATGCAGCTTGAACTTAATCTTTCATCACCATTGGTGATTCATATGGTACTTATCTAAATTTTTCAATGTCAATTATAATTTTGTACAGTGATTCTGTGTATTCCTTCCATCCTCTTTTGGTGCTTCCCCTTGCATTCAAGATTGTACACAAAGCCTGTCAATATTGCAACTTGAGGCTTAAATTTGATTTTCAATTATTTTACCTTTAGAAATGCTGACTGAATTTTTCCAATGCCAGCTCTTTACACATTTCATTATAATATTTTGCTTTATCTTTTCAAGCTGCCCTCTGGAATCTTTTGTTCAGCTCTTTTACTAAGTCTGTCCCAATTGAATTTATGTATCATCTCAAGGACAGAATGACCAGAAAACTATGAGATAACATCAAAGATATCCATGAAGAGAGTAAAAGATTGTTATAAAGATGAATCAGAAACAAAAAACTAAAATGGATGTCAGAGGGACTATGGAAACTGTATCAGAGCATCGAGAAGCCAAAACAAAAGGAAAATATACTGAAGTAAAAGAAATGAACAAAAGATTTCAAAGGATAGTTCAGGGACATAAAGAATAAGAAATAAAAAGAATTAGCTGACAATTTAAAAATTTCAAGAAGTACCAAATAAACAAAGCCAATGATAATGAAGGATGAATTACAAGCTATACTGAAGGCATTGGCAAAATTAAGGCCACAGGAATCAATGAAATACCATTGACATTCTTCAACTAACAGATGAATACTAGAAGAATGCATGATGAAGCTCACCATTTTATGCCTGGATATTTGGAAGACACCTCGCTGACTGACTGGAAGAGATCTCGATTTTTACCCATTTCCATGAAAGATGATCCAATAGAATGTGGAAATTACCAAACAATATCATTAATACTATATGCAAACAAAATATTGCTGGAGATAATCCCAAAACAGCTAGAATAGTACACTGACAGAAAACTGTCAGAAGTTCAAGCTGGTTAAAGAAAATGCCATGGCACCAGAGATATCATTGCTTATGTCAGATGGATACTGGTTATAGCAGAGAACATCAGAAGAATGTACATTTATGTTTTATCAACTGCAAAGGCATTTGACTGTTTGGATCATAACTAATTATGGCTAACATTGAGAAGAATGAGAATCCCAGAACACTTAATTGTGTTCATGCAGAATCTATACCTAATTGAAGAAGCTGCTGTCCAAATGGAGCAAGGAAACACTGCATGATTTTATATCAGAAAGGGTGTGTCAGGGTTGTATCCTTTCTCCAGACCTATTCAATTTGTATACTGAGCAAATAATTCACAAAGCTGGACTCTATGGAAAAGAATACAATATCAGGGCTGGAGGAAGGCTCATCAACAACCTGTGTCATGCAGATGACACAACCTTGCTTGCTAAAAGTGAGGAAGACTTGAAACACTTGCTGTGTGCCTTCAGCATGCATTCATCTCAACATCAAGAAAACAAAGGTTATAAATAACAACAACAAAACACAAAGGTAATAACCTTTGGTTTTTGCCACAGGATCAATAGTGAATATTATGGTAGAGAAGAAATGAAACTGTCAATGATATCATCTTGCTTGGATGAAAGGGTTGAAACTGTCAATGATTTAATATTTCATCAACAATTAATACTCTTGTTATCAGCAGTCAGGAGATCAGGAGACATGATATACCAGGAAAGTCCACTATCGTGACCTCTCTAAAATGCTTAAGAGTGATGATGCCAGTTTGAAAACTATGGTGCACCTAATTCATCCCATGCTCTTCTTAGTCACCTGCTCCAAATCAGAGAGCTGGACAATGAAAAGGGATGACAGTAAAGGAATTGATGTCTTCGAGTTGTGGTGTTGGACAAGGATACTAACTATCCTATGGACTACCAAAAGAAACACAGATGTGTGTTAGAGAAAGTGCTTCTTGGAGTAAAAAATGGTGTAGCTTCATCCTTCACACTGAACATGTTCCTTGCAAGTTCCATGCGAGACTGTTCCTTGGAGAAGGATATCATGCTTGGAAAGATGGAGGGTCAGTGAAGGAGGAGAAGATCCTCCCTGAAATGGACTGAATGTGATTTCAGCAATGGCAGAGATGATGAGAATGGCACTGGATAGGGTAACATTCAGATTGACTATGAGTCATATTCCCCTCAACAACACCTAACAACAACAACCACAACCACAGTCACAATAAAAACACCTCTGGTGATGTTGCACTAGAGAGTTGTGCTGCCAACTCAAAGGCACTTCATTCAAAGTGATCAGATGCTCTGTGAGAGATAGATAGGCAGACTTCTCCTGTGTGATTTATTGCCTCTAAAAATGTGTTGGAAGGTCAGTCCCAAACTAGTTCTGACATGATCATACACAACAACAATAACAAATCACTATAAAAAGAACAGTCATGGTAAAGGAAAAGGTTAGAGCTGCACAGAAGACAACACTGTTAAAAATAAAAACACAAAATAACCAAACCTAGGAATTGATAGAATATCAATTGTTTCATCAAAGAGATGTGGTCCTGATTTTTGTCTCTGTTCTACACCAAAAATTTTGAAATATAGCTACCTACCTGAGTAACTGACTGAAGTAACCCATATATGTGACAATTCTAAAATACAGATGATCCAACAGAGTGCAGAAATTATTGAACAGTATTACCACTATCACATACAAGTAAAATATTGCTGACGATAATTCAGTAACACTAGAACAACACATGTACAGAGATCTTTGAGAAACTCAAGTTAGATTCAGAAGAGGCCATGGAACTTAATTTGTGTTGTTAGATGAATCCTGGTTGAAAGCAGAGAGTACAAAAAAGATGTTTATTTATCTTTTAAGGTTTATTCAAAGGCATTTGACTGTGATATTTTTATAATACATAATTGTGCCCATGTGAAACTATAGATCTGAAACCAGTCATTTGAATAGAACAAGGAGTATGGTATAAATTCAGGAAAAGTGTATGTCAAGGTTGTATTTTTTTTCTCCATATCTATTCAATGTATATGTATAATTTGTTCAAGAATTTGAACAATTTGTCCAAGAAGTTGGAATATATAAAGAAGAACTGGCATCAGGATTGGAAGAGTTCCATCAAAAACCTAAAATGTGCACCTGACACAACATTCTCAGGTAGAAAGTAAAGAAGACTTAAAGCTCTTACAGGAGAAAATCAAATACCACTTTCAATATCATGAAAAGAAAAATCTTCATAACTGGACAACATTATGATAGATGGAGAAATAAGTGAAGTTATCAAGCATTTCATTTCCATTGGATCAAAAATCACCCCCCATAGCAGGAAAGAAATCAACAGACTTGTTTCATTGGGCAAATCTGCCGTGAAGGACCTCTTTAAAGTGCTAAAGAGCAAGTGTGTAGGTTTAAAGACTAAGGCACCCCTGACTCAGCCCATTGCATTTTTTACTCCTTCTTATGCAAGTGAAAGTCAACTAATGAATAAAGAAGAATGAAGAACTGATGTCTATTAATTGTGATATGAGGAAAATATTAAAAATAGCATATAGTGACAAAATAAACAGTGAATCTATCTTGGGGAAGTCCAATCAGGGTACTCTTTAGAGGTAAGAATGGTGAATCTTCATCTCACAAACATTGGACAAGTTGTCATGAGGCACCAGTCTTTAGAATAAGCTATCACACTAGGAAAAGTAGAGGATCAGGCAGAGAGGAAGATCCTCAATGAGATAGACTGACACAGTGACTACAACAATGGGCTTGACCATGGTGGAGATCATGAAGATGGTGCAAGACAAGGCAAGGTATTGATTAAGAGATGATTAAATGACTTGAAGGCACCTACCAACAAAAGTCACTATAAACCTTAAATAAACTAATGTTTAAGACTGAGATGAATACAAATTTTAAAACATTAATGTAAAAAAATCAGCTAAAATGTGGCATCAGGAATGGAGGAAGACTCATCAACAATCTGCTTTATGCAGATGACACAGCCCTGCTTGCTGAAACTGAGGAGGAACTGAAGAACTTGCTGAAGATCAATGACTGCAGCCTTCAAAATGGATTGAAGTTCATTATCAAGAAAACAAAGATTCTCACCACTGGACCAATTGGCAGCATTGTGATGGATGGTGAAAAGACTGAGATTTTAAACAGCTTTAGTTTCCTTGGCTCCACAATCAACACTCTTGGCACCAGAAACCAGGAAGTTAAAAGACATGTTGAGAAAGTGTGTCATTAGAGACATCTTCAAAGTTCTGAAGAGCAATGATGTCAGTCTGGAGACTAAAGTGTATCTGATATAAGCCATGGTCTTTGAAATTGCTTGTTATGCATCAGAAAGCTGGACAATGACCATGGATGATAGAAGGAGAATTGATGACTTGAGCTGTGGTATTGGAGAAGAGTATTGAATATACCATGAACTGCAAGGAGAACGAACAGGTTTATCCTGTAGAGGATTAAACCAGGTTGCTCCTTGGATGCAAGGATTCTGAAGCTTTGTCTGACATACTTTGCACATGTTGCAAGGAGGGACCAGTCCTTGTAGAGGGATGTCATGCTTAGGTTGGGTGGAGAGACAGCACAGTAGAGGAAGACCCTTGATGAGATGGATTGATTCAGTGACTGGGGTAATTGGAGTAGGTGTGTCAGAGACAAAAAGTTTGACACAGTATACAGCAGGGTTTAGGGCTGTTTTACCTAGTGTCATTATGAGTCAAAGGCAACTCAACAGAACAAAACAACCATTACTATTACAATATCATCATGAGTAGACAACATTCTGAATCTCAAATTGATCTAATTCTCCAGTTGCTGAGGCTCTTAAAAATTACCTAAAGAAGATTTGAATAGTATCAAATCCCCTACAGTCAGCCTCATCCAACATTTAAAACACTATATAATATATTCAGAGTCCTCTGATGCCTCATGGACACTGTTAGAAAAGTATAGTGTGCATGTGTGAGTATGTATAATGGTCCTTGTAATATAGTGACTTTAGTCCAGTCAGCTAATAATCCACTCAGGAGTTTATGTGATTCCAGTTCGCTGAACTACATAACCCACTTTAGAGCTTGACTAGCAAATCAGCTACTTTCTGGAGATGCAGAGAATTTACACAGCACTGCAGTTAAAAGGAAAGCTGCTTTTCCATTTGGCTCCTTATAAAGTTAATAGTAATTCTACACCTATCTTTTTGCCTGATAATCATTCCTAAATGGGGGATAATAGAGTCTTCCATAGTTAAATACACTCCATCAAGGCAGACCCAATATTTTGTCGACAGCATTATGACAAAATGTTTTTATAGCAGGGGAAAAAAATAACCTTTGAACCTTTTATATTATTGTTATGGTGTTGTTATGTTCAATTATTCATAACTTTTTAGTTTACCTATAATATTTGTATATGAAATTTTAAAAACTATCAGTATACTGGGCTATTGTTATGATGGATGAGACAGGAAGATGTTAATTTTTTTCAAAACTCATCTAGTTTATTGGTATATTAATATTTTATTGCTGTACAATTATTCAGGGTGATCTCACTTAAATACCTTCATTTCCAACCAGAGGTAGGATGAAAACAATAACAAAGGATCAGACTTCTGGTTTCTACAGTGAAGTCATCTACCTTACAAGCAGGAGAAATGAAACAAATGGAAAATTAGCAAGTCTTCTTTGATTCATCAGAAAATCATACATTAAAAAAAGAGACAATAATAAATTAACTGAATCAGAAGCCCAGAATAGAATCCAATCAGTGGAACAAGATCCATTAAGAACACTTTAAATTCTAACTGACAACCTCTGAAGGCTTGTTGTGAACCAGCAAGGTAGTTAAAAACTCTAGGGCCCCAGTCTTACTGAGACCCTCATTCATTGTTTAATTTTATTTCAAAGATTCCCAAAGTGAAGATAAGAAGGGGCGAAATCTCATTAAAAGTGAAGAGGACAGTTCTTTCCCTCATCTATTTAAATATTTAATATTTAAATATAGTGTTTATTTAAAGAAATATGTCATTACGTATTCTTTGTATGACAACAGTCTAGAATAAGAGGTGCACAGCAAAATGGACTTTGGGGCTGGAGGAAAGGGAGGAAATTGTACAACAATGATAGAATATTTTTCAAGAGCAAAGTGAACTGTGGGAGGAGGTAGAAAGGAAAATGTGCAACAATGAATGAATGGAAATCCAAGGTTTTTTATAAGCTTGTGTAAAATGTCACTTATAAGAAGTGAGGAAATTTGCCATTCTGACACAACCCAAATTATTCTATTCAACAAAACTCTGACTTTAAAGGGATCTACATTTTCTCCAGTTTCTCAAACTAATTGTCCTTAAGTTACAGCTGAAACTCTAGAGAGTTTCCTGGGGCTGTACACTGCATGACAGGAAGGTGACTCTTTCTTCTGGGGAACTAGCCAATCTATCTATTCAAAGGAAAATATCCAAAGGCAGCCTCTTCTACAAGTTCAAAAGCACAGCTACTCAATCAGTTCTGACTCATATTGACACTCTATAGAGTAAATCATAAGGGAAAGAGATTGTTCATATATTCCCCAAGGAATAGCTGGTGGATCTGAACTTCTGGAGACAAGAGGTTTTTGTTTTAGAATGACAATTCACTACCAATTCCAGCACCCTTTTCCCATCTTGTAAAGAGTGGGATGGGATAAACAACTGAGAAGCACTTCTGAAAGGCACAGACAGTGAGTAAAAACAAACTCCTTAAAATATTGAGACTGTTAATGGATATATAGAACACTTCTCCTCTCACATCTTGCCATCATATAAATTGTGTGTGTGTGTGTGTGTATAATAACATGGGATTATACTGGAAAATATTGAAAGCCTAAAACCATAGTTAATGAGATTTTTGAGAACTCAGGAACAAAAAAAGGGAATCTTAGCCTCTGACCAAGATAAATAAAACCATATATATCTACAGTTTACACACACACACACACACACACACACACACACACGACAGAGCGACACACACAGAGCATAGGACAGATGGAATTTGAGTGTGAATTACTATAAAAATAATTCGTTTTTGATCCACAAGAGCAGCAGGAAGCTGCCTCAGCAGGGAGCAGTGTGGCTCAGCAGGGAGCTGTGATGTGACCCACCCGCCAAGAGCAAATACTACAGCAGGAATTTGAGTGAGGTACTTATGAGGAGGTCACTGCTGATTGCTGTACCACATACCATGAGGGACCCCTTCACCTTAAGCTGGAGGGAGTGAGACAGCTGGAGATCGACTAGGGTAGGAGACCTTGTTCTCAAGGGGAAAACCAAAGCTTCTTGGTTTTCCATTCAGGTCCCCACGCATGCCCCTACCACCCACATGTGACAGCCTGTGCACCCACCTCCCACCCCCACGTGTGTCTGTGCATGCACCCACCCTACATGCATCTGCACACCAGCCCAACCCTTTTCTGAAGCAGTGACTTCAGATCGGGAATTGGTTATCACCTCAGGCATGAAAACCACTGCCACAGCAATGTCATGAAAAAAGCAAGCTACCTCATGCCCTACTACACAAGCACAAAGTGACATATCACACACACACACACACCCCAAAAAGTGACATAGCGTCAGTGGATTTCCAGAAAGTCTGATGGAACTTTTTAACACAGAATTTAAATGAACAATGATTGAATATTTTTCAATGGATGAAAGACAAACTTGAAGAATTAAAGGACACTGCAAGTAAAAACCAGGAGGAGCTTTAAAAAATAAATCCAAAACAATGCAGATAAAACAAACAAGGCATTGGAGACTCTGGAAAAAACAAAAAAACCACAATCCAAAATATGAGGTCCAATGTTTCAGATTCTGTCAACATGATGGAGGGACACACGAACAGAGCTAAAAATATGGAACATAGAGCCAGTAAAATGAAGATAGAATTACCACCACTGATCTGCTAGAGCAAAAGACAGAATAAAAAAGAAGAGAAAATATAAGAATAATGTGAAACATTATTCAAGAGAATAACATGAGCATCATTGGAATCCCAAAACAGGAAGAAGAAAGTAAAGGCACCAAAAAAGTTATGGAAGAATTACTAGAAGAATATTTCCAGGCATAATGAAGAATGAGAGAATATATATTCAAGAAGCTAAGCAAACACCATATAGAATAGACTCTCCCCCCACCCCAAAAAAAACCACCACCAAGGCTTATCATAGTCAAATTTGCCAGAAGCAAAGATAAGGAGAGAATTCTGAAAGCAGCCAAGAGAGAAACAAAAAGTAAACTATAAGGAGGAGCAGATAAGATTAAGTGTAGATTTCTCAGCAGAAATCATGCGAGCAAGAAGACAGTGGAATGACATATATCAAATACTCACAGAACACAAGGGTCAACCAAGAATACTATACCCAGCAGAACTGTCCATTAAATATGAAGGAGAGATCAATAAATTCCCAGAAAAACAGAACCTAAGAACATTTATAGAAACAATACCAGGGTTGCAGGGAACACTGAGAGATGTCCTTTTTACAGAGGTGCCCCAGAAAGCAAGATGGGCCAAAGTAAATTGCAACAACACCAAAAAGAACTCAACAAAATGATCACAATAAAACCTTGCCTCTCAGTAATCACACAGAATGTGAATAGTTTAAATGCACCACTGAAGAGAAAAAGAATAGAAGATTGGATAAAACACAAAATCCAACAATATGCTGCCTAAAAAGGACACAGCTGAAAAATGAAGATAAAGAAAAGACTGAAAATAAAGGGGTAGGAAAAAATATAGAAAGGAAATGGCAACCAAAAAAAGTGGGAGAAGCAATATTAATCTCTGATAAAATAAATTTCAATGCAAAAATAATCACAAAAAACAAGGAAGGTCACTATATAATACTTAAAGGGTCAATCGAACAAGAGGAAATAACAGCAAGAAGTATCTATGCACCAAATGAAAGACCTGAAAAATATATAAAACATTAACAAAGCTGAAAAATAGACACCACTACTGTAGTTGTTGGAGACTTCAATACACCACTCTCAAGAAAAGATAGAACAGAAAGAAACTCAACAAAGATGCTGAAGAATTAAACCACACAATAAACCAACTCAACCTCATAGATATTTATAGGTTATTGCATCCAAAAAAAGAATAATATACCTTCTTCTCAAATGTGCATGAAATGTTCTCCAGAATAGATCACATTATAGGTCATAAGGCAAGCATCAATAAATTAAAAAACAGAAATAATACAAAGCATCTTCTCAGATCACAAAGCTACAAAATTAGAACTTAATAACAAGAAGATAAAGGATAACATGACGGGGTACTAGAAGAAATAAAAACTTACATTAAAAAGTATCTTGAAACAAATGACAATGGCCATTTACCAAAACCTCTGAGAAACAGCCAAAGCAGTAATCGAGGTAAATGTACAGCAATAAGCAAACACATCAAGACAGGGAAATAAAAATGACTATTGACTTTATAACAGAATATCCCCAATAAGTTGAAAAAGAACAGCAAGAAAACCTGAAACCCTAAGAAAAACTAAAATTATTAAATTGGAGCAGAAAGAAATGAAAAATAAAACAGAAAAACCATTGAAACTATCAATAAAACTAGGAGTTGGTTCTTTGAAAAAGTCAATAAAATCGACAAACCACTAGCAAAAAAAAGGAAAAGAGGGTAAAGACACAAATATCTGAATAAAAGATGAAACGGGTAATGTGACAACAGAACCAACTAAAATTAAAAGGCTAACATTAGAATACTATGAAAAACAATACTCAAACAAATATGAAAACCTAGAGTAAATGGACAAATACTTAGAAATTCACAATCTACCTAAATGGCAACAAACCAAAATTGAACACCTGAACAGACCCATTACAAGAGAAGACACTAAAAAGGTAATAAAACTACTTCCAGCCAAAAAAATGCCCTGGACCAGATGGTTTTACAAGTACATTTATCAAACATTCAGAGAACTGTCACCATTTTTACATATATTATTTCAGGAAACAGAAAAAGATTAAATTCTCCCAGATCATTCTATGAAGCAATCATATCCTTGATACTAAAGCCAGGTAAAGACACCACCAAAATAGAAAACTATAGGCCAATATCTCTCATGAACATAGATGAAAAAAAAATCCTGAATATAATCCTGGACAATAGAATCCAATGATACATTAAAAAAAATAGTTCACCATGACCAAGGGGGATTCATAACAAGTATGTAAGAATGGTTCAATATAAGAAAAACACTCAATGTAATTCATCAAATAAACAAAGAACAAGAACTACATGATCCTATCAAATGATTCAGAAAAGGCCTTTGACAGAATCCAATACCCTTTCATGATTAAAACACTCAACAAAAAAGGATTATAGGGCAATTTGCTCAACATAGTAAAAAGAATATACGCAAAGCAGAGAACCAACATTTTTCTCAATGGAGAAAGATTAAAGGCATTCCCTTTGAGAATAGGAACTAGGCAAAGATGCCCACTATCACCTCTCCAATTCAATGTTATATTGGAAGTCTTAGTAATAGCAATAAGAAAAGGAAACAAGAGATATCCAAATTTGCAAAGAGGAGGTAAAATTATCTCTATATGCAGATAATATGATAGTATACTTAGAAAACTCTAAACACTCAGCAAGAAAACTACTGGACATAGTTGACCAATTCAGCAAAGTGGCAGGATAAAAGATCAACATACAAAAATCAATTGGCTAAAAGTATTATATTTTAGGGCATTATTTTTAATGTAGGAGTATGCAATGAGGGTTGTAGAGTGGATTATATTTGGGGCTAGGGGGTGGGGTTTGGGGAGGTGCGGGGGGGA
>NW_006399790.1:11799585-11816111 GCF_000299155.1 Elephantulus edwardii | reverse complement strand
TGCTGGAGCTAAGAAAAACAAATACCATTCATAAAAGCTAATCACAAGATTAAATATTTGGGAGTAAATCTAAACAGAAGCATACAGGATCTATTCAAAGAAAATTACAAAACATTACTCCTTGGACTCAAGGATTCTGAAGTTTTGTCTGACATACTTTGGGCATGTTGCAAGGAGGGACAGGTCCTTGGAGAGGAACATCATGTTTGGCAGAGTGGAGGTGCGGCGAAGGAGAGGAAGACCCGTGATGAGATGGATCGATTCCGTGACTGGAGCCGTGGGAATAAATGCGTATGAGATGGCTAGGTTGGCACAGGATGGAACAGCATTTAGAGCTCTTGTACATAGGGTCGCTATGAGTCACAAACGACTCAATGGCACATAACAACAACAACTACAAGAAACAAAAAGAGGCCTGGAGAAACGGAAAACTATATCTTGCTCATGGATAGGAAAAGTCAATATTGTGACAATGACAATACTACCAAAGGCAATTTACATGTTCCATGCAATCCCAATACAAATACCAATTCCATTCTTCAATGAGATGGAAAAGGCAATCTCCAGTTTCATTTGGAATGGAAAGAGACCATGAATATGCAAAGCACTCCTAAAAAATAGAAACAAGGTAGGAGGCATCTCACTCCCTGATTTCAAGTCCTACTACACTGCTCTGGTGGTCAAGCGAATATGGTACTGCTACAATGAGAGAGACATAGATCAATGGGATAGAATTGAGAACCTGGAATTCAGCCCATCCACCTATAGTCAACTGATTTTTGACAAGGAGATGAAATCAGTTAAGTGTGGAAACAACAGTCTTTTTAACAAATGGTGTTGGCAAAATTGGAAAACTATCTTTAGAAAATTTGAACAAGACCCACACCTCACACAATACACAGAAACCAACTCAAAGTTGAGCAAGAACTTAGGACTAAAACCAAAGACTATAAATTTTTCTAGAGAAAAAGCTTGGATGAAATGTAGAAGCCTTAATCCACAAAATAAGCAGTTTTCCAGGGCTCCCGAAACACCTACAAGCATGAGAGGATAAAATAGATGAATTGGACCTTCTAAAAATAAAATCCGTATGTACTTCCAAAAACTTCTCCAACAGGGTAAAAAGGGAAGCCACAGACTGGGAAAAAATATTTGCCAATGACATATATGATAAGGGACTTATATCTAAAATCTATAGAGTACTCACGTGGTACAAGAAATAGGTAAACAATCCAATTGCAAAATGGGCACAGGATATGGACATTTCAGAAAAGAAGACATTCAGATGGCAAAGAAATACATGAAATGTTAAAAATCCCTAGCTCTAAGAGAAATGCAAATAAAAAACTACGAGATGCCATCTCAACTCAGTAAGAATAGTAAAATTCAACAGAGCAGCAAACAGCAAATGCTGGCGAGTTTGTGGAGAAACTGGAACCCTTATTCACTGTTGGTGGGAGTGTAAAATTGTGCAACCACTCTGGGAGGCAGTATGGTGCTTTCTCAAAAAGTTGGAAATAGAAATATCACTTGACCCAGTAATTCTACTACTGGGAATATACCTTAAAGAAACCATATCTGCCACCCAAGCAGATATATGCACATCCATGTTTATTGTGGCTTTGTTCACAAGTAGCAAAGTATTGGAAACAACCCAAGTGCCTATCAACAAACAGACAGAGAAGCTGTGGTATATTCACACAATGGAATACTATGCAGCATTGAAAAACAATTTCCCAATGTAATTTGTCTTTCAATTTCCTGGCTGCTGGTGCCAAGAGTGCTGATTATGGAGCCAAGCAAGCTGAAGCTGTTAACAACCTAAATCTCTTCGCCGTCAATCATGATGCTGCCAATTAGCCCAGTGGTGAGAAGACTTCTTTCCTTGAAGTTGAGCTTCAATCCATATTGAAGGCTCCAGTCTTTGAGCTTCTGTAGCAACTACCTCAGGTCCTCCTCAGTTACAGCAAGCTGGGTTGTGTCATCTCCATAACACAGGATGTTGATGAGTCTTCCTCCAATCCTGAAGTTACATTCCTCCTCACAGATCCCAACATCCTGGATGATCTGTTCTGCATATAACCTGTAAAGGTATGGAGACAGGACACATCCCTGATGCAGTCTTTCCTTGCTCTGTTCTGATGACTGCCTCCTGATCCACGTATAGGTTTCACATGAGCATAATCAAGTGTTCTGGGATTCCTATTCTTCTCAAGTAGCCACAGTTGGTTATGATCCACAGAGTCAAATGTATTTGCATCATCAAAGAAATATAGATAAACATTGCTCTGGTACTTTCTGCTTTCATCTAAGATCCATCTATCATTGGCCATAATATCCCTAAGTGCGATGATCTCTTCTTACTCCAGTCTGTCCACCTGGCTGTTTTTGTTGAGAGGAAGGTAAATGAAATGACATAAAATAATTAGAAACAGAAAATATGGAAAAAGAATTAAAGAGAAAATAAATAGTTAAATATGAATAGTATAAACATACGAACCAGAAGACACAGACTGAATAGATAAAAAGGCTGAATTTTTTTTCTATAAGAAGCTTACATTAAATAAGACACAGTTTATCACCTAAAAAAAAAAAATATAAGACACAGTTTAAAGAAATGAAGGAAGGTAATACCATGATAATACTAATAAAATTAAAACTGGAATTATATTAATTTCAGGCAAATTCATTTTTTAAATTTATTTTATTATATTATTTTTGTGTGCGTGTACCGTCAAATCAGATCTGACTGGTACAGGAGGAGATTGCCCCTCCTTCCCCAGCAGAGCATCTGGTGGATTCGAACCGTGCACCTCTGGGATTGTAGTTGCAGCTTCTTGCCACTAGGCCACCAGAGCTCCCCGCAAATTCATTTTTAAATAAGGAAAAGTATCAGCAATAAGAATAGAATTATTGTTGTTCAATGTACAGTTTGAACTCTCACATAGCTGACCCTCCAGAGGGTTTTCAGAGGCAGTTAATTGCTCTGGAATATATTGCCCATTTTTCTCCTGTGGAGCATGTGGTGAATTCCAACTGCATGCCTTCAGGATTGAAGCATAGTTTCTTGCCACTAGGCCATCAGACCTCCCTAAGAATAGTATTATGTAATAATAAATTAGTTAATAATCCAAGAAAAGAGTATCAAAATATATGATGCAAAAAGGAATAAAACTGCAGATAAAAAAAAATCCACTATTACCTTTACAGATCCATAGCATATATGGCACCTGAGGCTGAGCCCTCTGGTTGGCAAACACAGAGGAGGAGAAACACTTACAAGCAGACACTAGTTACTGGAACATGAAATGTCAGAAGCATGAACAGAGTTAAATTGGATATTGTTAGGAGAGAAATGGAATGCATAAATATTGTCATACTAGACACTGGAGAAATGAGATGGATTGACATGGGACCTACTATGCTGGAAATGAAAACTTGAGGGAAAACAAGGTTGTATTCATAGGTAAAAAGACCATTTTCAGATGCATCTTGAAATACAATGTTGTTAGTGACAGGATAATATCCACACAGATACAAGGAACACCTGTCAATATGATTCAAATATATGCACCAGCAATGAGAGCCAAAGAGGAAGAAATAGACAAGTTATACCAACTTTTACAGTCAGAAATCAATCGAACATGCAACCATGATACACTAATAATTTATGGATGACTTGAATGCAAAAGTTGGGAAGGATCAGTAGCTGAAAAACATAGGCTTGGTGACAGAAACAAAGGTGGAGATAAAATGATAGAATTTTGTACGGTCAATGATCCATTCATTGCAAATACTTTTTATTTACATATATATACTGATAATATACGTGAACCTCACCTGAGTCACAGGAATCAGACTGACTACATCTGTGGAAAGAACTGTTGGAGAAGCTCAATATTAGCTGGGAAAACTAAGCCAGGTGCAGATTGTGGAAAAGACCATCACCTACTTACAAGCAAGTTCAAACTGAAGCTAAAGAAAATGAAATCAAATCAACAAGAACCAAAATTTGACCTTGAGTTTATCCTATCTTAATAATTAAAAAAAATCTCAGGAACAGATTTGAGGCTTTGAACACTAATAAGCGAATGGCAGATGAGCTGTGGGAGGATACCAAGAATATTATCCATGAATAATGTAATAGGTCGTTACAAAGACAAAGGAGGAAGAAAAGACCAAGATTGATGTCAGAAGAGACTCTGAATACTGCATTAGAGCACTGAGAAGATGAAGCAAAGAGAAGAAATCTAGAAATTAAGGAGCTGAACAGAAGACTTCAAAGGGCAGCGCAGGAAGACTATAAAGCAAAGTCCTATGTCTAAAGAGCTTGAGTCAGAAAATCCAAAGGGTAGATCTTGCTCGACATTTCTTAAGCTGAAGGAATTGAATAAATTCAAGCCTCGAATTGCAATAAAGCCCCAGGAATTGATGGAATACCAATTGACATATTTCAACAGACAAATGCAGCTTTGGATGTGCTCATTAGGTTGTGTCAAGAAATCTGGAGACAATTGCATGGCCAACTGACTGGAAAAGATCCATATTTATTCCCATTACCAAAAAAGGTGATACAACAGAGTGTGGAAATTATTAAAAGATATCACTAATATCACACACAAGCAAAATCCTGCTGAACATTTTCCAAACATAACTGAAACAGTCCATAGAGAGAGAACTAGAAGAAATACAAGCTGGGTTTAGAAGAGGTCATGACACTCAAGACATCACTGCCAACATCAGATGGATCTTTACTTTTAGTCAAATGTAAGGTTGTTTGAATCCCTTCTAGGATTTTATATATATTAATTGATTTTGAAGGAGCCTTGTCGGCATAGTAGTTAAACGCTTGCCTGCTGATAGAAAGGTCAATGATTTGAAATCATTTTGTGGGAGAAACAGGATAGTCTGTGTGTACATTAAAGATTCAGTCTTGGAAAACCTACGGAGACATCTACTCTTTGCTATGGAGCCACTGAGTCAGAATTGACTCAATGACAATAGGTTGCAGTTTTTAGTTGTTTTTGAGACATTATAGGAAGTCAGTTAAATCAATATATTGCCTTGAGTTGTTTTTTTTAATTACTTTTTAACAGGGCTAGAGTTGCGGGGGGGGGGGGAATGGCGATCTTTGGCAAGCTATGTATCAAACTGTCTGCCCTGATATACATTAAAAAGATAGAGATGCAGATATAAGAAGCATAGGATGAGGTCTATAAATTTATGCAGAGGGTTCCAGGCATGAACATTTTTAAATAAATAAATACACAAAAACAAATTGTTGTACCCTCACTCTCCTCTTAAATATTATTAAGAAAAAGATATGAACTCTTCAAAATTCTACCACAGGGAAGGTCAAACTAAGTCAATATGAAGTTCATGATACAATAATATTTTTGTCATTACAAGTTGAAACTAAGAGATCTCATTTTAACATCAGTGATTCAAAACTTTGCATCCGCAAAGAGGAATATCAAGTTCAAAGTTATTATTTTATATCATTTCCTAAAAATGAACTATTTTCATCTAAACTAGTATAATAAAAAATTTAAACAATAAAGTGTACAATTAACTATAATGAGAGAGAATTAACACTGAAGGACGCAATCTTTTTCTCAAAAGGTAAAGTGGAGAGGGCAAAAATCAAGTGATTCCTTTAAGGTATTTTATCTGATTTCTACATATTCAAATAATTCTTTTTATTCAACACACTTTACTACTCACCTAATTGGCAGGGAATTTTAAAGATGAAATCACAATACTTATTAATGTGTTATATAATAGCAAGGAAAGTAGATTAAAATCACTTCATTATCTGTTTTTTTCAAAGTATAGCTGAATTATCTCTTTGGGGAGTTATATATTTTATTAATGCAGAAACCATTTAAGTGATACATGTTCAAAATTGCAAAAGAAATATCTGAACCTTGGATATAATTCAATGAATACTCTATGGTCAATTTGCCAGATGTGAAAGCAATAACAGAAGCATCTACAAGACAAAATGGCATTGATGAAAGGACTAGGTAAATAGCAATCAAAACCACCTAGGAAAAAGATACCTTATAATATGTAATATAATAGGATCTTTCTAGTAAAGTTTTACAGAGGGCAAAAAAGCTCCTGATTTTTACAGCTCATACTCAATTTCTCTGTATTTTCGGCTATGCTATTTCCCTCTACATGAGTGAACTTCACTTCTTTATAGATGTAAATCATAATTATTAGAGGATAGAAATGCTACCTGGTCAGCCCTGTCTCTTTCTCTCCCCACTCCCAGAGGAAATGACTAAATGCAAGTTTTCTCAGAGGAAATAGGAAAGGAAGTAAAAGACAGATGCATCACGGTGCAAAACTCCCTCCTTAAGAAGGCAAGGAATCCAAACCCCAACCAATCCCACAGGTCCCTAGAACTGGCTAGGCTATGACCTTTCCTAGATCACTTAATATTCTGCCTAAAGTATCCTTAAGTATTGCAACTCGAGGCTTGAATTTGTTAATTCCTTCAGCTTAAGAAATGCTAAGCGAGTTCGACCCTTCTGATTCCAGCTCTTTGCACTTTTCATCATAATATTTTGCTTTGTCTTCCTGCACTGCCCTTTGAAATCTCCTGTTTAGCCCCTTAATTTCTTTATTTCTTCCCTTTGTTTCTTGGCACTCTAGTTCAATATTCAGTTTCTTCTGACATCCATTTTGGTCTTTTCTTTCTCCTCCGCCTTCGCTGACCTTTTGAATTCTTCATGGATGGTATTCTTGATATTCTCCCACAGCTCATCTTTTCATCACTCATTGGTGTTCAAGGCTCAAGCCTGCTTCTGATGTGATTTTGAAATTCTAGTGTGATAGACGCAAGGTCAAATTTTGGTTCTTGTGGGTTTGATTTCATTTTAACTTCAGCTTGAACTTTCATATGAGTAGTTGGTGATCTGTTCCACAATCAGCACCTGGCCTAGTTTTCACAGCTGATATTGAGCTTCTCCAGTGATACTTTCCACAGATGTAATCTAGTTGATTCCTATGCATACCATCAAGTGAAACTGTGGCTAACTCGGAGAAGAATGGGAATCCCAGAACATTTGATTGCGCTTATATGAAACTTATACTTGGACCAGGAGGCTATTGTCAGAACAAAGCAAGGAAACACTGCATGGTCAAAATCAGGAAGGGTGTATGCCAGGGATGTGTCCTACCTCCATACTTTTTCAATTTATATACAGATCATCCAGGAGGTTGGACTCCATCAGGAGAAATGTGGCATCAGGATTGGAGGAAGAAATCATCAACAACCTGCATTATGCAGATGACACAACCCTGCCTGCTAAAACTTAGGAGGTTCTGAAGTGCTTGTGTATTGATGTATTGATTGTGGATCCAAGCAAGGTGAAAGTGTTAACAACCTCAATGTTTTCACCATCTATCATGATGCTACCAATTGGCCCAGTGGTGAGAACTCTTTCTTATTGTTAAGATGCAACCCATATTGAAGACCTTGACCTTCTTCAGGAAACACTTCAAGTTCTCTTCAATTTCTGCAAGATTGTGTCATCTGCACAATTAATTCCACATTCTTCTTCATAAAAGTTCAGCTTCTCAAATGATCCGTTCCACATATAGACCGAAAAGGTATGGAGAAATGATATATCTTTGACACACTCCTTTCTTGACTTGGAACCATGCAGTGTTTCTTTGCATTGTTTGTATGGCTTCCTGGTATAGTTAAAGGTTTCACATGAGCACAATCACGTGCTCTGGGATTCCCATTATTCTCAGTGTTAGATGCAATATTTTGTTACCCACACATTCACATAGTCAATAAAACACAAATAGACATTCTTCTGTTACTCTCTGCTTTCAGCCAAGATCCATCTGACATTGGCATTGATACCACTTATGCCATGGCTCCTTCTAAACCCAGCATGTACTTCTGGCAGTTCTCTGTAGATATTCTGTTCTAGTTGGTGTTTCATAGTCTTCAGGAAGATTTTGCTTGCTTGTGGTATTAATAAGCCTGGTCGATAATTTCCACAGTCTTTTGGATTCAGAGGCTGTAAATTACACAGAAGAAGAATGCCTATGTCTTTGAGACTGCAGTGAAGTTTCTTACCACTAGGTCATCAGAGCTTCATGATAGATGGAGAAAAAACTGAAACTGTGAACAACTTCACCTGACTTGGAACCATAATTAATACCCTTGGTACCAGAGGTCAGTAAATCAGGAGATGTATTGCTCTGGGAAAGTCTACAGGTATGGACCTCTCCAAATTATTGAAGAGTAATGATGTCAGATTTGAGGACTAAAGTGTGTCTGATGCAGGCCACGGTCTTTCCAAACACTTGCTATGCATTTGAGAGCTGGACAATGAAGAACTGATGCCTTTGAGCTGTGTTGTTGCAGAAGAGTACAGAACATCCACAGACTGCTAAAAGAACAAACAAAGATATCTTTGGAGACAATGAACCCAGAGTGCTCTTTGGAGGCAAAGGGTGATAAACGATGCCTCATATACTTCAGGCATGTTGCTAGGAGGGGTGATTCCTTGAAGATTCCTTGATGATGCTCAGAAAGTGTTAGTGAAGGAAACAAAGGTCCTAGAGCAGGCGGCTGCTGCATTGGACTCTAATGTCTCAGGAAGTGTGAAGATGGAACAACATAAGACAGGGTTCGGATCTTTTATTCAAAGGTTCACTGTGGGTAATACTCGACTTGATGGCACCTAACATAACATGACCATCTTATTCCTGACACTGAGAGAGTTTAAGTATTCATAACCATTTTATTCCAGAGACTGAAAAGATTTAAAGCTAAAATGGGAAACCAAATAGAGGTATTCTCATAAAATTCTAGTGAGGGGGGCACAAAAACCAGGGGTGAAAGCCACATTAGCTTCAAAGTCACAGATGCCTTTCTCAGGATTGAAAAAAAGTCTCACATAATCAAACGTTCAGGAAAAATTAAATGAACCCTTTGAAAATGTAGACTAACACTATGGAAATACTGAATGTCACCAACAGTTGTTTTGGAATCATGTAATTGAGATTATTATTTTTCTCTGAACCATTTAGAGCTGAACACTTTAAAAGAGTAACTGGTTACTCACTATTGCAATACCTAAAGATACCAAGCTATATTCCAAGATTATTTTTCATTTCATCCAGTGGTTATATTTTTAAATGTGTTTCCCCTGAGTAGCTTTAAATGGGTGAATCTGTTTTATTACTTTATCAGTAGCACGCATATAAAGTGTAAATTAAAATTGGCATTTATTTCTCATTTAGCTTCCGAAAGCACTTTTCAATGATCATCACTATAATCCAACTGTGAGGTAAATAGATGGCAGATATGATTAACCTTTTCCCTAGTGGGATATCAAGAGTAAAAAGAGGTAAATTAGTTGCCTAAGGTCACCTAGGGAATTAGTGCAGATCCAAAATAATTTATAAACTGCAATTCAAAATTTGGTTGGGACACGCTGATGAACTTATATCACACTAAATTCATAGCTTTAATTATTCTGGGAAATTAAAAATACCCATAAACCCAAACCCACTGCTTCCCAGTCCATTCCACCTTATAATACAAGATAGAACTTCCTCATAAGGTTTTTCTTGGTTTCTTGTTTTTGGGTTGTTGTTGGTTTTGTTTTTACTTTGTTTTATACAATCATTTATATATATATTACAGTTTATATAATTAATTACCATTGCTCTATGCCTATTATCAATCCATCTTTTCACGTCTCCATTGAACCTTTTGCATTACTTCATCGCCCTCTCCACTCACCAACATCTGCTGTATCAGTGATTTGTCCCCTTTCCTATTTTTCTGCCTTTCTCCTGTCCTTCCCCTTTTGGACACCTTGCCCAGTTATCATATTTCACAATAGTGGCTTTATGCAATAACTGTCCTTATGTAACTGAGATATTTCACTTTGTATAATACTTTCTAATTTCTCCCAAGTTATATAGTATTTTAAAAAGTCATTGTTAATCAGTGCTGTATAGCATTCCATTGTGTGAATGTACCAAAGGTTTTCAATCCATTCACTTGCTGATAGGCATTTGAGCTGTTTTCATTTTCCATCTATTTTGAATAATGCTATTATAAGCAGAGGTGTACAAATGTCCATTCATGTGTCAGTTCTGATATCCTTGGATATATTCTTAGCATTGGAATAGCTGGGTCATATGGGATTTCTATGTTCAGCATTGAGGAAACGCTAAACCACCTGTGATAGCAATTTTACCAATTTACAAACCCACCAGCAGAGTTCCATTATCTCTGCATCCTATCCAACATTTATTATTTATTATTGCTGTATTGTTAAACATTGCTACTGTTGCTGGAGGGAGGTGGTATCTCATTGCTATTTTGATTTGCATCTCTCTGATAGCTTGTGATTGATCATTGTGAACATTTGCTCATGTGTTTCTTGGCCATCGAATGTCCTCCTTTGTGAAGTCTTTTAATGTCTTCTACCTATGTTGTGATTGGGTTATCAGTCTTTTTCTTGTGGAGACCCTGCAGTATTCTGTAAACTTTGATTATGAGACTCTCATCTGAAATGTTACTGCTACTTTCCCCCTCAAATCTGTGGGCTATATTTTTTTTTTAATAAAGTTTTTGATGCATACAGGGATTTAGTTTTAAAAGGTCCCATTAGTCAATCTTATCTTCTCCAGATTGGACATTTTTTGCTATGTTCCCAAGCCCATTTATGCATTAGGCCACTGCTTCTAACTTTGTTCTCATTTTGGGGTGGTGTGAGACATGGATCCTGTTCCAGTATTCCATAGGCAGGTGTCTAGTGTTGCCAGTACCCTCTGTGCAAGAGGCAGTATTACCCCATTTAATTGGTTTATTATCTTGTCAAATACCAGTTGATTGTAGGTTGATGGGTTGACTTCTGTATTCTCGATTTAACTCCATTGATCTATATGTCTGTCGCTGTACCAACACCAGGCTAGCTTGATTAGTATAGCTGTGTGGCAGGTTTTGAGATCAGAAAATGAGATGCCTCCAACTTAATTTTTGTTTCTTTAGAAGAGCTATGCTTATTCTGGGTCAGTTTCTTTTCCAAATGAACTGGAAATTGCCTTTTCTATTTCTTTGAAGAATGAATTTGGCATCTGTATTTGAATTACACTGAGCCTGTAAATTGCCTCTGATAGGATTGCCATTTTCAAAATGTTAAAAATTCCCATCCATGAACAGGAAATATTTTCTCATTTAGTTAAGTCTCTTGTTGTTTATTGTAGTAGTGTTTTGTAGTTTTCCTTATATAGATCTCCTGTGTCTCCAGTTAGGTTCATTCCTAAGTATATGGTTGGCTATTTTAAATGGTATTGCTTTCCTAGTAACCTTTTCCATGCTTTCTTTGTTGCTCTATAGAAATTCAACTGACAGTTTTTTGTATATTTATTTTATATCCTGTCACTCTACTAAATTGGTCTACTAATTCTAACAGGCTATTTTGGTTGGATTGTTGGGATTTTCTATTTATTCATCATGCCTTCTTCTTATAGTAACAGTTTCACCACCCCTTTTCAAATCTGGATGCCTCTTACTTTCTTTGCTTGCCTTATTGACCTGGATGGAACTTCCTATACAATACTGAATATGAGTGGTGATTGTGGGCAGCTTTGCCTGTTATTTGCTTTCACGGGGAAAGTTTTCAGTCTTTCTCCATTGAGACCTGTTAACAGCCAGAGGATAAAGAAAAAAAAGAATACCTACATGGAAGTTAATAACATCTTGCTTGAGTATGACTGGGTTACTGAAGATGTAAAATATGAAATAAAAAGTCTCTAAAAATTAATAAAAATGAAAATATAACATCAAAACGTCTGGAATATAGCTAAGGCAATCCTCAGAGGTTAGTTCATAGCAATAAGAAAACACATAAAAAAGAAGAGTAAAAATAAACTAACTCAACACTTAAAGCAACTAGAAAAAATAATAATAGACTAACACACAGCCTCTAAAAGAAATGAAATTATAAGGATAAGGGCTAAAATCATTAGGATATAAAATGGAAAAACTATTGAAATAACCAAAATCAGAATTCAGTTCTTGAAAAGGTTTAAATGTCTATTCTATTTATAAAATAGACAAATTAAGAGACTTAACAAAAGAAAAGAAATAAAAGACACAAATAATTCAAATTAGAAATGAAAAAGTTAGCATCACATTAGAACCAGCCTAGACTAAATTGATACTATTGGAATATTATGAGAAATTATACTCTGATAAATACAAAACCCTGGAGAAAATGGCTAAGTTCCTAGAAACTCACACCCTATCCAAACTGACACAGACAGAAGTAGAACACTTGAATAGATCCATAACAAAAGAAGAAATTGAGCAGGTCACAAAAAGATTTCCTGCCCCCCCAAAAAGTCTAAGCCAGATGGATTTATGGATGAATTCTACAAAAAAAAATCATAGCTGAACCTTCATCAAGTCTACCTAATTATTTTTAAAAATAGAAAAAAAAGGAACACTCCCACAGTCATTCTGTGAGGTAAGCTTTGTCCTAATATGAAAACCAGCTGAAAATATTATAAAAAAAAAGAAAAATATAGATCAATATCTATCATGAACATGTTGTTGTTATATGCCGTCAAGTCACTTGTGACTCACAGGGACCCTAGGTACAACAGCCCTAAACTCTGCTCTGTCCTGTGCCAATCGCACTGTCTCTGACACTCCCATCCCTATTACCCCAGTCACTGAATCAATCCACCTCACAGAGGGCCTTCCCCTCCTGCACTGTCCCTCCACCCTACCAAGCATGACGTCCCTCTCCAAGGACTGGTCCCTCATGTCCAAACTATGTCAGACGAAGCCTCGGAATCCTTGCCTCCAAAAATCTTTAACAAAATCCTGGTCAATAGTCACCAACAGTATATAAAAAATAATGATTCATCACTACCAAGTGGGATTAATAACAGGGATGCAGGGGGATGGTTCAATATAAGAAAAACAATGTTATTTAAAACATTGATAAAACAAATAACCAGAACTGCATGATCCTATCAATTGATGCAGGAAAAAGTCCTTGACAAAATCCAACACATTTTTTTATTAAAACACTCAGCTAAACAGAATATGCTGAGAATATCCTCAACATAGTGAAAAGTATATACACAAAACTAAGATCCTTTTTTAAAATTTCTTTTACAGCATATTCTTTATGAAAGCAAGCTGTCATATCTTTGTCCTGTGGGGCATCTCGAAGTTCAAATTGCATATATTTTGTTTAGCAGTGAACACTTAACATCTGTGCCATCCTGACTCC
Organism: Elephantulus edwardii; assembly: GCF_000299155.1. Taxonomy (NCBI): domain Eukaryota; kingdom Metazoa; phylum Chordata; class Mammalia; order Macroscelidea; family Macroscelididae; genus Elephantulus; species Elephantulus edwardii. The sequence continues at coordinate 11,802,813 of NW_006399790.1, read as the reverse complement.
TTTTTAAAAATGCTTACGTTTCACAAAAAATAAGTACAAGTGAATGAAATACTATTTAAACATAATCTTGTACTCATGATTTTAGGTAGTGTTTCAAAGAATTCAAAATTACTTTTACAATCTTTGACATTACATAAAAAAGATATTTTCTCACACAGTCCCCTTTTCTCAATCTGTCTCTGTTAGATCATGTTAATGAAGGTGAAATTATCAACTATAATGCATATAAAAAGGAACCTGGGTTGCATCATGGATTACATATTGGGCTGGTAATTGAAAAGGTGGCAGACTAAATCAATCCTCCACACCATGGGAAAAAGACGAAGAGTCTCTTCCCATAACACAGTCACGAATGGACAAATACTGCGTAACACAACTGTTATAAAACAGGACTGAGATGAAGTTGGGTGGAAACTAAGAAAATAGGGGATAAATAATAATACTGCACTGGAACAGATGAAGGAAAGAAGGAATATATGATTAGGCATTATACATATGACAACAGCCCAGAATAAGAGGTACATTGCAAAGAGGAATTGGGGGAGAGAGGTGATTGTGTAACAGTGAATGAATATTTTTTTAAAAAGTGAACTGGGGGAGGGAGGAAGGTAAAATGTGCAACAATGAATGAATGAAAATCTAACTTTCTGTAAGCTTCCATAAAAATCACAATTAAAAGAAAAAAATTGTTTAAAAATTATTGAAAAAAAAATTATTGAGAGCCTCTAAAACCTGAGAGACAGTTGCCATGAGTAGAAATTGATCAGTGGCAGTGGATTAAAATGTGAATACACAGACATCTAGCAAAACTAGAAAAAACAATATTTAACAATAATTTTCCTAAGACAGATCAATAAAAATTAGTGAAAATTCTCAAAAAAATCCTGAGTTTCTACAAAATTCACTTTATTTCTAGTACATAGAGTAAACCAATTAAATAATATAGGTACCAAGGTAAAGTGTTAGCTTTAGTGAAAACTTGATAAGTTCATAATTAGTTCAAATTTTAGAATTCTTAAATTCTCAATTATTACTATGCAAATTAATGAGGGTTGGTTATACTTAATGTCAAAAGAAAATAACACAAGGTTAAAAGAAACCATAATGCTTAGACTTAATCACCTTTGGATAATTTTTTAAAATAATATGTTTTAGTGATTTCCCCCTATACTTATTAAAGCCAAGTTAGAAATTGGCAGGTTTTTCATGTTATCACTTATGTTTAATATTCAAACTTTTCAAATGGAAAAATTACTTTCTCTTGTATACTCAGCACTCAGGCACTCATTCAACCAGGAAATGCCTCAGATCAATGGAATGGATGATAGAATATTAGGGAATGTGTAAGACTCTCTAATTAGCAAAGTGTTCTCCCGTGCTTGTCACAGAAAAGCAACCCTTGGCAGAAACACATGCTCATCTCACATAAGAGGAACAAGGCTTAAAAAAAGCAAATGCAAATGGTGACCTTTAAAAAGTAATTCAAGTTGTTCCATAAAGTGTTTTAAAACCTGAAAAAATAGGCATTAGTTCTGGGAAATAAATGTGACAGAAGCAAGACTGCCTTTATTATCTTATATTGCTATTATTAAAAGAACTCACCCATTGGTTTTCTTAAAGAATCCATTTCCTTTCCTATATTTGCTTTGCTGGTCGAAATGATGAAGTAGAGTTTCTAACAACTAAAAACCAACCTCCAAAACTCAGCACCTCATTGATGGCAAGTCAGAAATACAGAACTGACTCCTTGCTTACTGACCCTTGAACTGATTTCTGAGACTGTAAATCACACAGATTAGTCATTTTTCTCCCCTGGAGCTGCTGGTAGATTAAAAACACGAGTGAGGTTCAATCTTTGACAACTCCCTACAGACTACATCACCACAGTTTCCAAAGAAAAGCTTAGAAATTAGTTAATAATTTATTTTTTTTTCCTCCAGAATTTTAGATGCTGTAATGGTTTGAGGGTATATTAACTTGGCTTCCTATGATTCTCTAAATTGGCCATTTAGATGTGGTCATTCCATTGATGAGGGTTGATATAGTGTAACCATTCCCTTGATGGGATTTGTTGAGAGGTCAATCAACTGAGGCGTTTCATAAGGAATGTGTCTTGCATTGAATCTATAAAGAAGACTGGTGGATCTAGCCATATCAGCTGAGTTTAGATTCATTGGTATCTGCTATTACATGCCAAGGATTTGGAACCTGCTAGGCATGAGTAATTTCTATTAGATAAATCTATCTAAATTGTTGGGTTTGCTTCGTTAGGGTACTAAGCCTAAGACAGATGTTTTGATGGAGCAGAAAGAGAGAAAGAAAAGCACTGTTCATTAACTAAGGACTATATATTTAATACAAGCAAATTATTATAGTAAGAAAGTTTAGCTAATAAAATGTCAAACTTATATGTGAGAAGAGATACCTCTTTCCGAATTGGTTTGCATATAATCATTCATATACATTATGTTTCACTCATGTATATTGTGTTTCATAAGAAACATAAACGCAGGTTATACACATGAATTTTTACCTGATGGTATGCATAGGTATCAGATGGATTATATCTGTGGAAAAAAAACCACTGGAGAAGCTCAATATCAGCTGTGAAAATTAGGCTAGGAGCTGACTGGAACAGACTACCAACTACTCAAATGCAAGTTCAAGCTGAAGCTGAGGAAAATTAAACCAAATCCACGGGAACAAAAATAGGACTTTGAGTTCATCCACCTGAATTTTAGAACAATCTCAGGAATAGGTTTGAGTCCTTGAACACTAACGAGGAAAGACCTAATGAGTTGTGGGAGGATGTCAAATGTATCATCCAGAAAGGGTGCAGACGGACATTACAAAACCAAACGAGAAAAGAAAAGACCAAAATGGATGTCTAAAGAAACTCTGAAGACAGCACTGGAGCACAGAGAAGCCAAAGCACAAAGAAGAATTCAAGATACTAAAGAGCTGAACAGAAGATTCCAAAAGGCAGCATGGGATGACAAAGAAAATATTACAATGAAATGTGCAAAGAGCTAGAGTTGGAAAATCAAAAGGGCTGAACTCGTTGAGCATTTCTTAAGCTCAAGGAACTGAAAAACAAAGTCAAACCTCGAGTTGCTATAATCAAAGATACTTTAGGAAAAATATTAAATGATCCAGGAAGTATTAAAAGAAGATTAAAAGAATATACTGAGTCACTGTAGCGAAAGGAATTGGCAGACACAGAAGAAT
>NW_006399790.1:11795948-11797870 GCF_000299155.1 Elephantulus edwardii | reverse complement strand
AATTCACTTTATAATGCATGTCTTGTTCCAGATTTTTACTTACCATATGTATAATGCCTAATCATTCATTCCTTGAAAATAATCCTTCCCTTCACCTATTTTATTGTATTCATTAATTGCCCATTGTTTTCCTGCTTCCCATATATGCATGCCCATCCTATTTTTATTGCAGTTGTCTTTTTAAAATTCATTCATTGTTTCCTTCCCCAATCCACTTTGCAATTCACCTCTTGTTCCAGATTGTTGTCACACACAAAAAGCCTAATCATATATTTCTTTCAAAGAAATTTTCCCCTCATTTATTCTAATAAAGTGTTCATTATCTATCAATCAACCCTTTTCCTATTACCCCCCAATGCTCCATGTCAGTCTTATTTTATAACAGCAGTGCTATGCAGTATTTGTCCTTTTGTGACTGAGATATTTCACTCAGCCTAAGGTCTTCCAGACTCATCCATGTTGTGTAGTGTTTTACAAGTTCATTGTAATGAAATGTCAGCCGTTTTCACAAATGGTGTTGGCAAAATTGGAAAACCATCTGTAGAAAACTCAAGAGCCACACGTCACACCATACACAGAAACCAACTCAAAGTGGTTCAAGGACCTAGGACTAAAACCAAAAACTATAAACTTCATTAGATGAAAGCTTGGAAGAATCCTAGAAGCACTAACCCACAGCCTGAACAGTCTTCCAAGCATTCTAAAAAACCTACAACCAGGTGAGGATAAAATAGATGAATGGGATGTTCTAAGAATAAAATCCCGATGCACATCCCAAAACTTCTCCAACAGGGTAAAAAGGGAAGCCACAGACTGGGAAAAAATATTGGGTAATGACATGTCTAATAAGGGAATTATATCTAGCATTTATAGAATACTTGAGCACCACAACAAGATAAAGGTAAACAACCCAATTGCAAAATGGGCACAGCCTATGAATAGACACTTCACCAAAAAAGACATTCAGATGGCAAACACATGAAGAAATCTTCAAAATCCCTAGGTATAATAGAGATGCAAATCAAAACAACTATTAGACATCATCTCACCCCGGTAAAAATAGCAAATTCAACAGAGCAGCAAACAACAAATGCTGGCGAGGTTGTGGAGAAACTGGAACCCTTTTTCACTGTTGATGGGAGTGTAATATGGTGCACACACTATGGAAGGGAGCATGGTGCTTTCTCAAAAAGTTGGAAATAGAAATACTATTTGACCCAGCAATTCCCCTACTGGGAATATACCCTAAAGAAACCAGAACTGCCACCCAAGAAGATATATGCACACTCGCTATGTTCACAAGAGCACAGAGTTGGAAACAATCTAAGTCCCCATCAACAAACAAATGGATAGAGAAGCTGTGGTATATTCAGACAATGGAATATTATGCAACACTGAAATACAAAGAACTCATGAAGTATTATACAAAATGTGTGACCCTGAAGGATATTATGCTGAGTGAAATATCTCAGTCACTAAAATAAAAATACTGCATAATACCACTGTTATTGAACAGGACTGATATGATTGTTTGGGGGAAACTAAGAAAAGAGGGGATGAATAATGTACATGACATTAAAACACATGAGGGAGAGGACTGTATAAAGAATATATGATTAGGTATTATTGGTATGACAAAAGTCCAGAATAAGAGTTGCATAGTAACGTGGTGCTGGATGGTATGGCACACAAAGGACTGTGTAACAATGAAAGAACTTAATTCCCCAAAGAAAAAAGCAAACTGGGGGTTGGGGGGCAGGGAGAAAAATGTGCAACAATGATTGAATGGAAATCCAAGTTCTTTATAAACTTTCATGTTGTTGTTGTTGTTATGTGCCGTCGAGCCATTTGCAACTCATAGCGAACCTATGTACGACAGCCCTAAACCCTGCTCTATCCTGTGCCAATCTCATTGCCTCTGA
>NW_006399790.1:11782107-11795118 GCF_000299155.1 Elephantulus edwardii | reverse complement strand
CTGTTCTGACGACTGCCTCTTGGTCCAAGTATAGGTTTTGCATTAGCACGATTAAATGTTCTGGGATTCCCATTCTTCTCAGAGTCAGCCACAGTTTGCTATGATCCACACAGTCAAATGCCTCTGCATAATCAATGAAACACATAAAAATCTAAAAAAAACAAAAAACTAACTCAATTTAATTTTTTTCAGTGATGTCTAACATTCCATTGTGTGGATGTGTCACAGATTTTCTATCCATGTGTGATGATGGGCACTTCGGTTATTTCCTTCTTTTTGCTATTGTGAATAATGCTTCAAATAAGCATGGGTGTACATATATCTGTTTTCTTTAGTGTATATTACCAGTAGTGGTATAGCTGGGTCCAACGGCATTTTTACTTTCAAGTTTTTGAGAAAATGCCAGACAGGTTTCCATGGTTGTTGTACCATTTTACATTCCTACCAGCAATAAAAGACAATTCTAATCTCTCCACATCCTCACCAGCATTTGTTGTTTGCTGCCCTGTGGAACTTTACTATTGCTGCTGGGTTGAATTATATCTTATTGTTCTTTTGAGTTGCCTTTCTCTAACAGCTAGGGATTCATGTGTTTGTTGATAATATGATGTTTTTTCTTTGGTGAAGTGTCTGTTTATACCTTTTGCCCATTTTGTAATTTGGTTAATAGCCTTTTTTATTGTTGAGGTGTTGGAGTATTCTGTAAATTCTAAATAGGAATCATTTATCAGTTATATCATTGCCAAATAATGTTTCCCATTCAATCTGTGTGCTTCCATTTATCTGTGCTGGAAAAATTTTTCTATATGGATAAGTATTGTCTTTTTAGGTCTCATTCACCTATTTTATCCTCTCTTGTTTGTAGGTTTTTCACTATGATTATGAGTCTATTATTGGTGCAGATTAGGGCTTTCAGAGTTGTTCCTGGTTTTTCTCTGATGAAATTTTTAGTCTTTGGCTTTACTCCTAGTTCCATAATTTATCTTGATTTGACGTGTATGGTGTGAAGTGTGGGTTTTGGGAAGTTTTCTGCAGATATCCCCTTCTATTCTAGACTATTAGTTAAAGAGACTCTTATTTCTATTTATTTAATTTCCTTGTCAAAGATCAGTTGATCTAGGTAGATGAAATGATTTCTGGAATCTTGATTCTATCCCATAGAATCTGTCTAGTATCACACTGTCTTGATTACTCTGACTGTGTATTAAGATTTATGTAATATCTCCTATCTTTTTTGGTTGCTTTTAGCAGTACTTTGCTTATTCAGAGTCTCTTCCCATTCCAGTCAAAGTTATAAATTGCCTTTTTCATAATATTGAAGAATGGAATTGGTATCTGTATTGAAACTGTACTGAACTTGTAAACTTCTTTTAGTAAAATTGTCATTTTCACAATATTGAGTCTTCCTAACCACAAACATGGTGTATATTTTTCCATTACTCTAGATCTCTTTTCGTTGTATTCTTTTTGTCTGTAATTTCCTTTATATAGGCCTTCTAAGTCTCTAGTTAGATTTGTTCATATTTCTTTCATCTGGAGAATAGCAATTATACTTGATATTGGTATTTCTTATTTCATTTTCTATATTCCCTTTATTACTGTAGAAAGAACTGATTTTAGTATGTTGATTTTGCATCCAGCTGAATCAATCCACTATGTCCAACAGTTTTCTTGCTGAAATCTTTAAGGCTTTTTTTCTAAATGTACTGTTATATCAACTCTCTGCGTTATGCAGATGACACTACCTTGCTTGCTGAAACTGAGGAGGACCTGAAGCACCTGCTGCAGAGGGTCAAGAACTGCAGACTCCAATATGGATTGAGGCTCAATGTCAAGAAGACAAAGATTCTCACCACTCGACCAACTGACAGCACCAGGATGGATGGTGAAGAGACTGAGATTTTTCACAGCTTTAGTTTGCTTGGCTCCACAGTCAACATTCTTGGCACCAGTAGCCAGGAAATTAAAAGGTGCATTGCCATGGGAAAGTCTGCTGTTAGGGACCTCTCCAAAGTACTGAGGAGCAATGGTGTCTCTCTGGAGACTAAGGTGCGTCTGATACAGGCCATGGTCTTTGCAATCACTTGTTATGCATCAGAGAGTTGGACAATGACCAAAGAGGATAGAAGGAGAATTGATGCCTTTGAGCTGTGGTGCTGGAGAAGAGTATTGAGAATACCATGGACTGCTAGGAAAACAAACAGATTTGTCCTGGAAAGGGTTAAACCAGGTGGCTCCTTGGAGGCAAAGATTCTGAGGCTCCGTCTAACATACTTTGGACATGTTGTGAAGAGAGACCGGTCCTTCGAGAAGGACATCATGCTTGGGAGGGTGGAGGGACAGCGCAGGAGGGGAAGGCCCTCTATGAGGTAGATTGATTCCGTGACTGGGATAATCGGGATGGGAGTGTCAGAGACAGTGCGATTGGCACAGGACAGAGCAGAGTTTAGGGATGTTGTACACAGGGTTGCTCTGAGTTGCAAGCAACTGGACAGCACATAACAACAACTGTTATATCACCTGCATATATAGTTTTACCCCTTCTTTGCCAATTTGGATGGCTCTAGTTTCCTTCTCTTGCCTTACTGCCTTCACTGGTACATTAAATACTGAATAGGAGTGCTAATAGTGGGGCATCCTTGCCCACTATTCTCAACAGAAATGGCTTTAATCTCTCTCCAATGAGGAGGAGGTTGGTTTAGAGTGTGTAAATTACACTGAGAAATTTCCACATGATTCACATTTTGTTGAGTGTTTTTATCAGGAAAGTGTGTTGGATTTTGTCATAAGTCTTTTCTCAATCAATTGAGATATCATGTGGTTCCAAACCTTTGCTTATTTTTTCACAGTGAATGTAAATTTTAATTATAAAACAAAAGTATGAACAATTTTAAAATAATCTCAATTATTTGGCAACTCATCACATCATTGCAAGAGGCAAATTTGATCTTGAGAAAAGTTTAACCTTATGAAAACCTGAAGTTGGATAGTCTGCTCTGCTTATGGGAGATAAAACATGTTTAAAAAAAGAATCTGGCATCAGCCAGCTTCTATCGTGAAATCATGTCTAAAACAACCTAAAATATGGAGGCTCCGCAGACAGAGCCTTCACGGCTCTTGGGACGAGTGTGGGGATAGCAGACTGGCCGGTCGAGCCGGGCAGGGGACAGAGGAGCCTCTGGGCAGGTGGCGGGAGCAGACTCCATCTGACCCAGGACCCTCCTGTCAGCGGGGCTGGGCGAGGAGTCACAGCTGCAAATAGAATCTAAACCATGTTACATTCGTAAGAAATTGTCACAATTGTGGACAGAAAAGCAACGGGGGGCGGGGGGTGTCTCTCGCTAAGCTACTTCACTGGAGACATGCGAGGAGGTCTGACTTTCCCGCCAGATCCCTGGCACAGTTACAGGGCAGAGTCCTGGAAAATCCCTACATACGGCCGCACAGCACTTAAAATCCTCTTATTAAAGAAAAAATTACAAAAACAATAAAATAAAATAAACAGATATAAAGTTCACAGATAAGTTTTCTCTGTAAAATAAAGTGTTCATCGATTAGCATCACACATAGAGTAAAATATAGCCTATTTTTACATGTTCACATACTGTAAACAGGTGACCCGGCAGCCTGGGAAGGCTGGGCCTGAAAGGTCTGCCTTGGTGAGGGGTCATATTGGGAAATCCCAATTTTGAAATGTTAAAATATACAACTACTTTGAGTTGAGATACAAAGTAAACTTATTTTTCTTTATCTGAAAGAAAAGTACATAGTATCTTTTATGAACAATCGTTTATAAAGCTGTTTAAAATATGACAAGGTAAAGCTGGCATCTAGGAAATGACAGCACATGCAGCTCCGTTTCTTGGTTTAAAAACAAAAAAAGAAAACCTTTGGCTGGGACCCCTCCTCCTGCCAGGGTCTCCCCAGCCATCCGGCCCGCAGTGCTCAGAATTACAGCTTCGCCTTTTTCCCAGGGGCTGGGGCCTCCTCCACTAACTGCTGCTTGTCCCGTGTCCGGGTCCCTGGAGGGCTGGCTTCTCTCTTGCGCTTGTTGGAGGTGGGGGAGATCTGGGTCTTGGATCTATGTGCCTCTGATCTGGTGGTGGACCGAGTGGTGGCTCCTGAGGGCTCCTCCTCCTCTTCTTCTTCCTCTTCCTCATCAGATTCCTGATTGATACGTCTTGTCTTCAGATGCATCAGATACAGATTTCTGGTGTTTTCTTTCTGGCTCTGAGGATTTGGACTCATCGGAGAGCGTGAGCGACTGCCTGGGCTTCCTTCCTCTCCGACGTGCTCCTGTCCCGGCCTTTTCTTCACCATCGTCAGCACTTAGGCTTCTTTCTTGTGGGCTAGCTGTGTCTTTACTGGATTCATCTGTTTGTATTACTTTCACTTTACTGTTAGGTGGAGATTGTTCGACCATGCCAATGCTGGGGTCTGGCCTGGTGTCCTCTACAGGGGCTTCTACAGGGTGTTTCTGAGGCCTCCCTCTTTTCCTTTTTATAATCACAGGCTGATCTTCCTCCTGGGATTTCAGGCTGTCCTTTTCATTTTGATCAGTCTTGTCGCCCATGGTGTCACCACAGCTGCTGTCATCTTTTCCTTCTATGGCCTTTGGAACAGTGTTACTTGACTTACAGCTTGCAGGCAGTTCTTCTGAATCACCAGAGCTCTCTTCCTTTGCATCTTGTGACTCCATTTCTGAGCACTGTCTCCGTATGGAAACTATGCCATCTGGATTATCATCTAGGTCATCGTCTGAAGACGGATAATGTCTCTTTCGTTTTCTTCTAGCTGTATGCAAACCTTTGCTTTTAAATTTATTGCTTTTTCCTTATGTTTGCAATCCTGTAATGAACCCCACTTGGTCTTTTGATATAGTGTTGTATTATTTTGGCTAGGATTTGTTAAGTTTTTTTGCATCTATGTTCATAAATCGCGATAGGAAATTCTGCTGTTAGGGACCTCTCTAAAGTACTCAAGAGCGACGGTGTCTCTGTGGAGACTAAGGTGCGCCTGATACAGGCCATGGTATTTGCAATCACTTGTTATGCATCAGAGAGTTGGACAATGACTAGGGAGGATAGAAGGAGAGTATATGCCTTTGAGCTGTGGTGCTGGAGAAGAGTACTGAATGTACCATGGACTGCCAGGAAAACAAACAGATTCATCTTGGAGAGGATTAAACCAAGCAACTCCTTGGAGGCAAGGATTCTGGGGCTTCGTCTGACATACTTTGGACATGTTGCCAGGAGGGATAGGTCCTTGGAGAGGGACATCATGCTTGGGAGGGTGGAGGGACAGCGCAGGAGGGGAAGACCCTCTATAAGGTGGATTGATTTGGTGACTGGGGTAATCGGGATGGGTGTGTCGGAGGCAGTGCAGTTGGCACAGGATAGAGCAGGGTTTAGGGCTGTTGTGCATAGGGTCACTATGAGTCGCAAACCACGCGACGTCACATAACAACGACAACAATGTTCATAAAAGGTATTGGTCTATAATTTCCTGTTTTGATGGTTTGTTTACTTTTCTTTGATATGAGGGTATTTTTGCTTCATAGAAGGAATCTTGGAGTATTCCTTATTTCTCTCTTTTCTGAAATATTTCCTGTAGAACTATTGACAGCTCTTCTCTAAATGTTTCATAAAATTGACTGGTTTAGCGATATGGTCCAGGAATTTGTTGCTGTTGTTGGGAGTTTTTGTATGACATATTCAATTTCTTCTTTTGTGATGGGTCTGTTCAGGTGTTCTGCTTCAGTCAGTGTCAGTTTTGGTAGGCTATGAGAATCTAAATATTTATTTTCTCTAGGTTTTAATATTTGGTATAGTTTATCCATAGATTTCCATTATTATTCTTTTCATATTAGTTGATACTTTTGTGAAATAACCTCTTTCATTTATTCATCAGATTATCTGTGTCTTTATTTTCCTTTGTAAGCTTTGCCAATAGTCTGTCCATTTTATTGGGCTTTTGAAAAACCAACTCTTGTTCTTTCTTGTTCAAATGTTTTTCTGTTTTCTATTCCATTTATTACTGCTCTAATTTTTATAATTCCCTTTCTTTTAGAAGTTCTTGGGTTAAATAATTTTATTCTTTCTATCTTTTTTGATGTGTCTGCATTGCTATGAATTTGCCTCTAAGGACTCTTTTAACTGTATCACGGAGGTTTTGGTAAGTTCTGCTTTCATTCTCATTTGTTTCAATAAAGTGTTTTGTATTTGTTAAAATTTAATTCTTTTTCTGTTATCCACTCATGTTCAAGAAGGGTATTGTTTAGCTTCCAACTTCATTTTGTTTCTCTTTTATGCTCTTTTGTTGATTTCTAATTTTATAAAATTAGAAATAATATCAACTCAATCTGTATCCTGAGAAAATTATTTGAGAAGCTGGACACTATGAAGAGGAATGTGGCATTAGGATTAGAGGAAGACTCATCAATAATCTTCATTATGCAGACTATATAACCTTGCTTACTGAAAGTGAGGAGGGCTTGAAGCAGTTATTACAGAAGATCAAGGAATAGAGTCTTCAGTACGGATTGCATTTAAATGTCAAGAAAACAAGTATTCTTACCACTGGACCAACATTATGATGAAAGGAGAGGAGACTGAATCTGTCAACACTTTAATTTTGCTTGGCTCCACAATTATCACACTTGTTTAAGCAGTCAGGAAATAAAGAGATGCACTGCACTGGAAAAATATGCAATTAGGGACCTCTTTAAATTACTGAGGAATAATGATGTCAGTTTGAAGACTAAGGCATGGTCTTTCCAATCACTTGCTATGCATATGAGAGCTGGACAATGAATAAGGATGATAGAAAAAGAAGTGATATCTTTGAGCTGTGGTGTTGGAGAAGAGCACTGAACATCTCATGGATGACTAAAAGAACAGGTATGTCTTGGAGAGGGTGCAGCTGGAGTGTTCTTTGGAGGCAAGAATGATGAGGCTTGGCCTCACATATTTTGGGCATGTTGCTAGGAGGAGCTATTCCTTGGACAGGGACATGATGCGAGGAAGGGTGGAGGGTCAGTGAAGGAGAGGGAAACCCTCAACCAGGTCGATTGAAATGGTGACTTCCCCAATGGGCTCTTGTGTATCAGAAAGTGTGTGGATGGCACAGGATAGAACAGGGTTAAGATCTTTTGTTCATAGAGTCACTATGAATCATACTTGACAGCACCTAACAACAACAATTTTATAATATTGTGGCTTGAGAAAATGTTTTGTATTATTTTGACTTTTTAAAAAATGTCTTGAGCTTTCTTTGTGACTTATAATCTATTCTGGAGAATGTTCCCGGCAAGCTGGAGAAGACAATTGTTAGGTGTTACTGAGTTGAGTGTAGAATCTAAGGCATCAATTCTTCTTCTATCATCCATTTTTGTTGTCCAGCTCTTACATGCATAGCAAGTGGTTGAAAATACCATAGCCTAAATCGGGTATACCTTAGTCCTCAAACTAACATCATTACTCTTCAATAATTTGGAGATGCCCTCCACTGCAGACTTTTCCAGTGCAATATATCGACTGATCTCCTGAATGATAAAATTATCAAATTGTATATATTCAATGATTTACCAATCACAAATACTATTTTTTAAGCATAAATGGTAAATCTATACATGTACTTCACCTGATGGACAGCCTAGGAATTTAATCAACTACATCTGTGGAAGGAATCATTGGAGAAGAAAGCATACTGAGCGGCACATTACCCTGTTATATAAGATACAGTTGGTTAATTGTATAATTAATTCTTAATTTTCTTGGTTTAGTTTCTTTTTTCTCATCTTATCTTTCCTTGAGAGTGGTGTATTGAATCTATTACTACTATAGTGTTGTTGTTTATTTTTTCAGTTCTTTTAATGTTTGCTTTGCGTATTTTGCAGCTCCATCATGTAGTGGATATATTTTTAAAATTTATTTCTTTTTCATTTCAATGAACATCTACAGAGATTTTGGAATTCCATTCATTCATTAAGGTTATGTCCTCTTCTATTGATCCTTTAAGCATTACATGATTTCCTTTCTTGTCCTTTATGATGGTTTTTACCCTGAAGTCTATTTTGGATCAGAGATTAATATTATTACTCATAATTGTTTTGTTTGTTTGATTTGGTTGCTATTTGCTTGGTGTATTTTTATATTCTTTGATTTTTATCCTCTTATCTTTACTTTTTATGTGTGTGTGTTGTAGATAGCATATTGATGGGCCTGTCTGTCTGTTTTTAAATCCAATTTAATACATTTTATTTTCGCTGGTGCATTTAAACCATTAACATTTAGTATAATTATTGAGAGGTAAGATTTTATTGCATTCATTTTGTAGAGGCCTTTTTTGTGTTGTCATTCATTGCTTTGATCCATCAACTTTCCTGTGGTGTCTCTGTGGTAAGTACTTTCTTTAATATCTCTTGCAACTTTGGTCTTGTTTTCAGGAACTTTCTTAGTTTCTGATTTTCTTAGCATGCCTTAATATATCCATCATTTCTGATGGACAGTTTCATTGGATGCAGTATTCTCAATTGACAGTTGCATTCTTTGAGTGTTTTATTTATATCATTCCACCGTCTTCCTGCTTACATGGTTTCTGCTGAGAAATCAGTATTTTATCTTATTTGCTTTTTTTTTTATGTGTTACTCTTCATTTTCTCACAGCTTCTTTTTTAATTGTTTCCTTGTCCTTGATTCTGGCAAGTTTGACTATGATATGCCTTGATCTTTTTTCTTTTGGAATTTTTTCCACCTGGAGATTGCTCCACTTCCTGGATGTATATATTTCTCATTTTTCATGATACCTGCAAAGTTTTCTTCTACTAACGCTTCCACTATTTTTTCAGTGTGCTTTTTTGTTGGTTTTTTTCCCCTTCTTCCTATTCTGGAATTTCATTATGTACATGCTATTCCTCTTGATAGTGTCCCACATTATTTTTAGGCTTTCTTCATTTTAGATTCTGATTTTTGCTGTAGTAGATTTAGTGCTGAAAGCTTTATCTTCTTTTTTATCTACCTTGCTCATCTGCTCCTCCAACATGTTATAGCTTCTGAAATTTTTGTCTTAATAGTCTGGATTTCTGTTTCTCTAGGTTTCTAATGGATTTTATCTGCTTTGTCTTGTAATTCCTCTTTAGTTTTTCTTGTGTTGTTGTTACGTGCCATCGAGTGGCTTGTGACTCACAGTAACTCTATGTACAATAGATTCTTCCAATTCCTTAATTTTTATTTAATTCATTGAAAATACTTGATCATTGTTCTTTTTAATTCTGTGTTAGGAAGTTCAGTCAGGGTTTCTGCCTTTAGCAGAACCACTGATTCTGGTTTTTAATCTATTTTGGTGGGTATAATCTTGTTTTGGTTTTGTGAGACATTTGAGGTAGACTACTTCATCTGTATCATTGCTGAGATAGTTTTTCTTGTCAGAGGTCCACAGGTCTTCAGCCTGGCAACCGTGGCTGGGGAGCTCATTGATTCAGGGGAGGGGAGGACAACTATCCCTTGATGAAGTCCTCTCTGGTCCTGGGACTGGCAGGAAGACTTGCCTTGGCTCCAGCAAAGGGAAGGAGAACTCACCCTGCCTAAAGTCTTCTCTAGTCCTGGCAAGATAGATTTTTTTTTCTTTTTTTAGGACTCTGTAATGGTTTATTGTTGTTATTTACTATCAAGTCAGATCTGACTCAAAACTCATCCTCCAGTGGGTTTTCAGAGGCAATAAATTTCAAAAGGAGAGTGCCCAGCAAATTCAAACTGCATACTCTCATGTTGCAACACAGCTTCTTACCATTAGGCCATCAGCGCTCCCTTTGTAGTAGTTTAGGAACTGCAAAGGTTATAACTAATCTGGTTTTCAGTTACTGGCATTCAATGCATAAAATGTATTCTTGAACTTGTCTCTGCATTCAGTTGTCAAATATTCTGGGTTGTATTTTGACTCTTGTGAACTTATTGTGAGGAATACTAGTGTCATAATGTATAACATATTGGGTGCTAAACAAAAGTTCAGCTTTTCAAATTGGCCAGTTGTTCCTAAGGAGAAAGACGAGCATATGCTCCTGTAAAGATACACAAACTAGGAGACCTATGAATAGAAATCAACTGCACTGCAGTGCTCTTGGAATTGGTTTTTTTTTTCCAGCGTTAATTTGAAATTTAGTATGAGGAATTGATGATCTTTTCCATAGTCAGCCTATGGGAATATTTCTGAAGAATTTTGAGTTCCTCCTCCATCTCTTCCTACAGATGTAGTTGATTTTATTCCTCTATATTCCATCAAGAAAGTTCTAAGTATATAGGTATCGTTTACATTTTTTTGATAGTTGCAAGGAATAAGACCTTGATAGTAAAAATGATATCATAGGATCTCCAGCCTTTTTTATATCACCAAAGTCATATTTTCTGACTACTTACCCTTAATTATTTTCACTTTTCCAGAACATCAATTATTATTAATGCATCATGATTGCCTATTTGATCAACTTCAGATAGCAAAAGTTAGTAGAAATTTTCCATTTTTTTTGTCTTTACCTTTGATGGTGATTGTGAAAATTTAAATAATATTCACATTAGCATGTTTTGCTTATTTTCAAATCATTGTGCTTCATATATCCATGTACTTCAAGAGGTATCTCAAAATATTCGATTTGATGATCAATAAAACCCCATTCTGTACTTTGTCATTTCTTGCATAGAAGGTCAGCAACTGTTTATTCCATTTGTTTTTTACAAGTATCAATATTCTTAGATGCATACTTCACACATTGCACAATCTAATTAATAATGTATATTTAAAACTTTCTTCTTATTATGAAAGTATTCTGGTAGTCTAGTGGTGAGAAGTTGTGCTGCCAACTCAAAGGCAGGGAGTCCAAAACCACCAGCTGTTCCATGGGAGAATGACGGGCAATCTCGTCCTGTGAAATTAACTCTGAAAAACTCTTTGAGGGTCTATGACTCAGTTCCCGCTCAACAGAACATAACAATAACTTCTTGAGTTGTTTCACATCAGCAAAGAAAAAACCTTCTTTGAGTGAAACTCTTACATTAAGATATCCTTTACTTTGAAGAGCCAGCTCTTCTCTGGCCAGCTTTTCAGCTTTCCCCCCTCATTTTCAATTAATATTTTTATTCATATACACTGAGTTTCATGCACATACATTATGTTTTCTACAGTCCTTCATTTACATCATATTTCATTCATTTATATTGTGGGGTGTTTCCACCTGTATGATCCTCTTACTAATGACTACATTTGTGAAAGCATATAAACCAGCTACCTATTTATGTTTTGAATGCCTTCAAACTTGAGAGTGTCATTTTCTGGGACTATATCAGACAATGTTTCACTGTTATCTGTAGGGTTTTAATGAGACAAATATCAAATATTTCAGAAATAGATTTCTAGTGCTGCTTCCCTGTTTATCTCAGTCTAGAAGCTACAGTGAAATCTGTCTATCATGGCTGAATCTACAGATGTTTAAAATACTGGTGGCATATATTCCAGCATCATAGCACAAGGCACCACATTCTGACTAACTGAAAGATGAATGGTGAATAATTATTTATTTATATGATAAATGGATACTATAGACTCTGTGTGTGTGTGTGTGTGTGTGTGTGTACCAGAAAATAGAATATACAAGTGTCCAGGGCTTTCATTCTTAGGGTCGCTAAGAGTCGCCTATCATTCGACGGCACTTAACAACAAAAAACAATATGATGTTATTAAATGCAATCAAATCAACTATGACTCATTACTGTCCTTTAACTTTTCATATAAATTTTTGAACTAGCTGAATTTTCTATGTTTAAAAAAAGCTTGCTGCATTTTTTCATATTGTGTTGAATCCAAAGATTATACAAGGATAAAATTCAAAAGGGGAAGGAAGGAAGGAAGGAAGGAATAGTATAAAAGGTTTAATTGAATTAAAATCACAGGAAAGGTGTAGGAAGGGTGTGATTGCATTGTGAATATTTTAACTAATACGATAAAATATATACGAAAAATTGAATGCAAAATAATTTGCTTTGTAAACTTTAACTCAAATTACAATACCAAATGATGAATCAGGGACATTGAAAAGATTATATAGAATAGATTGATATTGTAGCAACATCAAGTCTTTCCATCAATATCTTTATATCTAATCTATTTTTATATTTTATTTCTTTCATCAGTATTTATAGTTTTCAGCAGGCAAGTCCTGGACAAATTTTGTTGAATTTATACATAAATACATTGAGGTTTTGTTATTATTGTAAATGATGCTGTTGCATTAATTTCAAATTCCAATTACTCTCTGCTGATTATATCTAGGAATACAAATGATTGCTGTATATTAACCTTGCATTCTGCTAACTTATCAAACATTTATTATCTAGGAACTTTTTGTAGTTTTCCTGGCATGTTTTACATTGATAAATGCATGTAAGTAAAAATGTTTTATTTCTTGATTTACAATCTATAGGCCATTTACCCCCACTCACCCCCACCTCTTATCTCTTTTTCTTTCCTTTCTCTTTTAAAATTGTTTCATCCTATCCCAAGTAAACTATTGAAAAGAAGTCATAAGAAAACTAACAGTCTCGCTTGGATTTAATCTTAGGTTGTATTCAGTCCTCCAAAAGTAATTATAAGTCAGTTGTAAAAAAAGAAGGAAGTGTGTATTTTTAATAGATGCAAATTATAAAAGAAAAGAAGTTTTCATTTATTCCATGCTTGCTATAAGTTGTTAGCATAAACTGAGGCTGGTTTTCTTTTTTCTTTTCTTTCCTTTTTTTTCTCTTTTCTTCTTTTTATCTTAGTGTTCCTAGACTTTGATTCAGAGGTCCTATTACAAGTAGTCCATTTCCTGAGAATGTTTGGTTATGGTTAAGATGCAAGAATGATATTCCCCTCTTGGTTCTAGTAGGTAAATGGATATATTTTCAGTATATATATATATATATATATACTCACATTGAACTACCATCTGCCAAATACATCCATGATCATGGGTGTAGTCCTTTT
>NW_006399790.1:11765284-11782007 GCF_000299155.1 Elephantulus edwardii | reverse complement strand
TATAAATACTCACATTGAACTACCATCTGCCAAATACATCCATGATCATGGGTGTAGTCCTTTTCACTTGCCTATATTTGTTGCCTTATATATCTGAGCCTGTATCTACCTACAAATTACTGTTAGTTATTACTGGTACATATAATGGTCCATCATTGTCTTTCCCAGCTCTCTGTATCATACTTTTGTGATATTGTTCTGTTGCTGTTACATGCTATCGAGTTGATTACAACTCATAGCGAGACTATGGACAACAGATCTCAACCTTGCCCCATCCTGTGCCATCCTCATCATCTCTGATATCCTTGAGCCAATTGTTAGTCACTGTGTCAATTCACCTTGTTAAGGGTCTTCCTCTCTTTAGTTGACTGTCTACCTTTCCAAGTACAATGTCCTTTTTCAAGGTCTAGTCCCCTCTAAACAACATGCCGAAAGTATGTGAGATAAAGGTTCTCTTTATACGTTATACTAATTCCTCCTTATTTAATGTATAGCCTTTATTTCCCCCTAATTTATTAAGTGCCTGTTATCTATTTACTAATTTTTACTCCAGTATCCATTCCTGACAAACATCTAGGAATTATTCTATTTGGGTTTAAACCTTTATTTAGCTTTTTATATATTAGTGATTTTATACAATATATTTGTTTTTGCGACTGACTTTCTTCACACAGCATAATAAATCCTATATCAATGCTATGTAGTGTTTAAAGAATCCTTCGTTATTCTTTAGCATTGCATTGCATTCTACTACATGTCTGTATCATAATTTGCTTATCCATTCACTTGCTGATATGTACTTAAGTCATTTCTATCTCTGCTATTTTAAATAATGTTGCAATAAACAAGGGCATGCAAAGCATGATGTACTTAGCATAACAAAGACATGCCATAGCTCTTATCTCCTCCTCACAGAACTCAGCCTGCTGGAGGATCTGTTCTGTTTATAGATAGGAAAGCTATAGAGATAAGACACATCCCTGGCATACACTCTTCTCAATTTTGAACCATGCAGTGTTCCCTTGCTCTGTTCTGATGACTGCCTCCTCGTCCAAGTATAGTTTTCACATTAGCACGATCAAGTGTTCTGGGATTCCCATTCTTCTCGGAGTCAGCCATAGTTTGCTGTGATCCACACAGTCAAATGTCTTTGCATAGTCAATGAAACACAAACAGACATTCCACTGGTACTCTCTGCTTTCAGCCAAGATCCATCTAATATTAGCTATAATATCCTTAGTACTATACCTTTTTCTAAACGCAGCCTGTACTTCTGGCTATTCTCTGATGATACGCTACTCCAATCATTTTTTGATCAATTTCAGCAGAATCTTGTTTGCATGTGATACTAATAATATTTTTAGTAATTTCTGTACTCTGTCGGGTCACCTTTCTTTGGAATGTGAACAAATATAGATCTCATCCAGTCAGCTGGCCAGGTGGTTGTACTCCAGATTTCTTGGCAGAACTTGGTGAGTGCATTCAGGGCCAGCATCTGCTTATTAAATATTTTAATTGGCATGCTGTTAATTCCTAGAGCCTTGTTTTTTGTCAATTCTTTCAAAGTAGCTTGAATTTCTTCCTTCATCACCACAGGCCCTTGCTCACACATTGTTTCATGAAATTCTTCTGTGTTCACCAATTCATTTTGGTATACTGACCTTATATACTCCACTCTTTCCACCATCTTTTAATGCTTTCTGGATCATTTAATATTCTGCTCAAAGCATCCTTAATTATCGTAATTTGAGGCTTAAATTTGTTCTTCAGTTCCTTAAGCTTAAGAAATGCTGAGCAAGTACAACCCTTTTGATTTTCTGATTCCAGCTCTTCGCACATTTCATTATAAAACTTTACTTTTATAACTTTTTTTATTACTTTTTTTTATTTTTAATACTTTTATAGTTTTAAAACTGCACTACCCTTGGAAATCTTCTGTTAAGCTCCTTAATTTCTTGGTTTCTTCCCTTTGCTTTGGCTTCTCAGCACTCTAGTGCAATATTCATAGTCTGATTTGTCACCAGTCTTGGTCTTTTCTTCCTCCCTCTATCTATGTAATGACATTTTGCATTCTTCCTGGATGATATTCTTGATATCCTCCCACAGCTCATCTGGTCTTTGCTCATGAGTGTTCAAGGTCTCAAATCTGTTCCTGAGATGGTTTTAAAACTCAAGTGGGATAGACTCAAGGTCAAATTTTGGTTCTTGTGGATTTGATTCACTTTAACTTCAGCTTGAATTTGCACATTAATAGTTGGTGGTCTGTTCCACAATCAGATCCTGGCCTTGTTTTCACAGCTGATATTAAGCTTCTTCAATGATTCTTTCAACAGATGCAATCGGTCTGATTCCTAAGCATACCATCAGGTGAAATCCATGTGTACAGCCTGTGTTTGTGTTTCTTATAAAAATATTTGCAATTAAAAAATCTGTACAGAAGTCTATCATTCTATCTCTACTTTCATTTCTGTCACAGCTTTTGCTTTCCAGTCCCCCATTATTATTAATGCATCATGGCTGCATGTTCAATCAATTTCTGACTAAAAAAGTTGGTAGAAATCCTCTACTTCCTTCTCTTTGGCTCTAGTTTTTGATGCATATATTTGAATGATATTGGTATTCACTGGATTTCCTTGTAGGTGTATAAATATTATTCTGGCACAACATTGTATTTCAAGATGAATCTAGAAATGACTTTTTTGACTATGAAAGCAACACCAATTTTCCTCACCTTTTCATCTCTGGCACAGTAGATACTACGATCATCTGATTCAAAATGTCCCATGCCAGTGCATCACATTTCACCAATACCTGATATATCAACATTTACACTTTATTTTTTTTCTTAACAATGTCCAATTTTCCTACATTCATGCTTCTCACATTACATATTCTAATCACTAGTGTCTGCTTACAACTCTTCCTCCTCCTTTGTGTTTCCATATATGAGGTCTCAGCCTCAGTACACTGGGTTTTCAAAGGCCTGTTATTAAGTTCTTTCTTTCCTGCAAAGGATTTAATTTCTCCTTCATATTTGATGGAGAATTCTGCTGGGTATATGATCCTCGGCTGCCAATTGTATTCTTTCAACTTTCTGTATATGTCATCCCATTGCATGGTTTCTGCTGAGAAATCAGAACTTAATCTAACTGTTTCACCTTTGTATGTGACATTTTGTTTTTCTCACACTGCTTTTAGTATTCTATACTTCTCATTTAATTTGTAGAATTTGACTATGATATAGCTTGATGTTTTTTTCTTTTTGGGGTCTTGTCTATGTGGTGTTCACAGTGCTTCTTGACTGTGAGTTTCCCCACTGTCAAAACACCTGTAAAGTTTTCTTCTAGTGCTTCTTCCACCATTTTCTTAGTAACTTCCCTGTCACTCCCATGTTCTGGACTGCCAATCATATGCATGTTGTTCCTTTTGAGATCATCCCATATGATTCTAATGATTTCTTCATTTTCTTTGCACCTCCTCTCTGATTTTTCTTCTAGTATGTTTCCAGTGAGGCTCTTGTCTTCCAGCCCACTGATTCTCTGTTCCTTATCTTCATTTCTTCTTTTTTGTTTCACTAGCATGTTGGACACTTCTGCCATTTGGTTTTAATATTCTGTATTGCATTTTTATGCTTTTCTTTTATTTCCAGTACTGTGTTGGCTGTACCCTCTCTGTCTTGTTATATTTTTAAAATTTTTGTACCTCTTTATCTATACTATAAATTCTTTCTTCCATATTTTGCCTTTTCTACCATGACTGGTCAAGGTCAATATATTTCTTCTGGATTGTTGTATCTAGGATGCAGCAACAATGTTTGGCTGGAGACTAAGGTGCACCTGATCTGGGCCATAGTCTTTGCAATTGCGTGCTATGCATCAGAGAGCTGGACAGTGACTAGGAATGACAGAAAGAGAATTGATGCCTTTGAGCTGCGGTGCTGGAGAAGAGTGCTGAATGGACTGCTAGGAGAGCAAACAGGTTTGACCTGGCGAGGGTGAAACTAGGCTGGCTCCTCGGAGTCAAGGATTCTGACGCTTCATTTGACATACTTTGGGCATATTGCAAGGAGGGACGAGTCCTTGGAAAGGGACATCATGTTTGGGAGAGTGGACGGACAGTGCAGGAGAGGAAGACCCTCACTGAAATGGGTCGATTCAATGATTGTGGCAATGGGAGTGGGTGTTTCAGAGACAGTGAGGTTGGCACAGGACAGAGCAGGGTTTAGGGCTCTTGTATATAGGGTCTCTATGAGTCCCAAACAACTCGACGGCACATAACAACAACAAACAATGGCTTCTGCTGTTTCTTCCATCATTTATATCTTCTTCTGTAGCTGTTCAAACATCAACATATTTTTTTCTGGTTCTCTTTTTCTAAGGTATTCATTGAGTCTGCTTTACTATGAGAATTGCTATTTTGTTTTTCATGATGACTGAGGCAGACTGCTGTTTTCTTGAGATTATGTGAGTCTTTTCTGAGTAGATGTTAGATTGTTGTAACTATATCACTCCCAGGGTATGGCAATGTTTTGTGAAGAATCTGTGTTTTCCCTTCTTAGGGAATACTATCCGAAGCAGGATAACTGTTGCCCTCCAGAAACCACAGCTCCACCCAGCCTCTTCTGCTTGAGCTAAAGAAATCCCACATGATGTAGCTAGCTATACAGGTGTGTTCAAGGCCAAAGTACCTGTGATAGTGGTGCTCTTGGCACAGGACAGCAGAGCAGCAGTGGCCAGGTGTGGTCTCCACATGATGGGTCTGGTTGATCTGGTCTAGTTCCCTGGTATGCTCATGCCTTATAGCAGGTTGTGCCAAGTTTCTTGTTTTATTTTAATCTGTAAGAAAGCAAAAGTGTTTGTTTGCTAGTATTTATTTAGGGACTACTTCCTTGACTCATCAATACTTTATTGCTGTTGTTGTTGTTGTTATGTGCCATCGAGTCACTTGTGACTCATAGCAACCCTATGTACAAGAGCTCTAAATGCCATTCTATCCTGTGCCAACCTTGCTGTCTCAAACACATTCATTCCCACCACTTCACTCACAGAATCAATCCCTCTCATCGAGGGTCTCCCTCTCCTGTGCCGCCCCTCCACTCTCCCAAACATGATATCCCTCTCCAAGGACCAGTCCCTCCTTGCAACATGCCCAAAGTATGTCCGACAAAGTTTCAGAATCCTTGACTCCAGGAGCATTTTGGCTTCACCCTCGCCAGGACAAACCTGTTTGCTCTCCTAGCAGTCCATGGTATATTCAACACTCTTGTCCAGCACCACAGCTCAAAGGCATCAATTCTCTTTCTATCTTCTCTATTCACTGTCCAACTCCATGAAGCATAGCATGTAATTGCAAATATGATAGCCTGGATGAGTGGCACCTTAGTCTCCAGCCTGCCATCGTTGCTCTTCAGTACTCCATCAATACTGAGAAAAAAAAATAATTTTCTTTATCTTGGTACTTACTAGAGGTCTTATCTTAATTTGTATCTTTGGTCTCCTTTCAGGTCAGAAAATATATTTTATAATATTTTAATTATTTAAGAATTTTAAATCCATGATTTTCCATCCTGATTAGCATTCTGTGATATTCATCAGTATAGAAAACTAGGTTGAAAAGAATATGCATTCTGATAATGTTTGTTAGTTATTTGTAAATACTAATGAAATCAAATTTGTTGGTAACACTCTTGACATTTTCTATATCCATGCTGATTTTATCTTCCATTTTTTATTATTAGTGATATTGTTATCAATAATTATCAATTACTTTTATACCTTTTTAAAGATTTTTAAAAATCTATTTTATGTGGGTGAAAGTTTACAAATCATATTAGATATTTTTCAGATAATCATTCATAAATTAACCAATTTTTAACTTGTAGATTTATCCTTTCACGTAAATTAGTTTGTTTATTTTTAAGCACTATTGTTAGAACCATGCATATTTTGAGTTGTTGCATCTTCTTGGTGCATTTATTGGTTTATATATAGAGTCTATAATACTGGAGAGATATAAAATCCTCCAAAATTCACTGCCAAAACACTTGTTTTACAAGCTTTGGGTTACTTTTAACAATATAACGTCTATCATTTACTCAATTATTAAGTCTAATAACTGATATTTTATATATTTTCTGGAGGAATTTTTTTCTAATTACTGGGAGAAATAGAAGAGAAAGCAAAAATATCTCATTGTGGCTTTAATGTGAAACTTTCTAATGATTAATGATGTTGAGCATCTCTTCAAATGCTAAATTGCCATCCATTAATCTTCATGATAAAATCTGATTTCATATGTTGTCCATTTTTATTAGTTTGTCTTTCTTATTATTGAGTATGTGTTTTTTTAAAAAGTATATATTTTTTGGTTCAAGTCATTGTCAGATATATATTCCATGTATTTATCCTAAATAAAGACATCTGCTTTTATTCATTAATAGCCTTTTTTGAGAAGAAGCTTTTCTCCCCCTTATTTTATCTTTATTTCAATTTGCATGAAAGTTTACAAAGCAATTTGGTCATCTATCCAATTATTCATATTCACTGCTCTTGTCTTTTTTAAAAAAAGCTTGCTTACCCACCCCAGCCCACCCTCACCAATGATTCTTCCATCCACCTTGGGAATGGGAACTTCAGTTTCATCTATGGTCATTTATTATCTTCTATAAAATGTTGATGTAACATAACAAATATATTAACAGTTTACAATTCCTAATGAAAAGCATATAGTTTGCTATAATAACTTCCAATGTCTCTATTTTTAAAATTCCTTATATATGAAGATAACCTACTTTATTTTTAAGAACCACTTTTAGTTGCTGTGAGGCCTAACACCGTGACACTGGTGTGTCAAATATGTTAATGATTGGCTACCCAATACGGACAGAGAGTGGGGTGGAGCTCCCCGATTAAAACAAGCATGGAAGGAGGAATGGCATCCACTTCCATAATAGCTTGCCTCCGGAAACCCTATGAACCTGGAGAGAGGATGAAAGGCACCCAAGCGTCGAGGACTCTCCTTCATAGGGTCACTATGAGTCGTCTGAGACTCGAAGGCACTTAACAACAACATATGCTACATAGAAACTTGTACAGAAATAAGGAAGGAATGTATTTAAATTCCCCTTTGATTTTTAATGGTGTTGGCCATCTAGATTATTTCCAAGAAGCTCTTCGATATTTTATAAAAGGAAAGAAAACTATCCATTTATTCCTAATGAAAATATTAATAGTATCATGGATAGCATATTAGTATTAGTTTTAGGTAAAATTAATGATACTGTAGAATTCTATTTTATGTATTCTGTGTATACTTTCTAGTTTGTAAGTACTGTTGTCTGATCAATATATATAATAAATTTTTATCTACTTTATAGAATTATTTTAGTATTTAAAATGACTATAGAGGTTTATCAGTTGATATTTAAGAGCTTTAAACTTTAGCTTTTAGTTATTCACTACTTACTCCTCTGGATGAAATTTTATTTCAAATTATAGCAGTCTTCCAACACAAAATATCATCTTTATGATCGTTTGGAATTCCAGACAACCTGGAAATGGATGGGGAAATGATGAATGCAAAGGGTTTGGTTTCTGTCCACACAGTGGCATTTGAAAGAAAATTCTGAAAACTTTCTTCGAATTAATCAGCCATGGAAAATCCCAAGCAGTACAGTTTTATAGTAACATACCGGGGACTGACACACAACTGGACAGCTTTATTATCCACATCATAGCATGTTGGTTTTGTTATTTATGTACCCTCAAGTCGAGAACAACTCATAGCTGACTTTCCAGCAGGTTTTCAGAAGCAATCAATTACATAGAAGGAGACTGCTCTTTGTTCTAACATAGAACAGCTGGTGGATCTCAGCCAGGTTAGTTGTACAGCACCTTACCCACTAGACCACTAGATCTCCCTCCATCCTGTTTGTCAGAAATACTTTGTAGTAAGAAGAGTGGATTGCCTCACTATATATCTCAGGGTGTATCTGTTCTGATTACTTTTTTAGTAGTTTTTGGCTGACACATGTCTGAATTTTACAGAAGTAGATTGTCAGACCTTACTAATGGAGTGCCACTGGCTAAGTTTTAACTGTCAATCTTTCCATGAGTATCAGAGCACAAACCACTTGTGCTACACAAGGGCTTTCTGCTAAGATTACACTTAACATTGTAATCAGTTTTACTCTGTTACTCAGAAGATTGCTATGATTCTAAATCAACTAGACAGCAAGGAATTAGTGTTTTCAGGTTTGGGGGAATGTTTGATATTTTACTGTTGTTACAGCTTACAGTCTCTTTTGTTATTAATGGGGCTGAACTTTCACATATTTTCATTTCTATTGACCATTTGAGATCCATATTTATTAAAGCATCAGTTCTAGCTTTCCATTTGTTTTCATGTTGGATTTTTTTTTCTCACTTTCTTTTTTTATTTGTAGGAGTTCTTTAGTTCTTTTCAATGCACACTTTTGGCCAAATATCCATGTTAGAAATGTCTTTCTCCTCCTTATGGTTTTCTCTTTTACTTTTAAAATGTGTTTTGATGAAAATATATTCATTATGTTGTTGTTAGGCACCATCAAGTCGTAGACGACCCATAGCAACCCTATGAACGGAAGACCTGAGCACCGTTCATAGAGTTTCTGGAGGCAAGCCATTTCGGAAATGGATGCCACTCCTGCTTCCAGGCTTGTTTTAATCCGGAAGCTCCAGCAAAACTGTCCACCACAGGTAATGATTATCACATTTGGCACATCAATGTCATAGTGTTTAGCATCACAGCAATCATGAGTCACCTCTGTACAGCAATGCACAGACCAGTGCTATACCACGTAGAAGAATGTTTGACAGCAAAACAATTTGAACCAGACCTGAGGGCTGCAGATTAAAATCACCCACCTTGGAATTGGTAGCATAACTTTCTGTCCACTAGTCCAACGTAGCTATCTCTCTGTTGTCATTATTTTTGTTGTTAGGTGACTCATAGCGACCCTATGAACGAAACAAATTAAATAGATATTTTCTTACTTCCTGGCTGGTGATTTTTTGGATTCTGTTCAGACAAGTTTTCCCTGTAATGAAGGAGCCCTTGTGGTATATTGGTTAAGGGCCTGACTATAAACCCAAAAGCCAGAGGTTCAAATCCATCAGCTGCTTGATGGTAGAAAGATGTTACAGCCTAATTCTGTAAAGAGTTACAATTTGGAAATCCCATAAGGAAAGTCTTATTCCATCTTAATGTCACAGAAAAAAATTCTTGAAAAGCACAAGCATTCTTTTTTCCATTTATTTATACTGTTAACAGTATTCACTAACACATAGGTCTATTTCGGATTTTTTTTTTTTGTTTCAATTTGTTTATGTTGTTGGTGTTGATGTTATATGCCATCAGGTTGAAACTGACTCATAGCTGAAAAGTATGAAGTATGTTGCTATTATTAAGTGTTCTCTGGTCAAATGTTCTTTACAGCAACCCTATGTCATATCTTTTACTATCTTCATGATCTCTTCATGCTCAAGCCCATTGTTTCAGTCCCTTGGTCAATCTAGCCATCTTTCCACCACCCCCCTTTCTTTTTTTTTTTTAATGTGATGTCTTTTTTTCCAAGAACTGGTTCCTCCTGACAATATTTTCAAAATATGGGAGACAAAATTTCACCACCTTTACCTCTAAGGAGCACCCAAGTTGTATACTTCTTTCAAGACAGATTTGTTTGTGGGTGGGTGTTCGTTGTTTGCTTTTGTAGTCTAGGGTATATTCACTACTCTATGCCCATATCCTGGAAGCAGGAGCGGCATCCACTTCCGAAATGGCTTGCCTCCGGAAACTCTATGTACAAACAGTGCTCAGGCTTTCATTCATAGGGTCGCTATGAGTCATCTACGACTTGACGGCATTAAACAACAACTACATGCCCAAATCACAATTCAAAGGCTTAGACCTTCTTTGATTTTCTTTATTCCTTATTTTATGCACCCTTACCGGTACAGATGGTAAAACTTTATCTCACATGCTTTGGAAATGTTGTCACGAATAAAATGTTGTCCTTAGAAAAAGACATCATACTGGGAAAGGTGGAGGGTCAGAGAAAAGAGGAAGATCCTCAGAAAGATGAATTGACACAGTAACTGTAACAGTGGGCTGGAGAATATATTAAAGAAGACAGGACAGGGCAAAGTTCAAAACCTCCCAGAGGTGCATGGTTCGAATCCACCAGATGCTCTGCCGGGGAAGGAGGGACAATCTCCTCCTGTACCAGTCAGATCTGATTTGACGGTACACACACACAAAAATATTAAAATTTAAAAAAATATTTGAAAAAAAAAGTTCAAAACCATTGTTCACTGACTCACTCACTATGAGTCATAGTTGACTTGATAATACTTAACATCAACTACATACATCCACTTTAACAAACTGTCTCTTCAAATCTTTTGCCTGTGATCTAATTGGTTTTATTTCCTTTCTTATGGAGGAGGAGCAGGGCTAACTCAATGGCAGCTAACAACAGCTGCTGATACAACAGAGTTCTTTATTCTAGAACAAAGATGTAAGTCACATAAATGATTTGGAAATTTTTTTTTCAGTTGAGTGCATTAATAATTTGTATCCTAAGGGAATTCTTATTTTGACAAAGTTTTTTATATTAACAAATAAGCTTGTAGGATAAACATATCAATGTCACATATTAGATAAGCAATTGCAAAATTATTAAGAAAGTGAAATTTATTTTCTGTATTAATACTAAATGGATGCTCTTTTTTTTTGGTTAGGACCAATGAGGATGTTTGCTTGGAAATGATTATGGAATTAATGACCTCATGAAGGGCTTTGGATTTAAAACGTGGTTGGGCCCTTGAATCTAGTGTTGTTATAGTTTGGGGGTACATTCTCCTAATTCATACAGTACTCTTCTGTCAAATTGCCATAGTGAGGTAATCTGGGTTTGCTATGATACTGAGCCTTGTGCCTTTGGGGTGTCAAATACTATAACAATTGTCCATGTTAGACAGTGTTTGGTGGAGCTCCTTGTTTAAGACAGGTTTGGAAGCAGGAGTGGCATCCACTTACTAAACCACATGCCTCTGGAAATTCTATGAACTTACTAAAACAACAATAGTTATCAAAAGACTTCAGGCCTTTTGTTCATAGAATCATTAGGAGTCATGATCAACTCAACAGCAATCAACAACAACCTGCTTGTTGTACCATTCTGAAAATTACACTGTATCTTATCATTATCTCCTAATAATTGTATTTCATCTAATCCATCAAGACCAATTTGATAAAAATATACCAGATATTTTGTGTATTATAATTGGTGTTGTAGAAGAGAATGTGCATAGATAATTGATTAAAATAACAAAAAAACCAACCCAATGCAAACCAATATGCCTTGTAAAATTACACTGAAATCACAGTTTTTTTAAAAAAAAATCTGTTCTTATAATCATTTCCGAGTTATTGCTTTTCAAATGAATTGTGCTATCACTATCTTAGAAAATACTAAAAACTAAAATATTTTTGAAATAGCTCTAAAGTAATATTTTTATCTAATATGAAAAATGAAGATATATCTAGTAACAATGACTTAATACTCTATTGGAGATAATCAAATATCTAAATATGATTCCATCTCTTATTAATAAGGCTTGCTAGAAGATATACATTTAGCATTACCTTAACTTTTATATCATTTGTAGAAAATACTCTTCCATGGTTAAAAAAAATAGTATCACACAGTGTTATTTTATATATTATATTCCTAGTAAATATCTGCTTTACCAGTTTAAACAGGCTGAAATTACATAACAAATATTTTTCCTTGCCTGTGATGAAATCTTGTCTACAATTTAATCTCAACTATCTGTTAGTCTTTTAAATACCCAAACATATTTTATATATTAGTATAATTACTCATAGAATATTTAAGTAATTTTAAGTTAAATGTGGATTAATAAATTGCATCAGAAAGATACATTACCACTTCTATAACATTTTCATTTGAAAATTTTTAATATTTAGAGAATCCCATCTGTAATTGAGAAATGTTAGAATGATTTACCTATCATAATATCTAGTCATTGCATAATGATACTATATACAAAGAATATAAATTTTGAACAATAAAATCATCTCACATAAAATAAAATTCATCACCCTAATTCTTCTTAGAAACACAGATTCCCTCCATAAGATACATGGGTGATTGGGCTTTTAATTTTGCATAAAACTGTTCTGAATAAAGAACATCTCTATTAACAAGTGCCACATAATTATTTCAAATGTTACCTCATTTATACAAAAAAAATAAGAAAAGGCAAATATATAGACAACTATGTTTCATAGTAGTTATCAGGAATGAAAGAATATAACCTACGGAGTACTGAGTTTCATTTTATGGAATTAGAAAAATCATATTTAGTAAGGGTTAGATTGTACAACTGATTGTTGTAAGTGCTGTCGATAAGTATACACCATTAAAAAGTTGAACTGGAGAAAGTGGTGTAACAGATATGCTTAAAATAATGACCTCTATTCCCCCAACTAAACTATAAATAGCTGCTGAGGCTGCTTTTGTATAATATCTCACAGGATATCATATCTTGATTTGGAGGGTTAGGCTCATGATTTCATTGGATGTCACAAGTCCAGTGGTTCCATTCTACTATTTACTTCATTATGTAGTGCCTTGAAAACTATTTGGAAAGCTTTTCAAACCAAGGCAGAATAATTGGCCTCTATTCTCCTGGAACCAGACAGGAAAAAAGAAAATCAGGAATAGCAGAAGGAAATGGAATGTATGGCTAATGGTCGCCATGAACATATGAGGAGACAAAAATAAACTCATTGGTATCAATTTACCAGTATTAAATATTTTGACTAAGGATTCTGCAGGAAAAGATAATCCTGATGAAAAGGAAGATTATAAAACACAAAATTTCAAATCCTCACTGATTCCAGCCTTCCTGGAGTAATGGAGACTGGATGAACCCCTGAAATAACTGCCCTGAAATGATCTGTAAACCTTAAATCAAAATATCCCCTGTAGTTTTCTTAAAACCACACACTAATTTATCTTAGCTAACAAAGAATGACTACATTAAGTATTACACTCTTTTAAAATCTGCCCCTATGGGACCAAATTGAGAACTGAACTCAAAAGATTAGATAGAAAATCTAATAGGTAATAAGTTTATGTTAATGAAAGAAGACAACTCACACATACACACACAAAAGGAGGGTAAGAATGGTTGTGTAATTCAAATAACTTAGGGAGTGTCACTGAATTGTACACATACATTTTTAACTGGTATATGCTTTGTTGGTGTATATTCTCAATAGCACTGAAACAATAAACTATGAACAATTAAATGTTTAAAAACACACAATCTACTACATGCCATAGTTTTGTGGATTTGTTGGAAGTTCAGTGTTATATATTCTCAGCTGAAGCTCTAGTCATGAGGCTGCATTTTTCTGGTAGTTCAGTTGACTTAGAAATGTCCAGGATACAGCTATAATGGCTGGAATGACAGGGAGTTGGCTAATCCAATCCTTCTCCAGGTGGACTCATTACTCAATAGTATGACTTGACCTTTTTTTACATAGTTCCTGGCTCTCAAGATGGAAAAAGTGGAAGCCTCAAGAGCTTCTCCCAACACAAGACTTGATGATGATGATGATGATGATGCCACAAGACCTTTTATAAGGCCTGGTTTGGAAAGCTCAGACCACTAATTTATCAGTCAAAATAAATCACATAGCCAGCCCAGATATCAGGGGAAAGTAAATAAAATTCATCTCTTAAGGGAAGAGTGACAAGTTTATACAAAGATGGGAATAATTGCTGGTAGAATTTTTTTATACTATCACCTTAAATCACAGATAGACATTCCTCTGGTATTCTCTGCTTTCAGCTAAGATCCATTTAACATCAGCCCAAAGTACTGAAGAGCAAAGGTGTCTCTCTGGAGACTAAGGTGTGTTTGATACAAGCCATGGTCTTTGCTATCACTTGTTATGCATCAGAGAGTTGGACAATGACCAGGGAGGATAGAAGGAGAATTGATGCCTTTGAGCTGTGGTGCTGGAGAAGAGTATTGAGAATACCATGGACTGTTAGGAAAACAAACAGATTTGTCCTGCAAAGGGTTAAACCGGGTGGCTCCTTGGAGGCAAGGATTCTGAGGCTCCGTCTAACATACTTTGGACGTGTTGTGAGGAGGGACCGGTTCTTAGAGAGGGACATCATGCTTGGGAGGGTGGAGGGACAGCGCAGGAGAGGAAGGCCCTCTATGAGGTGGATTGATTCAGTGACTGGGATAATTGGGATGGGAGTGTCAGAGACAGTGAGATTGGCACAGGACAGAGCAGAGTTTAGGGCTGTTGTACATAGGGTCGCTATGAGTCGCAGGCGACTCGACGGCACATAACAACAACAACAACATTACCTTAAATCGTCTGTCTACCACAAACCACTCCCCTCTTAGACATAAATATGTATATTGTATGCTTGATGTTCTTGGGGATAGGAATCTCATCCTATTGTGGCATCAACTTGAAATCTATGATTTTACTACCTGCTCAATGACTTGATCATACTGTATCTACAATCAATACACTTGATACTAGCAGTCAGGAGACATATTGCCCTGGGAAATCCTTCAGTCAAGGACATCTTCAAATTACTGAGGAGCAGTGATGTTAGTTTGGGGACTAAGGTGCACTTGATTCAATCACTTGGTATGCTGCTGAGTGCCAAACAATGACCAAAGAGAACAGAAGAAAAACTGATGCCTTTGGACTCTGATTTTCGAGAAGAGTACTGGATATTGCATGGACTGTCAAAAGAACAAACAGTTATATCTTGTAGAAAGAAGGTACATACAGAGTGTTCCCTGAGGACAATGACGGTAAAGCTTCGTTTCACATATTTTGGGCATACTGCTAGGAAAGGCTATTCCTTAGAGAAGGATATCATACCTGGAAAAGTGGGAGGAAGGCAAAGGAAAGGAAGATCCTCAGCAATGTGCAATGACATAATGACTTCTGCAATGGACTCAAGTGTCTTCAAGATCGTGCAGTTGGCACAAGGTAAGACCAAGGTCAGGTTTGTTGTTCATAACGTCATATTTGACTCAACAACACCTAACAACAAGATGGTACAAAACTCTGCAAGTCTTTCTAGTACAGCAACTGTAAGAAAATTCCGCAATCATAACAGTAAAAGAAAAACAAGGACAGATATACATTACTAAGCTATAAAATGAAAAAACATGCTAACCACTTGTGGGTTGCTGTGATTCTGGAAACTATGCCAACAATATTTCAAATGTTAGCAGAATTACCCATGTGAAATAGGTTCATTAAAACTTACATGGAAAAGTTTCATTATCCATGTACATTTCATTGTTTATGTACAATGTTTGTGGACACTGGAACTTAAAATGAACAAGTTTCTTTGGAGCTTACAGACTAAGACTAGGAAGAAAGATTGGTCATACAGTTCTGAATCAACAGGTCTTCAAATATTATGTAGATAATTGAGCAAGACTGTAGATAGCACTGGAGATACAGCCCTTAGAATTGAAAATACTAAAAATGAGAAGGAGTCACAGCAAACATCTACTAATAATTTGAACGTTAAATGTATAAAATATGATCTTTGGAAAACTGCAGAGTTGTCAAAAGTTAAATGGAATACATAAAGATCAACATTCTAGAAATTAGTGAGCTGAGATGGGCTGACATTGGTCACTTTGAATCAGGTAATTATATAATCTACTATACTGGGAATTGAAGAATAGCATTACATTCATATTTTAAAATACCCTTTCAAGATGCATTCTGAAGTGCAATGTTGTAAGTGATATCTATATGCATAAAAGGAAGATTGGTTAATACAACTATTATTCAAACATACTCACCATCAACTAAAGCCATAGAGGAGGAAATTGTGGGTTTATACCAATTTTTGCAGTGTGAAATTTATCAGATGTGAAATCAAGATTAATTAATAATAATTGATGACTGGAACACAAAGTCGGAAACCAAGAAGAAGGCCTAGTAGTCAGGGATTATAGACTTGATAGAAATGAGGATAGAGACCATATGATTGGGTTTTGCATAAACAATCATTTATTCATTGTAAATACAGTTTAAAAATTACAAATGGACCTACACAGGAATCAGACTGACTACATCCATGGCAAGAATCACTGGAGAAGTCCCATTATCAGTAGTCAAAAACAAAATGAAATTAAAAAAAACAACATTAAAACATGTCCACAGACTCAAAATAGGACTTGAATCTCTCCTACATGAATAAGAGAAAGCATTTCTAGAACAGTAGATAGACACAGAAATATCAGAAAATCAACCTGGGTTTAGAAGATAGTGTCAGCAATAGTTTGACTAAAACCAGAAAATACCAGAAAAATGTCTATCAATGTTTTCTTAATTATGCAAAGGCATTAGACTCTGTGGATTAAAACAAACTTTGGTCAACACTGAGAAGAATGGTAATCCCAGAACACTGAATTGTGTGCATGTGAAATCTATACCTAGATCAAGATGCAGTTGTGTATACAAAGCAAAGAAACACTATATGGTTTAAAACCAAGAAAGGTGTATGTCAAGGCTGTAAGCTTTCTCTATACTTATTCAATCTGTATGTTGAGCAAATCATTTGAGAAGCTGGGTCTATAAAGAAGAA
>NW_006399790.1:11763822-11764743 GCF_000299155.1 Elephantulus edwardii | reverse complement strand
CAAAACATTATTGCAAGAAACAAAGGGACATGTAAAAATGGAAGCATAAACCATGCTCATGGATAGAAAGACTCAATATCATGAAATTGACAATTCTACTAAAGGCAATCTACAAGTTCAATGCAATTCCAATAGAGATACCAACTTCATTCTTCAATGAGATGGAAGAGACAATTTCTAATTTTATTTGGAATGGAAAGAGACTCTGAATAAGTAAAGCATTTCCGAAAAAGAGAAATAATGTAAGAGGCACCACACTTCCTGATTTTTTTCTTTTGTGTGTGTGTGTGTGTGTGTGTGTGTGATACAATTTTTTTATTGGTTTGCTTACAAAGTTTGTTTACATTGGGTTCCACACTATTCTTCATTCATACTGTGTTTCATACAATCATTCTAATACATTATAAGTTATAAAATTAATCACCATTGGACCTTGCTCATTCATCCTTTCCATTTGCTTCTCTATCTCACTTCACTCACCAAACTGTGCTGCACTATGGTTTCATCCCTACCTATTCTCACCCCTGCACTTCTCCCTTTCCTTCCTTGAGTTCCCATACATATTTTACTAGTTAACCTTCCACTTTTTTTGGGGGGTGTGGGTGTGTGTATCATCTTTCCCCCCCTTCCACTTTTACAGTAATGGTCTTATGCAGCATTTGTCCTTATGGGACTGTGTTAATTCACTCAGCATAATGCTCTCCAGCCTCTCCCAAGTTATGTAGTATTTTTCAAAATCGTTGCTTCGAAGTTCTGCATAGTATTCCATTGAGTGAATGTATCACAATTTCACAGCCCATTTGGTTGTAGTTAGACATTTGGGCTATTTCTATGTTCTTGTGATGTTGAATAATGATGCTATGAACATTGCTGTAAAAATCTCCATTTGTGTCTCAGTTCTAATTGCTTATATTGGGGTGT
>NW_006399790.1:11756262-11762277 GCF_000299155.1 Elephantulus edwardii | reverse complement strand
TATTTCTTCCAGTTCCACGTCTCTGGAGCATTTGCTTTCTTAGTGGTTTCCATTGTTTCTTCAATCATTTGTACCTTCTTCTATAGCTGTTCAAATAACTCATCAGTATATTTCTTCTCGTTCTCTATGTCTAGGTTATTCCCTTTATTTATGGCTTCCATTGTTTCTTCCATTATTTGCACCTTCTTCTGTACCTGTTTGAATATCTCCAAATCAACATCTGCCTTCTAGACTCTGATATTCTTGAGATCTCAAATATTCTCTGGATTTTTTTTGTTTGTTTTGTTTTGTTTTTTAGAAGATTTGCCTTTTTTCTCCACAGTTTTTGAAGCTGCCTGCTGCTTTCTTGACATTATGTGAAGTTTTTCTTGATAAGTGTTAGGTCGTCCCTATTGCGCCTACAAAAGTTATTGTTAGTTCTTATCTTTATACTATTTACTAGTTGCCAAGTTAAGGTATCCAGGCTATGGAGTGAGCTACCCTTTTCTGGCAATATTTGCTTTTCCTAAAGACCTCGAGGTTCTCTCTGTTCTGCACTGCAGCCCTTTAAGAATCTTGCCTTGATGTAGTTGCTTGTCACAAACTCTATCATTCTCCTTCATGTACGAAGCAGTTGAGTGATGTGAGACTAGATGCTCTACTCAAGAAGTTTCCTATGAACCTTTTCTCAGAAGCTTAATTTGTTTATTTGTCTCTGGAGTGGGACAATATAAAGATCAGGGCCACTAGCTCAAGGAGTTTGTATGCAGTGAGTCTAAAGTCAGCCCTCCCTCACACAGAAAGTTGAGAAGTCTTTCTTCTGTGTCCCAATGTCTCTTGTCCTGCTTAGCTCCAAGAATGTCTTTGTAGCTATGAAGGCAAGCATCCCCAGATACAGGGACCTCAGGGAAGCATCAGTCTCATGTCCCCACAAGCAATGGAGAGTGCTCATTTTTGAAACAGAGCCTCACCTCTCTCACCTTTTCTCCTGTAGCCTGATGTCTTCCTTTGTCTTCAGCTTAGTGAGAGATCAACACATCTGTGCTGTTCAAGACAGTATGGTTATGATACAATGACAGACATATAGATCAATAGAATAGAATTGAGAACTCAGAAATCAGCTCATCTACCTTTTGTTTAACTGATTTTTTGACAAGGAGATGAAATCAGTTAAGTTGGGAAACACAGTTTTTTAACAAACAGTGTTGACAAAATTGTAAAAACCATCTGTAGAAAACTCAAGCAAGACCCACATCACAGAGCATACCAAAAAAAAAAAAAACCAACTCAAGGTGAATCAAGGACCTAGGAGTAAAACCAAAGACTATAGAAAAAAGCCTGGAAGAACTCTAGAATCCCTAACCCACTGTATAAACAGTCTTTGAAGCATAATATAAACCCTTCAACCAGGAGAGAACAAAATAGATGAATGGCACCTTCTAAGAATTGAATCCCTATGCACATCAAAACCCATCTCTAACCGGGTAAAAAAGAAAGCTACAAACTGGGAATAAAATATTTGGTAATGACATATCTTGTAAGGGACTCATAACTAAAATTTATAGAATACTCCAGCACCTCAACAAGAAAATGTTAAACAGCCCAATCACAAAATGCACACAGAATCTAAAAAGATACTTCACCAAAGAAGACATTCAGACAGCAAACACATGAAGAAATGTTCAAAATCGCTAGCTCTCAAAGAGATGCAAATCAAAACAACTATGAGATATCATCTCACCTGAGCAACTATAGCAAAGTCCAAAAGAGCAGCAAACAAGAAATGTTGGCGAGGTTGTGGGGAGATTGGAACCTTTATTCACTGCAGGTAGGAATGTAAAATAATGCAATCCATCACTATGGAAGGCAATTTGGCACTTTCTCAAAAAGTTGCAAATAAAAATACCATTTGACCCAACAATTCCACTACCAGGAATATGTCGTTGTTACATGTCATCAAGTTGCCTGTGACTCATAACGACCCTATGTACAATAATCCTAAACTCTGCTCTATTCTGTGCCTTCTCTCATTACCCTAGTCACTGAATCAATCCATTTCATTGAAGGTCTTCCTCAATTGCTCTGTCTCTCCACCCTCCCATGCATGATGTTGCTTTCCAAGGACTGGTCCTTCCTTGCAACTTGTCCAAAGTATGTCAGATAAAGCTTCAGAACCCTTGCCTCCAAGGAGAAGCCTGGATTAAGCCTCTCCAGAATGAACCTGTTTGTTCTCCTAGCAGTCCATGGCATATTTAATACTCTTCTCCAGCACCACAGCTCAAAGGCATCAATTCTCTTTTTATCATCCCCAGTCTTTGTCCAGCTCTCTGACACATAGCAAGTAATTGCAAAGACCATGGCCTAGATCAGGAGCACCTTAGTCTCCAGACTTATATCTTTTCTCTTCAGTACCCTAGAGAGATCTTTGAGAGACTTTCCCAATGCAATTTTCTCTTAATTTCCTGGCTGCTGGTACCATGAGTTTTGATTGTGGAGCCAAGCAAACTAAAGCTGTTGTCAAACAAACTAAAGCTGTTAATAATCTCAATCTCTTCACCACCTATCATGATGCTTCCAATCAACCCAGTGGTGAGAATCTTTGTTTACTTGATGTTGAGCTTCAATCCATATTGAAGGCATCAGTCCTTTATCTTCTACAGCAAGGGCTTCAGGTCCTCCTCAGTTTCAGTAAGCAGACTTGTGTCATCTGTGTAATGTAGGCTGTTGATGAATCTTCCTCTAATACTGATGCCACGTTTTTCCTCATAGGTTCTATCCTCCCAGATAATATTTCTGCATATAGATTGAAAAGGTATGGAGACAGAACTCATCTCTGGCATACTTCCTTCCCAAATTTTATCCATGCAGTGTTTGCTTGTTCTGTTCTGACAACTGCCTCCTGAGAAACCAGAACAACCATCTAAACAGAGGTATGCACGCCAATGTTTATTGCTGCATTATTTACAATAGCAAAGAGATGGAAGCAACCCAAGTAACCCTCAAAAAACAAATGGACAGAAAAACTATGGTATATTCACACAATGGAATGATAATGAACTTATAAAACATTATAAAACATGGACGATCCTGGAGGACATTATACTGAGCAAAATATCTCAATTACAAAGGGACAAATACTTACACTTCATAGCACCAGTGTTATAAAGCAGGTCTGACATAGAGGCTTTGGAGGAGAACAGAATAATAAACATTGTACTGGAACAGATGAAGAAAAGAATTGTTTAAAAGGAATATATGATTAGACATTATACATACAACAGCAGTCCAGAATAATAGGCACATTGCAGAGAGAACCATTCTGGAGTAATTGTGCAACAAATGAATATTAAAAACAAAGTGAACTAGGGGTGGGAGAAGGGTGGGAGAGGGGGGTTACATGTGTAACAATGAATGAATGAAAATATAAATTTTCTGTAAACTTTCATTAAAATCACAATTAAAATTAAAAAAATTATTAAAAAAGAAATACATATCACATTGGGAATCTGCAGTCAGGAATAGCTCTAATGTTCTGAAGAGCAGGGATAATAGTTTAAAGATGAAGGTGTGCCTGATTCAAGCCATGGTGTTTTCAACTACTTATTACATATTTGGAATCTGGACAATGACAAAGAAGAAGAATTGATGTCTTTGAATTATGGTGTTGGAGAACAGTACTGAAGGTTCCATGGACTACCAAAGAACAAACATATTTGTCTTGGAGAAAGTACAACCAAGGTGCTCCTTGAAAGCAAGAATAGTAAGACTTTATCTCACATATTTTGGACATATTTTTGGGAGGAGTCATTTCTTGGAGAATTTCATCAAGCTTAGAAAAGGAGAGAGTCTGTATAGAAGAGGAAGATCAACAACAAAATGTTTTGACACACTGATGAGGTATATTAAGATAGGGCCAGGTTCAGATCAATTGTTTACAAGGTTGCTATGAATCGCAGTCAAATCAATGGTACATAAGAACAAGAATAGTTTCAGAGAGCTCTGGTGATTAACTGATAAAGAGTTGCACTGCCAACCTAAAGGTGGGTAGTTTGAATCTACTAGTTGGTCCTCAAGAAAAAGGCCATCTCCTCCCGTACAATTTTTAGCCTCTAAAAATACACTGGAGGGTGAGCTATGAGTCAATTCCTACTTGAAGATACCTTCCATTTACAAAATAGGAAAAAAAAAATTAAAGAAGCCCCTCAATCACTGATATTCTTGTTCTAAACACCTGTTGACTAACCTGTTAGCTTCAAGGTACCAAAGAGATCATATGAAGATAGGGCTAAAAATCACCGTAATAAGGGGAGCTCTGGTGGCCTAGTGGAAAGGAGCCTGCAACTACAGTCCCAGAGGTGCACGTTTCAAATCCACCAGATGCTCTGCCGGGAAAGGAGGGACAATCTCCCCCTGTACCAGTCAGATCTGATTTGACGGTACACTCACACAAAAATTAAAAAAAAAAAAATCACCGTAATAGTTACTCTTACTAAAAGTGGGAAGATTCCATCTTATAAATTTTCCTTTTTGTGTTTCCAATTGTTTAATTTTATCACCCTTCTATCTTACAATGTATACTTGGTAAGCAGAGGATTCTTTCCATTTTTAAATAACTCTAAAATTTTTGATCCAGATTACTTGGGCTGATAGAATGCTCTTAACACATTTATAGATTCTCTATGAATTTTATTGGGAGTAATTGTATGTTTCATTCATAATTCTAAGATGAATGTCAGGCCACTGTAGAAAAAAAATTACTTTTCTTTCTTGAATATTCTTAAGTCATCCTCCAGGAAGGGATTTTCTAGGAACAAACTTAAATATTGTTGAGGCCTCTATATGTGCTTTTTACAGTTTCATTTTAGATTTTATCTTATACTTTCTGCATTATTTTACCAACTTCTGAATAAGTATCAGCCTTGCTTTTGGTAATTTCTTCTTTTTAAAATATTTTATCAGTTGTTTGATTTTTTTCCCCCACTCCAATTTCTTTGAAGTTCAATTGTTGCTTCTTTAGCTTATCTTTGTTTTTGAAATCCAAGATACTGGATTGGTTGAGACTAAAAGATCACCCAAGACTGTTACTCTAAGATACTGTACAAATCATGAAACCAAACGTCCCTTGAAGGCACATTTTAACTAAGTAGCAGATCAGTTCATAGAATAAAGAATATTACCAGTATGTACTGTGCACCTTTAAAAAATTTAAAAAATAATCTACATGAGGACAAATGGTCATCAATTACTATAAAACAAAGATAAAAGAGTAAGGTACAGTGAAATCAAATTATTGGAAGGTATATATCTAGAAAGTACTTAAAGAAAATGTAAAATATAGTGAAAAATATATCAATATCTCTGAACAATACACATACTAATTGTTAAATAAGAAACTAATTTGATGTGTAAGCTTTCAATGAAAACACGATTTAAAAAAAATAAAATATTCCATCCTTGTAGTATTCTGGAGAAATCTTTCAAGCCAAATTCACAAATCTATTGAGTACATTTTCTTTCATTTTAGCACTGTTTTCAAACATTTTGATAATATATAAAATGGGTTCCTTTTCTTGTGGCTCCTAACTATACCAATTTCCTCAAAATTCTTCTAGTGTCCACTAACAATCTCTTCTTTCATCTTCCAGCTTCCATTGAAAACTTGGTCTCACAATTAGAGTAAATGTATTTGTGTTTTCCTAGGTAAACATTCTACTTCCAAGTACTAGTTTCTCTATCAAGTACGTATTGTAGCACAATAAACTACTCTAAAATATTATGGTGTAAAAATGCAGTGGATATTATTTCTAATGTATCACTAAATACAAGTGTGCGTCAGCAGAATTCCATTTGGGAAACATCCAGTTGCAAATATGACTGCAGTCCTGTAAGGTGCTTTGTTGTGTCGGTTTGTTGTTTTGTTGTTGTTGTTTTTAAGGAAAATTAGTTCACCTATTATTTATTATTTCCTACTACTGATCAGGTGTGCCTGATCCAGGCCATCACTTGCTATGCATCAAAGAGCTGGACAATGACTAC
>NW_006399790.1:11750742-11755649 GCF_000299155.1 Elephantulus edwardii | reverse complement strand
GAATATATTATTAGACTAGACAACATTTAACTTTAGCAACCAATAACATTTAATAGAAATCTACTCATTTTCAACTATATGTATAATATATATACACACACACACACACACACATGCACATATACACATACGATTACATATATATGCACACACTTACATGTATATACATATAACCCATATTCCTTTGGCAATTTCAGGATATAATCCAGATTTAATACACAGACAGCTTAAGCTCTTATATTTCATATAAACTATGAATCCATCATATATTGAGAGAGAGAGCCATAAAACCTTGTCAGATTTTTTTAAAAAGATATTCGTTTATGATCATTTTAATATTGTTGTTCTTGTTATGTGCTGTCGAATCCCCTGTGACTCATAGCAACCTTATGTACAATAGCTCTGAAGCCTGCCTTGTCCTGAACCAGTCTCACTAATGCTGACACACCTACCTCCATTGCCCTAGTCACTGTCTCAGTTCATCTCATCCAGGGATTTCCTCTCTTGCACTGGCTGTCCTTCCAGCCTTCCAAGCATGATGTCAAAAATAAAGGGGATAAACATTTTCAAAAACTTACAAATAAAAGTTAAAATGAAAGATGTTTAATCTTCACTTAAGAATCAAAGTTTTAAGAGTAAAACTTTGTTTCTTCAACATTCTCACTAGCGTGTTTTAATGTATTTTGTGAACTTTCAATTTTAAAATTAGTTGCATTCAAAGTGTCTTATGTATCCTAGAAACTAAAATATGAATTGGAGGTACAATAAACTAAAGGATTTCAAGAGCACATTTTTCAAACCTAGAGGGATGAGTTAGATAAAATCATAATTGAATCCAATTGAAGACAAATTAAATTGATCAGAGCAGAGAAA
Source organism: Elephantulus edwardii (assembly GCF_000299155.1). Classification (NCBI taxonomy): domain Eukaryota; kingdom Metazoa; phylum Chordata; class Mammalia; order Macroscelidea; family Macroscelididae; genus Elephantulus; species Elephantulus edwardii. The sequence goes on along the minus strand of NW_006399790.1, from coordinate 11,754,776 downwards.
CAATTCTCATGCACTGAAAAGAAGCCTTAATTCAGAATAGAGAATATTGAAATAATTACAATCCAAATATACTGAAATAAGCAAAATTCCAATCAAATTTAAACTCTTATGATAATGGCTATCTCTCTTTTAATCTGTTATTGAAAGATTTTTAAAATATTAATAGAAGACAGATTTCTTCATTTCAACTTCAAGGTTAGGAAATAATAATTTATTCCTCAATTCATAGAAGAAATGAATATTTATGGAATCTATGTGCTTATTTTTCAACAAGCCTAATAAACATACACAGAATGGCATGGAAATGGGAGTGGTTTTTAAAAAAATTCTATTTAAAAGATATCATTGTCACAGTACTGTGGATCAAAGAGCAAGTAGGAGAACAAATGGTGAGCACAAGTGAATGTAGAAAATCTCAGCTATGTGGTTGTGGTTGTTGGAGTTAAGGGCCGTCGAGTCACCTGCAACTCATAGCAACTCAGTTTACAATAGTTCTGAAGCCTGCCTTGTCCTGAATCAGTCTCACTGGCTCTGACACACCAACTCTCATTGCCCCAGTCACTGTATCAATCCGTCTAATTCAGGTCTTCCTCTCCTGCACTATCCTTCTACCCTTCCAAGCATGATGTCCTTCTTGAAGGACTGGTCTCTCCTGGCTATGTGCCCAAAATATGTGAGATGGAGCTTCAAAATCCTAGCCTCCAAAGAGAAACTTGATTTCACTCTCTCCAGGATAGACCTATTTGTTTTCTTGGTGGTCCCTATGTTCAAAACTCTTTCTTCTCCAGCACCACAACTCAGACATCAATTCTTCTGTCATTCCTAGTTATTGTCCAGTTCTCTGATGCATAGCAAGTAATTGCAAAGACCAAGGCCTGGATCAGGCACATCTTAGCTTCCAGACTGACATCATTGCTTCTTAGTACTCTAGAGAGGTCTCTGAGAGCAGATTATCCCAGTGTAATTCGTCTTTTGTTTTCCTGACAGCTGGTGCTAAGAGTGTTGACTGTGGAGCCAAGGAAGCTGTAACTGTAATAACCTTAATCTCTTCTCCATCCATCATAGTGCTTCCAATAGGCCCAGTGGGGAGAATATTTGTCTTTTTGATGTTGAGCTTCAATCTATACTGAAGGCTGCAGTCCTTGATCTTCTGTAGCAATTCCTTCAGGTACTTCTTACTTTCAGCAAGCAAAGTTGTGTCATCTGCATAACATAGGATAGGTTGTTAATGAGTCTTCCTTGGATCCTGATGCCACATTTCTCCTCATAAAGCTCAGCCTCCTGGAACACCTAATTGTGCTTATTTTGAAACCAGGATGCAGTTCACTGAACAAAGCTAGGAAGCACTGTTGTTGTTAAGTGCCATTGAGTCATAGACGACTCATGGTGACCCTATGAACGAAAGACCTGAACACTTGTATAACTTTCATCGTTTTTCCATGTCCATAAGGTTTCCAGAGACAAGCTATGTTAGAAGTGGATGTCACTCCTGCTTCCAAGCTTGTTTTTATTGGGGAGCTCCACCAAACACTGTCCAACATGGGTAACCATTATCACATTTGACACATCAATGTCACAGTGTTCAGCATCACAGCAACCATGAATACCTCTCTACAGCAAATGGATAGACCAAGTGATATACCACTTAGAAGAATGTTTGACCAAAAACAATTAAAACCAGGTCTGAGGGCCCAACTGAATTTAAGAACCAAGACATGGTCAAAATCAGGAAAAGAGTATGTCAGGGATGTGTCCTGTCTCCATATCTTTTCAGGTGTGTGGAACTCAATTTAAATGAAAAGTTGTGTTCTGGAATTGTAATTGCTTGCCCATTATTTGTACCTTTTAACATATTCTTCCTACAAAAACAAGTTTTAATGTTCTTAGATAATGTAGGTATTATTGTTAGGTGCTTTCAAATCTACTGTGACTCAAAGTGATTCCATGAACCACAAGCCCAAACCTTGCTGATGCTGGGTTATATCATCAGGATCTCCACCATGCCCAAGTCAATTTTTGTAGCCACTGTATCAATCTGTTTCACTGAAGGTTGTTCCAATAGAGTTACTGTTCTGTTTGTAGAGTGTAAAGATATTTTCACATTCTCTATGATACTCTGCTCAGGTTAAAAATACTATTATTCTAAAGGCAATGGGAAAGATCTGGAGGTGCCTGAAAAACCAGGGTAATGATTGGCATAGTCCAGTGGTTGTTAATTTTGTATAACAAAAAGTGTGGAAATGAAACATAATGTCAATAATGAAGGAAAGTGTAGGAGGGAAATCTGCACAATAAAACAAGCAAACAAATGACAAACAGAAATACCATTATTCTGACTTATGGTATTATGCTCTAGAAAGATTCTAGAGATTCTCCCAGGACATTTACAGTCTCTGAAAACCAGCTGAGAGGTCAGCTATGAATAGGTTCTAACTCCAAGGTAATGACTTTAAATAATGATATTATAGATGCTTTTGGATTGTGGTGTTGGAGAAGAGCATTCAATGTCCTATGAACTGTCAAAAGAACAAATGGTGACACTTTCCCTTACGTATTTCGGGGATATTATCATGCTGGGAAATGTGAATGGTCAAATAAAAAAAGGAAGACCCTAAACAAGATGGTGACAGATGATGAGGATGGCACAGGATAGGACATGGTTTTCATCTGTCATTTGGAGCACAGGTGTGAGTCGAATCAATGGTACCTAACAACAGCAACAATAATTATCTTGTTGTTGTTTTTATGTGCCGTCGAGTCATTTGCGACTCATAGCAACCCTATGTACAACAGCCCTAAACCCTGCTCTATCCTGTGCCAATCTCATTGCCTCCGACACACCCATCCTGATTACCCCAGTCACTGAATCAATCCACCTCATAGAAAGAAAGGTATCTTTTTCTCACTTTCTCTCAAAGAGTGTCTTGCCAGACTTCACAAGAAAGATTTCATTTCATTCACTCACTCAGCTTGCCTTCCAGAGTGGTTGTACCATTTTACAATACCACCGTAAGAATTCCTATCTCCACATTCTCTCCAACACTTATTGCTTCCTAACCTGTTAAACTTTGCCATTGCTACTGGTGTAAGATGGTTTTTCATCGTCGTTTTGATTTGCATCTCTCTCATTGCCAGTGATTTTGAGCATGTCTTCATGTGTCTGTTGGCCATCTGAGCGTCTTCCTCTGTGAAAAGTCTTAACATCTTTTGTCCATTTTGTGATTGGGTTATCAGTCTTTTTCTTGTGGAGGCCCTGTAGGATTCTGTAAGCTTTTGTTATCAGACCCTTGTCTGAGATGGCATTCCAATTTTTTGTTATAGTCATTAAGCTTTCTTTTCACCCTATTGGAAAAAAGTTTTTTAGGTACACAGGGATTGCATTAGACCATTACTGTAAAAATAGAAGGATAACTAGTAAGATGTGTATGAATGTCAAAAGGGGGAAGGGGAGGAAAATCACAAAGTTGTAAAGTTTGGTGGGCAGAGGAAGGGGGTGAAACAGTGAGAGTGAGAGAGAGAGAGAAAGAGAGAGACTTTTGTTATAATTATTTTCACTAAATATAACTCTTGCTTTAATAAAATTTTTAGTGGTGTGACTACTCAGGAGGAAGCTTGGAGGTGAGAGAAATGTTCTACATTTAGATTGTCATGGTGGTTACACACTGAATTATACACTGAAAATGAGTGATATGCAGTAAATTATTTATCAATAAAGTTAATTCAAATTATAAAAAGATATATTGCTACTATGTACTGATTATAAGTGTTAGTAGTCCTAGTTTTAATAACTGAATATAAAACTCATCATTTCACTATCATTGGCATAGAGTTAGAACATTCTCACAGCTGACCTCCAGCAGATTTTCAGATGCTGCAAATCACATGAGTGGAGACCGCTCATCTTTCGGCCTTGAGCAGCTGGTGGATTTGAACCATCTTTCTTTTACTATTTTTATTTTTATTTTCTACTATTAGGGGAGCTCTGGTGGCCTAGTGGCAAGAAGTTGCACTGCAATCCCAGAGGCACACGGTTC
>NW_006399790.1:11746330-11750412 GCF_000299155.1 Elephantulus edwardii | reverse complement strand
AGTTAGTTCACTCAGCATAATGCTCTCCAGTCCCTCCCAAGTTAGATAATAATTTGCAAAATCATTGCTCCTGTGTGCTGTAGAGTATTCCATTGTGTGAATGTACCATAATTTCTCAATCCATTCATTTGTGGTTGGTTATTTGGGCTGTTCCCATGTTCTTGCGATGGTGAATAACGCTACTATGAACACTGGTGTATAAGTCTCCATTAGTGCCTCAGTTCTCATTCTCTCAGGGTATATTCTAAGCAGTGGAATAGCTGGGTCATACGGATTTCTATATTCAGCTTTTTGAGGAAGCACCTAACTGCCTTTCAGAGTGGTTGTATCATTTCACAATCCAACCAACAATGTATAAGAGAATCATCTTTCTTAAGATTAGTAGCACAACTCCTCATCGACTATGCCACCAAAACTCCCTATAAAACTCATACATAGTAATTACATAAATGACACCAAAAAGTAGTGACTATTTTCATTCATGGAGGCCACTGCTCTGATGGTCTTAAAACAATTTTTCTACATTTTTCTCATTATTTTCTCTATCATATTGTAATTATCTACACCTTTGGTGTGATGGTGCGTAAGCAGTTTATTTAAAACAACAAAATCATGTTTCCTAGATTTGGTTTATATTTGTAATATCCCAAAACGTTTTCATACTTTTACTATATATAGGCTCTTTTGGGTTCCACATATTTCATTAGGTACATAAATTTTATTTCTTTTGTATTCAGTTAATTATTAATATATGAGTGCCCTAGTGGCTTGTGTGTAATATGTCAAGCTGCTAACCAAAATGTCAGCAGTTCAAATCCACCAGCTCTCATCAGGATAAACATGGCCATTCCCTTAAAGGTTTGTTTACAGGTTTAGAAATCCAATGGTAGGTTACTATGAGTTGTAACTGACTCTGTGACAATGTTTATTTGTTTGCTTATTAATAAACAGTGGACTTAAATATTTTTTGGCTTTTCTTGGATATACTGGTTCTTTATTATATTTTATTTTACTGTCAAATAACAAATTATTGTTCATACTGTCGTTGGCACAGATGTTATCACCAGTAGAACATTTTCCTTATCAATTACACTATATGTCTTTTTGTATTGTTGCAAGATAAGGAACAGAAGATAGAATTGTGGAGGACAAGTGTGTAAGAATTTCCTGTAGTGACCAATTAATTAATTAATAGAAGCAATCTGAAATGTTACAGATAAATAAGATATTTGTTCAAGTGAAATGGCTTGTTCTCTCAAACAAGAAACCATGGGCTTAACCATCCTGACAATGAATAAAACAATGGAAAAGATGCAATGATTTGTATGTACCAAGTGGTGACTAATAAAGCATGTTGGTACTTAAAGCAGCCTTGGAATGGATAAAAAAGAAGAGGCACTACATAATGATTCAATTATATATATGAAAAAAGGCAGAATAAAAAAATGCTAGCTTTGTTTTGTCAGGTTTTTTTAGGCAACAAAAACACTAACTGTAATTTCTATAGTGCCAGAGATTGGGGATAGAACCCTGATAATGAATCCTAACCCTCATAAAACTTACTGTGCAGATAAATGGAAAAATGGATACAAACTTATAGTATGTAATAAAGTCTATGAAAAAATGTCCCATTATTCTAAGAAATCAGAGGAAGCATGTTTCTATTAATGCTTCATATAAACCTTGCCATGGTCACAATCTCTTACAACTGTCTTATTTGTGTAAATACAATTTTGTGGAGGGGCTATTCTTTAGAGAGGGACTTGATGCTTAGAAAGGTAGAAGGCTGGTGAAGGAAAGGAAGACCTTCGACCAGATGGATTGACACAGTGATTGCTGCAATGAGCTCTAACGTGTCAGGAAGGATGACGAAGGCACAGGATACAACAGGGTTCAGATCTGTGGTTCACAGAGTCCCTGTGGGCCGTACTAGACTCAACAGCACCTAAAGACAACATATGGGTATGCCCACATCATGAATGAATAACACATAAGACCAAATGGGAAAACATTCTATGAAATATGAAGTCACACAGACTGGGAGTTAAGTAAAGAATATTACTCTTCATTCTGCTATTGTTATAAGAGTAAAAAAAATCTACCATGGATAGTCTCTGACCCCTGTGTCTTTTGAGAAAATGTTATCCCAGCAAACATTACGTAACCAAAAAAGCTAGATATTTAAATAAAACTTGACTGGTGCATTAGTAATACAAGCTGTTGTAAGAAAGAAGAAGAAAAAAAAAATGGAAACGCCTATTTTATAGCCTGAAGCAGAAGGTAGACTATGTTTCAGGCATGCCAAATAATTTTGAAATCTAGTTACAAGACAGTGCCACTTGATGACAATTTCAAGCAGATGGATAAGAGCATATGTGCACTATTGAGTATGATTAATTGAATGACCAGGGGTTAGTTTTCTTATAACTAAAAAACAAAAGATAGGGAGAGAGATCTGTGAAGTCACACCCTGCCAAACTTCATGCTTGCAAACTTTTCAAAAACATTATTTATTGACTATATGCAAATCATGCTCCAAGGAAAAGAAATAGTCATTGTGGTTAGTTGTAAACAATTTCATTACTTTTTAAATTCATTTCTTTGGCAGACTGAATATTTTACTTATTTTAATTCAAAGGTGTATGTATTCTTTTACTAATGTATAACAAGTCTAAAGAATGTTAAAAATCAATTAAATGGACAAAATCATCATTTTACTCAGAGAATTTATACTCCTGACCATAAAAGTTATGTTTATGTCTCCTTCCTGAGTCCAGATTCATGCCAGTATCAAATCAAAGCCGCCCTGGTGGCATAATAGGTTAAGAGCTCAAACACTAACTTGAAAGTTCAAATCCATCCCAGAATTTGTTGGGAGCACTATCCATGTAGTAATTACACTCTGTGTATGTCAGAAGAGACTCAGAATAGTGCACTAAAACGTTGAGAAGTCAAAGCAAAGGAAGAAATTAAAAAGTTAAGGTGCTTAATAGAAGATTTCAAAGGGCAGTTTGGGAAGACAAAGCAAAGTAGTATAATGAAATGCTCAAGAAGCTGGAATCAGAAAAACACAAGGGCCAAATTCTCTCAACATTTCTTAAGATGAAGGATCTGAAGAACACATTCAAACCACAAGTTGTAATGCTTAAGGATGCTACAGGCAGAACACTGAATGATTCAGGAAGTACTCAAAGACGATGGAAGCAGTATACCAAAGAGAAGTGCCTGACACAGAAGAATTTGAACAACATATGATCAAGAGGCAATGGTGATGAAGGACTTGGCAAAAAATAAAGCCTCAAGAATTGCTGGAATACCAGCTGATGTGTTGCAACACACAGATGCTGTCCTGGACGTGCTCACTAATAGGTTGTGCCAAGAAACCTGGAGGACGGCCAGCTGGCCAACTGACTGGAAGAGATACACATTTATTCCCATTTGAAAAAATAGATGACCTGACAGGGTGTGAAAAAATTATCAAACAATCTCACTAATATCACACACTAGCAAAATTCTGCTGAAGATCATCCAGAAACAACTTGAACAGTACATTGACAGAGAACTATCAGAAATAAAAGCTGGGTTTAGAAGAGGTCGTGGCACTAGGGACATTATTGCCAATGTCAGATGGATCTTGGCAGAAAAAAAAGAGTACCAGAGGAATGTCTATCTGTGTTTGATTGACTATGCAAAGCCATTTGACTGTGTGGATCACAACAAATTGTGGCTAACCTTGAGGAAAAGGGAAATCCCAGAATACTTGATTTTGCTTATGTGAAACTTATACTTGGACCAGGAAGCAGTCTTCAGAACAGAGCATGGTAACAGTGCATGGTAAAAAAATCAGATAAGGAGTGCATCAGGGATGCATCCTGTCTCCATATTTTTGTAAATCTACATGCAGAACTTTTTTGCATTCCAGTCACCCATTATTATCAATGCATCTTGGTTGCATGTTCGATCAATCTCCGATTGTAAAAGTTGGTAAAAATCTTCAATCTCCTCTTCCTTGGCTCTGGTTGTTGGTGCATATATTTGAATGGCAGTGGTATTCACTGGACTTCCTTGTACGCGTATAGATA
>NW_006399790.1:11676667-11743150 GCF_000299155.1 Elephantulus edwardii | reverse complement strand
ATTCAGAAAGCAGGACTTTATGAAGAGGAATGTGGCATCAGAATTGGAGTAAGACTCATCAACAACCTCTGACACAACCTTGCTTGCTGAAACTGAGAACTTGAAGAAGAATCAATGCCTTTGAATTGTGGTTCTGGAGAAGTCTTGAACTCTTTCTTGGATCTGTCTTGGAGATAGTGAAACCAATTTTCTCCTTGGAGGCTAAGATTTTGAAGTTCTATCTCACATAATTTGGGTATGTGGTCAGCAGAGACTGGTCCTTCAAGTAGGACATCATGCTTGGAAGGATGGAGGGACAACACAGGAGAGGAAGACTCCGGATGAGATGGATTGATACAATGACTGGGGCAATCGTGGTTGGTCTGTCAAAATTAGTGAGACTTGCTCAGGACAGGGCAGGGTTCAGAGATGTTGTACACAGGGTCGGTATGTGTCACAGGTGACTCAACAAAACGTAACAACAATATCCACGGGTCTCACCATAACTCAAAGGCATCAATTCTTCTTCTGTTATCCTTAGTCATTGTCCATCTCTTTGGTACATTTCAGGTAATTGTGAAGACCATGGCCTGGATAAGGCAAACCTCAGTCTCTAGACTGACATCTTTGCACATCAGAACTCTAGAGAGGTCTCTGACAGCAGATTTCCAAATGGACTGCCAAAAGAACAAACATGCCTGTCCTGGAGAGGGTGAAACCAACTTACTCTCTCGAGGCAAGGATTTTGAGGCTCCACTTCACAAACTTTGGGCATGTTGCCTGGAAGGACCAGTCCTTAGAGAAGGACATCATGCCCAGAAGGGTGGAGAGACAGCACAGGAGAGGAAGATCCTGCATGAGCTAGATTGACACAATGACTTGGGTAATAGGGGTAGATGTTGTCAGAGGGAGTGAGTTTGGCTCAGGATAGGACAGGGTTCAGAGCTATTGTGCATAGGGTTGCTATGAATTGCATGCGATTCCACAGCACATAAAAACAATATACGTAAGTCTGGTGGCTTAGTGGTAAGAAGCTGTGCTGAAATCCCAAAGTCATGCAGTTTGAATTCACCAGCTGCTCCGTGGAAGGATGGATAGATAGTCTCCTCCCGTGTGATTAACTGCCTCTCAACACATACTGGAGAGTCAGCTAGGAGGTGGTTCTGACACAACAGCACACAATAATAACAACATACATGAGTAGCCTTTGAGTTGTGGTGCTGAAGAAGAGTACTGAAAATTCCATGGACTGCCAAAAAAACTGAACAGGTATGGCTTGTAAAGGGTGCAACCTGAGTGCTTCTTGGAGGCCAGGATGACAAAGCATTGTCTCACATACTTTGGACATATTGAAAAGGCTATTCTTTGGAAAGAGATATCATACTTGCTAAGGTGGAAGGTCAGAAAAAGAGAGGAAGATCCTCAATGAGATGGATTGACATGGTGACTTGCAGCAATGGGCTCAAGTGTTTCAGAGATGACTAGAATGGCACAGGATAGGACAGGGTTAAAACTATCGTTCAAAGGTTTGCTATAAGTTGTACTTGGCTTGAAGGCATCTTATAACACCACTATCACATGGGTCCGGACAGACTGAATGACCCCAATAACAACAATGTGATATAGGTGATCCTGATAATTTCTCAGCAAAATGGCCTTCTTGGTGATGAAAATGAGAAGTTTTTCACTTTTTTTTTTCCTAAATAAGAGACAAATAATTAATCTTAAAAAATCTCATATATAATCATTTTCCAAACCTGAAGCAATGCCATGGCTTTTATAGTGGTATTTGCCTAGTTGGAAACAAAAAAAACTTTGAAATGTCAAGCATACTTCAAGCTATATAACTGTAATGTTCCATGTACTTTTTATGCATTTTACACATTTATATTTTTATATTTTACATATTTACATATAATTTACTTTTTGCATTTATACTCACACAAAATTCATTGTTGTTGAGTCAGAACATTCTCATAGTTGACCCTTTATTGTATTTCTGAGTCTGTAAATAACATAGGAAGAAATCACCCATTTTTCTTCCCAAGAATCTGGTGGATTATAACCACCAGAGAGATGTGGAAATTAGCTTAACAGTAAAACTCCCTAGACTATGTCACCAATTTCATTATTAAAAGTATTAGTAGCAACAGTTTCTGCATCAAATGATGCAAAATAAGTATTTATCTAGTATTTCAAAGTAAAGACAAGTACCGCGAGGGAAATTTAGGTACCTTCTATTTCATATGTGGTTTTATACATCAAAGTATGATCAAAGTTTACATTGACAAGATAAACTGATTCAAAGATAGGTCTAAGATACTTCTACTGTTTCATAGGCATACATAAACATTTATATTCTGTTCCTTAGATCAATACTATGCTGTTAGATTAATAGGCTAAAAAATTAGTATTATAGATTAATACTCTCTTCTCCTTGATGCTCTCTTGGGTACTCAACAATGCTACTGCTGTTAGAGACCATCAAATCAACTCCAATTCATAGTCATCTGAGGTAAAACAAAACAAATCATTGCCCCATCCTACACCATCTTCATAAATTTAGGTAAATTTGAGTTATCATTTCAGTCAATTGTTGCAGACATCCCTTATAAACTATTCCCTTATTTGTCTCTTCTTTCCATGATCTCCTTAACGACCACACAGTCTTTTCTGATGGCATGTCCTAAGTAAGCAAGATTCTTCAAAAGAACATTCTGGTCGTACTTCTTCCATTACAGACTGGTTCCTTTTCCTGGCAGTACGTGGACTATTCCATATTCTTCAACAACATTACTATTTAGATATGCCAATTATATTTCAATGCTCTTTTTTATAATCTAGATTTCATACAGAAAAGTCCAGTGGCTTATTCCAAAGGCCACACTTCTGTGTTAGTTTGAATCCAGAAGCTACTTTATAGGAAAAGGATGGATAATTTCCTCCCATGCTATTTACAGCCTCAGAAATCCAACGGAGAGTCAGCTAAGAGTAATTTCCAATTTTGATAGCAATGAGGGGGGGTATTTTTTGCATTTCTATGAGTCAATTGAAAAACCATGGCTTGTGTCAGGTTCACTTTAGACATATAAAATGATATCTTTGCTTTTTTTAGTATTTAATTAAATATTTTTTAGCACATTTTCCCAGTGCAATGTATGGTTTGATTTCTTGACTGATGTTTCCATGAAAATTGATTGTTGATTCATTTAGGTTTCTCAGGTTACTTGTTAAGCATATAGATTGAAAAAATAAGGTTAAAGGATACAGCCATATCACAAATACATTCTTATTTTAAATCATGCAGTATCATTCTTTTCTGTTTGATGTATTACTTCTTAAGTTGTATGCAAGTTCCACATGAGTACAATTACTTGGTCTCCAATAGGGTGGAAAACCATTGACCAAGTACCAAATGGAGCCTAAAAACCAAATTTGAAGCTGTTTACTAGACACTTAGCCTAGCAATTAGACTCTAAAGAGGAAATTTCTAGCTTAGCAACAAAATTCTGATTTTTAAGTTTCTTCTTTTGGCAAATTTTCTTAACACCAGCTCCTGTCATGGAATGAAAATACAGTGCGTGAAGACAATTAAGAATCTTCATAATACTAGCTAAGCTGGCAAATGGTTGCGAAGGTGGTTTTCCCAAGGCAAGGCTTAACCACTGCACTCTAGATGTGCTGACCCCTGTAATTTCTCCAAATGTGGAAAACTCAACTGCATAGTTTGTCATCATGAAGGACTGCATTCATGCTTTCCTCTGCAAAGATAATAATTTCCATAATAGTATAATTAATTCTAGAACTCCAATGGTTTATTTTATTTCAATAGTTTATTCCATTGATTTATTTCATTGTTTAAAATATATACTTGCTCATACAAGTTTTATGGACGGTCATGCATAATTTTTAATTACAAGAAGAAATAATCTCATAACTTCAAGTTTATATTAAAAAAATTTAAGACCTATAAAGAGATAGTGAGGTCTGGTAGCTTAGAAGAAAGGAATTGTGCTGCCAACTCACAGTCATGCAGATTTAACCCATCAGCTGCTCTTCAGGGAAAAGTTGGACAATCACCTCCAGTGAGATTTATTGCCTCTGAAAATCTCCTGGAGGGTCAGCTATGCATCAGTTCCAGCTTGATGCTTCATAATAACAATACTCAGAGACATTAGAGAGACTTATTTTTAAAAATATTCACAAAATCAAAGCTATGTGTGAATGTGATCTAACATGGTAATATTTTATATGTATTTGAGCATGTGAATTTCTATGAAGGATTTTCAATAAATACCTAAAAAGATGAGATTAAACCTTGTGGATTACTCTGAACTTCTACAGAACAGAGTTTGAAAATGAGAACTTGTGAAGATGGTAAAAAGCAATGTATTTTACTCAAAGGCAAAATAATATATCTGAGGCCACAACTTGCTTCTTTGAATAATATAATCTTCACATTTTCCTGTGCTCTCTAAAATGGTTTCATGGAAGTTATAAACAGCTCTAATAGTACATACATCATATACTATGATACCATTTGGCTTTATACAAGAGAAGAGATACTTCTTCCCTCATCAAAGGAAAATAAGAGTAGATGGGATACTGATTGATAGGTTAGTGGGATGTAGAGAGCGAAACAAAATGGTTTCTTCTTATTAAATATTTTTTTATGAATTGGAGCATTGAGGTCATTAGCTAAAATGAGGATAGTGAGTTGAACAGAGAGGGTGCAATTATCATTTTGGATGGTGCAGAAACCAATACATCAGGGAAAAATTGAATAATTATCTGGAAATATTCTATTCCCACAGTTAGTTTACGATGACAATGTTTATCTGAGCATGTATAAAGTGATTCCATTATTTACTCAGTCAATATTAAGCTTTAAATTAAGCGAAGAAGAGGCTAGAAAAATTTCACCTATCCTAAAAAAGTAAAATCGAAGAAGTGTACAATTAGAAAGCAATGCTGCAAGTGACTTATTAACTCAGACCCTCAACTATCAAGTAAAAGAGACTGAAATGTAGATGTACAGGAAAAAAATGGCATTAAGATTATTTCTGATGAGTCAAAATATACTCAATTTTTCATAGCACCTGAACTTCTGCTTCTCTCTCCACTTTTCTGACTTATTCTCTAGACTCCTCTCCATCTCGCAGTCTATATATTTCCTATTTCCCTCTTTTTTGACAGGTGTTCTGACGGTCTAGTCCAGGTTCTTTAACAGTTAAACAAACAACCTTTCTTGGTGTCAAGTTCTTTGAATACATACACCCTTCTATATGTATATTTTAAAAAGCTACCCTATTTCTTGTCAGTTTTATCATATACTTTAATGTCTCCTCTGATGCAATTTTTCTGATAAAAGAAATAGACATTGCCACTGTAATATCTATTCAACCAAAACCAAACTCACTGCCATCGAATTGGTGCCAGCTCAGGTAAATTAGAGATTTATAAGTACACTTGGAAAGAAAAAAAAGTCTACAAAGGACCATACTGAACAGTAAAATGGAGTTAACTGTTTCCCACAATAAAAGTGAATGCACCAGATGGTGAAGGAAAATGAGTTCTTAATCCACTTTAGCTCACATGTCTTTCCAAGTATTTTACTATCCTTCCAAACCTATCTGGATGAATATTATGCCCACTAGCTCACAAGATGATACATTTTCTAACTCCAACTCTTGGTGGATTAATGCTGGAATGTTCCTCATTTGGACTCTATTATCCACTAATCTTTCTAAGCATGAGAATAAATTTCAACTCTGCATTTTATTGCCCTGGTGAGAATGGAAGAAAAAAGTAAGAAGGAATAATTTGGTCTACTTTGCTTAAAATATTACCTTTTAGAAAAGATAAAGGGTAATTGAAAAAATTAAAGTTTTGAAAAGCTTCACTCAATTCAGAGGCTAGTTCCAAAGGAAAAGGGCTATAATGTTCATATTGTAGTCAATAGAGTAGCCATCTGGGGTGAGCATCTGAGGAGTGTATTATTTGTGTCCTGGATGTATGCTAACTGATATTAGATGCTTGCAATGATAAGCGTCCCTGACCTTGTGCCTCAACTACGATTAGTTTATGGGTCAGTAATGTAGACATTATTATGCTACTTCAACAAGTTATTCATCTTAGTGGATTAACACTAGTAAGCTTAAGGTAAGAAATTGTACTGCAATCCACAAGGCAAATGATTCAAATCCACCAGCTGCTCCCAGGAAGAAAGATGCACATTCTCCTTCCATGGGATTTACTGTCTCTGAAAACCCACTAGAGGCTCAGCTATGGGTTGGTTCTCACTCAATGGTACAAAACAACAAAGGTTGACATGTAAAGAGCTCTGATGACTGAGTGGTAAGGAATCACACTGCTAACACAAAAGTAGCCGTTAAAATCCACCAACTGTTCCACAGGAGAAAGATGGGCAATGTCCTCCCGTATGATTTATTGCCTCTAAAAACTTGCTGGAGTGTAAACTAAGGGTTGGTTCCATCTGAGAGTACACAACACTTGTTATATAGTGGCTATATGGGCCTAATGGTAAGGAGTTGTACTGCCAATTCAAGTAGTTGGAATCCACCAGCTGCTCTGTGAGAGAAAGATGGGCAATTTCCTCACATGTGATTTACAGCCTATGAAAACCCACAGAAGGTTCTGCTATGAGTCAGATTCAAGTCAACACCACTTAACAGTGGCATCCTGTGCTAACTGTTGGAGTAGTAATTAAAAGATCAGTGATTTGAACACATAAGCCACTCTGAGACAATGGTGAGGTAATAAATGATATGTGTTGTTGTTGTTGTTGTTGTTGTTGAGTGCCTTCAAGTCGAGCTTGACTCTTAGCGACCCTATGAACAAAAGGCCGGAAGTCCCTCTGCAACTATCGACATTTATCAAAGTTCCCAGAATTTTCAGAGGCATGGTGTTTAGGAAGTGGATGCCACTCCTGCTTCTACTCTTGTAAAAATGTATAGCTTTGAAAGCCTGATGTTGTTGTTGTTATGTACCGTTGAGCCAGAACCAACCTATAGGTGACCCTCCATTGGATATTCTGAGGCAGTTAATCACACAGGAGGAGACTACCCATCTTTCTGCAGAGCACCCTGTGGATTTGAACAGTGTGCATTTGGGATCACAACGCAGTTCCTTACCAAAGCTCCCTGACAGTCACCTTGAACTAGAATCAACTAGTGGAGTTTTGGATATTTTGTTTGTTTTTTAATCAGGCAATTTTAATCTATTTCATATCCAGTATCAATATTTAGCATGTTGGAGCCTTTAGTACTCCACAGTCAGCTGTCCTACCAAAATAAAACAACAACAAATTGGCTTTTGTCTTTCGTTTATTGGAGATAATCCTTGGATTTTCCTACATAACTGAAGTACCTTTATGATCTAAAACCTCTAGGTCACACTTGAGGGTATGTGTTAATGAGTTTGACTGGTCAGACTAGAACAAGTACCTGATATCAATTAATCTAAAAAATAAACATCAAACCCACTACTATTAAATCAAGTATAACTACAGGCAACCCTCCAGCTCATTTTTGATGCTGTAAATGTTTACAAGAGAAGGATGTCTCATCTTTCTCCCGTGGAACTACTAGTGGATCCAAACTTTCAAAATTTCCCTTAACGGTTCAACAAGAAACACACTGCGCCACCAGGTCTCCCTGTCATCTACCATCAGGAGGCATAGTTTAACATATTATGTATATGTGATGAGGCTTTAGTCATGATTATATAATCATTGAGCTCAAGAAATACTTGTAATATAGAAGAGGATTTGAGACCTACTTGGCTTCTGAAAGGAGAGTAACATGCTAACACTGAGGTAGAGCAGGGGCTGTGGGAAGAGGTGAACACTGACAGCTACATTGTGGGGAGTGCTGGTGATGGTGAAGTCACATCTCAGATCCTGGTCCAGGGAGAAGAGTTGTACAAGGGAAGAGGGAGCAATGGGTGAGGTTGCACCTTTAGGGTGAGGTTGCACCTTTACACACTGTTGTGGATATAGCTGTCCTCTAGAGTTCCCACACCATGTGTGTATTCAAAGTGGCCATGCTACATTATTTAGAGTTCTGTGTTCTGTATATATCCTTATTCCAAGCTTCTATTCCATTTTCCCCTTTAGTTTTTGAAGTAATTCCTTATCCTCTCTTTTTAAATTGTGTGTTGAAGAATTACAATCCATACCTGTTATCTATTGATTCTGGTCTCTACAGTGTAGCAAATTCTGAACTGTGGCTGTCTAGTCTGTCATTTTGGACTTTGATAAAAGAGTAAAGCTGTCAATTACTTCATTTTGCAGAGATTCATAATCAACACTCATGTTAGATGTCGCTGTTGTGTTTAGGTGCCATCAAGCCCACATGTTTAATCTCTGATATGCTATGAATCCATTGTTAGAGTCACTGTCAATCCCTATCTTTGAGGGTCTTCTTTTGTTTCTTTGACCTACCACCACTCCTAGTATGATGTCTTTTTCCAAGGACTGGTCCATCATGGAAACGTCCAAAAGAATGAGATGAAGTTTCAGCACCCTTGCCTGTAATGAGCACCCTAGTTACACTTCCACCCAGACACACTTCGTAGGAGTCATCAAGAAATCAAAAGATGTGTTGTGTTGGAAAAATTTGGCGTCAAGAAAGCAAGGATAGTAAAGACTAAGGTGCACATGATCCAAAGCATGGTCTATTCTACTGTTTCCTACGCCTTTAAAAGTTAGACATAAGAATGAATGAAGAATTGTGATGCTGGAAAAGAATATTAAATATACGCATGGACTACCAGAAGAACAAATTTATCCTGGAGGAAATGCACTAGGATGTTCTTTAGAGGCACTAATGGTGAAATTTTTCACATACTTCGGGCATGTCATCAGGAGGGAAAAACACACCATGCTGGGAAATACGGTGGATCAGAGAGAGAGAAGAAGACCCTCCATGAGATGGATTGGAACAGTGACTGTAAAAAATGGATTAAATCATGATTCTGACATCTAATAGGGCAAGGTTCAGATCTGTATTTCATAGGATCACTATGAGTCATAGTTAACAGAATAGTACCTAATCTCAACAACAATAAAGCAAACTATTAGAAAGGTAAAATGCTTAAATAATTTTCATTCAAAATCAATGACAATAAAAGGGCACCCACTATAATCACTGTTATTCAATATTAATTTGGCAATTTGAACAAAGGTAATAAAAATATAATTAAATGTTCTATATAAATGTTGGAAGAGGAGAGAGATAATTTTGTTTACTTGAAGATAATTTGATTTTTCATCTGGAAAATCAGAGAGAATATAGTGAAAAAATATGAAAATTTAATAACTTTTCAGTTTATAAGGCTAAACTACAGAATAATTACCTTTTCACCATATTAGTAATACTGGATTAAAAAATGAAGTGGAAAAATAACTTAGCCACAATAACAAAACCTATGAAATACTAAAGATTAAATTTTAAAATAGATTACTTCTGTGAAGTAAACAATGCTAGCTTATTGAAAGACATAGACCTGAAATATTTAAAACTCATTATTTATTCCTGGATGGGATGACATAGGGGTTTTGTTGTGTGTGTTTTTTTCATTCCTTCTTTTTTGAAATTTACAGAAGTATTTTAAAGTTAATACCACAAAGAGTATGTGTCAAGGAGGAGAAAATATTTTTAAAATGATGATAAAGTTGATGTGATTTATCAAATATCAAGGATCACAGTAAAGACGTTTAGCAAAAACATAATGTATCTAGCACAAAGATGCAAAAAGTAGATCAATGAAAATGGAAAATACAGAAATAAACTCATACATGTATGGAGATGCATTTTGATGGATTAGAAAAAGAATTTCTTTAATAAGTGTTACTAATTTTTAGAGTTGGGTCTGGCATTGAGTGGAAGGGTCTAAAAAGAGCAAGCACCAAATGAAGAAGGCCCTATCTAATCTTTACCAACTTCACAATGGGGAACTGTCCATCAAAAACATCAGTAACACAAACCACTTCCGATGAAGTCAGACACACACCCACACACTCCTGTACCTCTTCCTACTCATCCCAGCATCAATCTTACTGCTTGATTGGGTCCAAATTTGACGCAGTAGCTTACAGACCACACAGAATCATATTGGGGAAGTTAAAAGGTTTGTAGCAGAAAAGGAAGTTTAATTAATTAGTGATACTGGTTAAGGACAGGGAAGGATTCAGAGCTATTGTACATAGGGTCGCTATACTTTGCAGGCGACCCAATGGCACATAACAAAAACATTCTATATTGTTTTTATTATTTATGCTTCTTGTTTATAGTCAACAAGACCTCAGGAGGGCCTTTGTATTTAAAAGTTGGTTGTTACTATATTTTGGAGGAACATTCTTCTAAGTGGTAGGGCATTCTTCTATCAGTATGCTGTACTAAGGTAACCTGGGGTTGGGGTGTCAAATGCCATAACAGTTACCCATGGTGGAAAGTGTTTGGTGGAGCTCCCAGTGTGACAGGTTTGGAAGCAGAAGTGGCACACTTCCTAAACAACATGCCTCCAGAAACTCTATGAACTTTGATAAATGATGATAGTTAGAGAAAAGCTTTAGGACTTTTGTTCATAAGGTCACTATGAGTCACACTCCACTTGACAGCAATCAACAACAGCAGAATATAGTCAGGGTAGCTTCCAAAATGTGCTCACAGGTGCCTCAGCCTTGAGTCTAATGGTTTCAGACCAGTGTTACAAAATTCTCAGTCTTCAGCATTGGCTCTCTTCCCACCATGTTCCTACAAACTTTGGCAAAAAGCTCTCAGCTCTGGTAACACAGTGTAGCAGTCCCAAGGTCTGCTCCCTTTCATGTCAGGTCTCCCCTGTGGTGGCTGCTATGGCCGTTGTTCCAGTAGATTCTAGGATGTCTAGCACAAGAACCTCTGGTCTTGAAGGACCCATCACATTTCCTTATTTTGTTGCTAGTGTTTTTTTTTTCAACTTATGCTGTTGAATCCACTCAATTCAATGAGGAGACTAGCCAAGCCCCTTTTGATGGGTGAAACTATCCAATCCCCTTGTGGATAGGCTAACACACCCTATTTGCATATCCCTGCCCATTCACATGGCAAAATCAAACTCAGTGGTTGTTGTTGTTGTCGTTGTTCTGTGCCATTGAGTTAGCTGACACTCAAGTGAGCTTTCAGAGGCAGTTAATCACCTGGGAGGAGACTGTCCATTCTTCTCCCACAGAACAGCTGGTGGATTCAAACCATGGACCTTTGGGATTGCAGTGCAGTGGATTGCAGCCACTAGGCCACAAGCCATTTGGAAGAATAATCTCTTCATACCATAAGGGGGAACACTGAACTCCATGTGGTGAATAATGTGGAGGCTAGGGACATAGTAAAAGGCAGGGATTGGAACATTTCAGCTTTGTAGATGCTGCTGGAGAAGAGTCTTAAACATACCGTGGACTGCCAAGGAGGGATTAGTCCTTGGAGATGGAGGGACAGCACAGGAGAGGAAGATAGCACATGACATGTATTGATACAGTATCTGGGGCAGTGGAGGTAGGTGTGTTGGAGTCAGTGAAACAGGCTCAGGACAGGGTAGGCTACAGAGCTGCTGTACATAGGGTCATTATGAGTCACAAGCAACTAAATGGTACGTACCAACAACAAAAGATACTGCTACCACTGTCTTTACCATCCTAGATTCCAAACCATGTGAATAGATATTTAAGATGACCAAATGGAACTGTTTCTGGTTTTATGTTCTGTTGTCTCATTAGTGGATGTCTGAATTCAATTTCTTTCTTCAAATGTTGGATTGAGAGCCTTGGTGACAGAAATGAGGCTGGAGA
Source organism: Elephantulus edwardii (assembly GCF_000299155.1). Taxonomy (NCBI): domain Eukaryota; kingdom Metazoa; phylum Chordata; class Mammalia; order Macroscelidea; family Macroscelididae; genus Elephantulus; species Elephantulus edwardii. Next base: position 11,731,326 of record NW_006399790.1, on the reverse strand, counting down.
TCACGTGATAGGTTTTGTATAATCAATGATATATTTATTGCAAATACCTCTAAAAAATTAATGGCTATAATAAACTTGGACTGCACCTGATGGACCACATAGGAATCAGATTATTGTTTTTGTTAGGTGTCATTGAGTTGACTAAGGCACATTGTGACCTTATGAACAACAAATATGAATGCTGCCTTATCCTATGCCACCTGCACCATCTCTGATATGCTCGAGTCCATTGATATATCAGTGTACCAATCCATCTTGTTGAGGGTCTTGTTTGCTTCCACTGACTAGGTGTTTTTCAGAATAATATCTCTCTCCAAGGAGTGATTCCTGCTGAGAATATGCCCTAAGTAAGGGATGAGACGTTTCACCATCCTTGTCTCTAAGAAGCACTCTAGTTGCACGTCCTCAAAGATAGACTTGTTAGCTCTATTGGCAGTCAATGGAATATTTAATCTTTACTAACACCAAAAGTTAAAGGCATAGATATGTATTTGGTCTTCTTTACTCATTGTCCAACTTTCAGGTACATAAGAAACAACAGAAAAGACTATGGCTTTAATCAGGTGCAACTTAGTATTTAAATTAACCTCCTTGCTCTTTAGAACTTTGAAAAGGTCCTTCAGAGTAGATATCCCCTGTGAAACAAATCTTTGATTCTTTACTGTTGTTACTATGGGTGTTCATTGTGGATCCAAGTAAAATGAAATCACTGACAGCTTCAATAATTTCTCTATTTGTCATGATGCTGTTTACTGGTGAGTAGTTTTGTTTTCTTGATATTGAGGTATAATCCATATTGAAAATTGTTGTTGTTGTTGTTGTTGTTTTATATTCTTCAGCAAACATTTAAAGTCTTCCTTGCTGTCAGTGAGCAAGGTTATGTCATCTGCATAATGCATGCTGTTGAAGAGTCTTCCTGTGATGCTGAACACTACATACTTCTTCATATAGCCTACATTCTTGAAGTATTCATGAAGGTAAAGTTAAAGTTTGGATAGGATTAGAGAAAGGATATAGCTCCAGCATGCATCTTTCCAGATTTAAGTTCATGCAGTATTTCCTCATTCTATTCAAACAACTGAATTTTGGTCTATAGAGGTTTCCATGAGCTCAATTCAATGTTCTGGGAGCCCTATTCTTATCAATGTTAGTCACAATTTGTTATGATCCACATTGTCAAATGTGTTTGTAGAGTCAATAGATCACAAATAGACATCTTTGTGATATTCTCCACTTTCAACCAAGATTCATATGAAACCAGCAATGATATCCCTTGTATAATGGCTTCTTATGAATCTAGCTTGGATTTTTGGAAGTTCCCTTTCCATAAATAGCTCAAGTTGTTTTTTAAATAATCTTCAGCAATATCTAACTTGCATATGATACTACTGATTATGTTTGATAATTTGCACATTCTGTTGGATCACATATTTTGGGAATGGGAACAAACACTAATCTATTCCTCTAAGTTGGTCGTTGGTGTTTTTCCTATTTCTTGGCAAGATACTACTGAGCATGTTCAGGTTTGTATCCGTATCATGAAACATCTCAGTTGGTATCTCATCAAGTCCTAGGGCCTTGTTATATGTCAATTTTTTCAGTGCAACTTGAACTTCTTCCTTCATCACTATTGGCTCTTAATCATATACCACAACCTGAAATGTTTCTCTGTTGACAAATTATATTTGGTACTGTGACTATGTATTCCTCCACTGTTCTTCTGATGCTTCCTTCATCATTTATGATGCCCATAAAATCCCTAAGCATTCCAACATGAGGCTTGATTTGTTCTCCAGTTCTTTCAGCTTGAGAAATACTGAATGCACTCTTTACTTTGGATTTTCTAATTTGAGCTCCTTAAAAACATTTTATTATAATACTTTTGTCTACTTGAGATTCCCTTTGAAATATTCTGTTCAACTTTTACTTTAAGATTCTGTCCCCTTGTTTTTGCATTTATCATTCGAGTGCAAGTTTAACAGTCAGTTCTGACATGCATTTTGGTCTTAACTACAAGTGTGAAAAGAATCAATGCAGAAACTAAAAACCAGAAAACAAGGCCAGGAGCTGACAATAAAATAGACCATTAATTACTCTTGTGGAAGTTCAAAATGAAGCTGAAGAAAATGAAAACAAATTCACAACAACAAAGTGATTCTATTTAAGTCTATTCTAGGTGAATTTTGAAAGAATAAATTTGTTGCATTGAACTCTATAACTGAGGACCAGATGAGTTGTGGCATGAAATCAAAGATATTGTCCATGACGAAAGCAAAAGGTTTTACAAAGACAGGAGGAAAAGAAAATACCAAAATGAATGTCAGATGAAACTGTGAAGCATGAACTAGAATGAAAAGAAGCCAAAACAAATAGAAGAAATGCTGAACTAAGTGAGATGAACAGATCTCAAAGGGCAACTTGAGAAGACAAAGCAAAGTATTATAATGAAATGTGCAAAGTGTTGGAGTCAGAAAACCAAGAGGGAAGAACATATCTGGGATTTCTCAAGTTGAAAAACAAATTCAAGCCTTGAATTGCAATACCGAAGGATTCTATGGGTAAAATCTTGAGAATTGTATGAAGCATCAAAAGAAGAGGGAAAGAATCCAGAGTGTCATTGGGCCACAATGATTTGTTGACCCTGAAACAATTCAAGAAGTATCATATGATTAAGAATAAATGGTAATGAAGAATGAAGTCCAATTTCCACTGAAGGCACTAGTAAAACATGAGTTCCCCAGAACTGATGGAATAACAATTGAGGTGCTGCAAGATAAACTCACTAATCCAGTCAAGAAATTTGGAAGACAACTGACTTGAAGAGATTCACATTTGTTCCCATTCCAAAGCAAGAAATACACCAAACAGAATGTGTCAAGTATCAGGCAGTACTGTTAGATAATTTCTCCGCTCTGTCAGGTCACTTTCTTTGGAATGGGAACAAATATCAATCTCTTCCAGTCACTTGGCCAGCTGGCTGTGCTCCAGATTTCTTGGCACAATTTAGTGAGCACATCCAAGGCAGCTTCTGTTTGTTGAAATACATCCATTGATACCCGGTCAACTCCTGGAGCCTTGGGGGTTTTTTGCCAGTTCATTCAGAGCAACTTGAACTTTCGCCTTCATCGCTGCATGCTCTTGCTCATATGTTGTTTCATTAAATTCTTCTCTGTCAGCCAATTCCTTCTGGTACAGTGACTGTGTATTCCCCTTCCATCTTTTAGTGCTTCTTGGATCATTTTAACATTCTAACCAAAGCATCCTTAAGTATTGCTGCTTGAGGCTTTAATTTGTTTTTCAATTCCTTCAGCTTAAGAAATGCTGAGCAAGTTCGGCCGTTTTGATTTTCTGACTCCAGCTCTTTGCACATTTCATTATAATATCTTCCTTTGTCATCCCGAGCTGCCTTTTGAAATTTTCTGTTCATCTCTTTAAGTTCTTGATTTCTCAGCACTCTAATTCAATATTCAGAGTTTCATCTGACATCTATCTTGGTCTTTTCTTCCTCTTCAGACTTTATAATGACTTTTTGCATTCTTCATGGATGATATTCCTGATATCCACCCACAGTTCATTTGGTATTCACTCACTGGTGTTCAAGTCCTCAAACCTGTTCCTGAGATAGTTTTGAAATTTGAGTGGGATAGCCTTAAGGTCAAATTTTGGTTTCTGCGGATTTGACTTTATTTTCAACTTCAACTTGACCTTGCATATGAGCAGTTGGTGGTCTGTTCCACAATCAGCACCTGGCCTGCTTCTCACAGCTGATACTGAGCTTCTCCAGTGATTCTTTCCACAGATGTAATCTATTTGTTTCCTAAGCATACCATCAGGAAAGGGGTGGATCAAGACACACGTGGCAAGGGTGAGTAGCAACTTTGAATCTATCAGTCATTTCTCTAATTGGGTAAATGTCTTTCATCTGCTCTTTTCTGTAAAAAATTTTTTTTCTGTACACATTCAATGTGTACAAACAAACACATGAAGAAATGTTCAAAATCCCTATCTCTAAGAGAGATGCAAATAAAAACAACTATGAGATATCATCTCACCCCAGTAATAATAGCAAAATTTAAAAGCACAGCAAGCAACAAATGCTGGCGAGGTTGTGGAGAAATTGGAACCCTTATTCACTGTTGGTAGGAGTGTAAAATGGTGTAACCACAATGAAAGGCTGTATGGCACTTTCTCAAAAAGTTGCAAATGGAGATACCATTTGACCCAGCAATTCCACTACTGGAAATTTACCCTAAAGAAACCATAACTGCCACCCAGGCAAATATATGCACACCCATGTTTATTGCAGCTTTGTTCACAATAGGAAAGAGATGGAAACAACCCAAGTGCCCATCAACAAATGAATGGATAGTGAAGCTCTGGTATATTCACACAATGGAATACTATGCAGCATTGAAAAACAAGGAACTCAGGCAATATTGTTAAAAATGGATGACGCTGCAGGACATTATGCTGAGTGAAATATCTCAATTACAAAAGGACAAATATTACATAGGGCCACTGTTGTAAAATTGGACATCAGTGTTGAGGGAAGACAGAAAAGGAGGGAATGAATGATGATTACTACATTGAAACAGATGAGGGAGAGAACTGTTTAAAAGGGACATATGTATTCTTGTCATTACAGAAGTCTAGAGTGAAGGCAGCATAGTGGAGTGGACTTGAGGGGGAGGGACTGCATAACAATGAAAGATTTTTTCTTTTCAGGGGGAAGAGTGAATGGGTAGAGTGGGTGGGTAGGCAGAAAAGTGCAACAATGGATGACTGGAAACCCTAAGTCTCTGTAAACTTTTATTAAAATTAATTTAAAAAAAACAAAAAAATTCAGACAGACTAAGAATAAGGGTTGACCATCCACTTCCAAAATAACAGGCCTTCAAAAACCCTAAGTACAACAGAGCACACTGAGACTAGCACTTAGGCTAGCAGACATGGCAATTGAGACTGAGATCTCAGATATGAAAACACAAAGGAGGAGGAACAGCTATAAGCCGGTACTAGTGATTGGAACGTGAAATGTGAGAAGCATGAATGTGGGAAAATTGGAGGTTGTCAAGAAAGAAATGGAATGCATAAATATTGACATACTAAGTATTAATTGGCAAAGTGAGATGGCATGGCATGGGACATTTTGAATCCGATTATCGTATGATCTATTATGCCGGGGATGAAAAGGTGAGGAAAAAATGGGGTTGCTTTTCATAATTAAAAAAATCATTTCTAGACCCATCACGAAATACAATGTGGTGACTGACAGGATAATATCCATATGTATACAAGGAAGTCCAGTAAATACCACTGTCATTCAAATATATGCACTGACAACTAGAGCCAAAGAGGAGGAAATAGAAGATTTCTACCACATTTTGCAGTCAGAAATTGATCAAACATGCAATAAAGATGCATTGATAATAATGGATGACTGAAATGCAAAAGTTGGGAATGGGGAAGAAGGATCAGTAACTGGAACACATGGACTTGGTGACAGAAATGAGGCTGGAGATATAATGATAGAATTCTGCACATTCAATGATTTATTCATTGCAAATACCTTTTATAAGAAACACAAACACAGGCTATACACATGAATTTCACCCGACAGTATGCATAGGAATAAAATAAATTACATCTGTGCAATAACAACACAGTAGAGCCTTTAATTTACATTTCTTTAAATTTATCCTTTTTCAGGCAGTTTCATTCTCAAAATTTCTGGTCTATATCTGTGCATGTCTTCTTTGGACATTTTGAGACTACATGTCTTCACGCTGCTACTGTTTTTTTATTATTATTAATTTTAATGAAAGTTTACAGAGACTTAGAGTTTCCAGTCATTCATTGTTGTAAAGCTGCTACTGCTTTTTAACATCAGACATTCTCAGGGATTCATCTTTAAATTCTCCAAAGTAATCATTAACAAAAGTTGTAAATGCTGATTCAGAGATAATACAACACAATCTCAGCAAAGAGAGCTTAAGAACTGGATGCAAACCAGAGGTCAGGCATAATAAAATTCTTTCGAATGTATTTTAAATCTTGTTAAATATTCCTCCTTTTAATTAAAAAACCAATTAATTCTTTAGAAAAATAAATTAACAGTAAAGCCTTCAAAAAGAAGAATCGGTACAAGGTGTAACCTTTTCAGAGAAGGAAAACACAAATATATCCCACTAAAAATGATGAGGCTGAATCCTGTCACACTTGCTCAACTCCGAAAAGCAAGGCAGCCAGTCTTGTTGAGTTCTAGCACTCATAAATCCCACTGAATAAATGGCTAATTTTGTTGACCTTTTTAATATTCATATCTTTTAAATAATCACAAATAAAAGCTTTGCTTTACTTTTTCCTCTAGCTGTTTCTTAGAATTTTTATCCACCTTCAAGTTTTTTTATATTTCCTTTGTTCCATTTTCCATTTTGTCATGAGACAAAGTCATTCATGTGTTTAACTCATTTTTATCAATCGTTTCATCTTTTCTAGTTAAATATGTTAATATTTCACATGCAATAACTAAGGATGATAGAAAAAGAACTGATGATCTACAGGAGATAAGACTGGCAGAGGATAGGTCAGATTTCAGAGCTAATGTACATAAGGTGTACATGAGTAACAAGCAACTCAATGGCACATAATAACAAAAATATAATGATTCATCTTTCTTATTGCCAGTGATTTTGAACATTTCTTCATGTGCCTGTTTGCCATTTGAATATCTTCCTCTGTGAAAATTCTTTCCACGTCTTTTGCCTATTTTGTAATTGGGTTATCAGTCTTTTCCCTGTGGAGGCCTGTAAACTTTCATTATAAGACTCTTGTCTGAGATGGTATTACCAGATGTTTGTTCCAAGTCTGTAGTTTTTATTGTCACCCTGTTTGAAAAAGTTTTGGACACATGGAATTAATCTTTAGATTGTGCATTTCTGGTAGTATTCAGCAGTCTTTACACCTCGGACTAGAGCTTCTAAGCTTGATCCCTGTTTGTCTCTAATGAACGATATGGTTTTGGGCTTCCCTACCAGGTCTCGGATCCACCTTGAGTTGATTTTTGTGTATGGCATGAGATGTGGATCCTGTTTAACCTTCCCCAGGATGAACCTGTTTGTTTTCCTAGCAGCCCATGCTACACTCAATACTCTTCTCCAGCACCATGCTCAAAGGCATCAATTCTTCTATCCTCCCTGGTCATTGTCCAATTATCTGATGCCTAACAAGTGATTGCAAAGACCATGACCTGTATCAGATGCACCTTAGTCTCCAGAGAGACACCATTGTTCTTCAGTACTTTGGAGAGGTCCCTAACAGCAGACTTTCCCATCGCAATATGTCTGCAATTCCTGAATGCTGGTGCCAAGAGTGTTGACTGTGAAGCCAAGCAAACTAAAGCTTTGAACAATCTCAATCTCTTCACCATCCATCCTGATGCTGCCAATTGGTCCAGCGGTGAGAATCTTTGTCTTCTTGACATTGAGCCTCAATCCATATTGAAGGCTACAGTTCTTGACCCTCTGCAGCAAGCGCTTCAGGTCCTCCTCAGTTTCAGCAAGCAGGGTTATGTCATCTGCGTAACACAGACTGTTGATAGATCTTCCACCAATCCTGACCCCACATTTCTCCTCCCAGATAATCTGTTTTGCATACAGGTTGAAAAGGTATGGGGACAGGACATATCCCTGGCGTATACCCTTCCCAATTTTGAATCATGCAGTGTTTCCTTGCTCTGTTTTGATGACTGCCCCTTGGTCCAATTATAGGTTCCGCATTAGAACGATCAAGTGTTCTGGGATTCCCATTCTTCTCAGAGTCAGCCACAGTTTGTTATGATCGACACAATCAAAACATCACTACAAGAAAAACTAAGTGACCTAGAGAAATGGAAGAATATTTCTTGCTCATGGATAGGGAGACATAATATTGTGAAAATGACAACACTACCAAAGGCAATTTATACTTTTAATCCAATCCCAATAAAAATACCAATCCTATTCTGCAAGGAGATGGAAAATGCAATCTCCAGTTTCATTTGGAATGGAAAGAGGCCCCAAATAAGCAAAGAACTCCTTAAGAAGAGAAACAATGTAGGAGCATTTCACACCCTGATATCAAATCCTATTACACTGCCTTGGCAGTCAAGGCAGCTTGGTTCTGGTACAACGACAGACATATAGATCAGTGGAATAGAATTGAGAATCCAGAAATCAGCCCATCTACCTATGGTCAACTGATTTATGACAAGGAGATGAAATCAGTCAAGTGGGGAAATAACAACCTTTTAAACAAATGGTGTTGGCCAAATTGGAAAACTATCTGCAGAAAACTCAAGAAAGATCCACACCTCACTCCATACAAAAAACCCAACTAAAAGTGGATCATGGACCTAGGACTAAAATCCAGGACTATAAATTTTCTTAGAGAAAAGCTTCTTAGAATTCTAGAAGTCCTAATCCACAACATGAACAGTCTTCCAAGCATCCTGAAAAATCTACAACCAGGGAAGGATAAAATAGATGAATGGAACCTTCTAAGAATTAAATCCCTATGCACATCCAAAAACTTCTCCAAGAGGGTAGAAAGGGAAGCCACAGACTGGAAAAAAATATCTGTCAGATAAGGGACTTGTGTCTAGAATTTAAAAAATACTTGAATACCACAACAAGATAAAGGCAAACAACCCAACTGAAAATGGGTACAGGATATGAATAAACACTTTACCAAAGAAGACATTCAGATGACAAACACACACATGAAGAAATGTTAAAAATCCCTAGGTCTAATAGAGATGCAAATCAAAACAACTATGAGATATCATCTTATCCCAGTAAGAATAACAAAATTTAACAGAACAGCACACAACAAATGCTGGTGAGGTTGTGGAGAAACTGGAACCCTTATTCACTGTTGATGGGACTTTAAAATTGTGCAACCACTATGGAAGCCTGTGTGGCATTTTCTCAAAAAGTTGCAAAGTACCATTTGACCCAGCAATTCCAGTACTATACCCCCCCAAAATCATAACTGCCACCTAAACAGATATATGCACACCCATGTTGACTGTAGTTTTGTTCACAGTAGCAAAGAGTTGGAAACAACCTAAGTGCCCATCAACAAATGAACGGATAGAGAAACTATGGTATATTCACACAATGGAATATTATGCTGCATTGAAAAGCAAAGAACTCATGAAATATTATGCAAAATTGGTTGCCCTGGAGGTCATTATGCTGAGTGAAACACCTAAGTCACAAAAGGACAAATACTGCATAGTACCATTGTTGTAAAATGGGAATAACATCAGGGCTCAGGGGAGACTGAGAAAGATGGGATACATTATGTATACTGCTTTGAAACAGATGAGGGGAAAACACTGTTTAAAAAGAATATATGATTAGGCATTATTGTCATGACAAGAGTCCAGAGTTTGAGGGATTGTTTAAGAATGAAAGAATTTTTCTTACACTTTTCAAAGAGAAGAATGAACTCGGGGGGAGGGGTTGGTAGTGAGAAAAGTGCAACAATAAATGAATGGAAATCCAAAGTCTCTGTAAATTTTCATGAAAATTAAAAATAAATGGGGGGGGAAGTGCAGAAACCATTATGTGTACTCATTAAGGGATTACCATAGTCAAACTGTCTCTAGCATGGACTAGCTCTTCACTAGAAATCACTTTTTTCCAAATGGTTAAAATCCATATTTGTATGACACACAAATTCGTTAAGCATTCCCTATATTTAGACAGTAAGTTTGGCACAGGGTAGAGCAGGGTGTAGGGCTGTTGTACATAGGGTCACTGTGAATCACAGGCAAGTCGAAGGCATATAGCAACAGTGCTAAAGATCACATTGTATTGATTTAGAAATCTAAGAGTTCTGTGTTTTATTCTCTTACTGGACTTCGCCATGAATTCTATAGTGTTTCTTTTGCTGTAACCAATAACTCTAAAGCCACTGGTCCACTATCTTATATAAATGGCCCAAGTCATAGGGTTCATTGCACAGTATCAAAATATTCTTCTGCTCTGGGCCCAAGAACACTGATTGTCTTTTGTGTCTGCTATTCCCTATGCTGGTAGGAACAAGCAGTAAGTCCAATGTACAAAACACATTACTTCTAAACTCTGAAGACAGGGCTCTGGTAGGGAGTTGTGCTGCTAATACAAAGGATACAATTCATTTGTGACTCAAATCTCCTCCATTGAGATTTCTAGCCTCAAAAACCCAATGAAAGGCAGGAATGAATTGATTTCTATGGCAGTGAGTAAACGAGTGAGTAGTGAGAATCTGAAATTATCTTAGATTTATGAGTTTTCCCACTGCAAAGTCTAATATCATTATTTAATTTGAATAGGATGCACAGGATCCAGAGAATGTGCTGGATCAAGACAGTAGGCATGAAGTCCAGGAACCAGCATTGACTGCACATTTTAGGAGACATTCTCAACTCAGAACACAACTCATGAAATCCATGAAATAGACAGGAATATAACCACTTAACAATTCACCACCAGGATTACACATTATTCTGGTATCAACAAACATTAACAAAAGTCAGAAAGGGCAAAACACTTTATTGAATACGGCTTGAGGGATTGTCTCACTGGACCCTGCGCTCCGAGGTTTCCAAGTGTGCCCTCTAATGTCCAGGGGGTTCTAAAAGCACCTCCGGCGCATTATTGATGGACCAAACTCCTTGAATTCATTAGAGGTGACCCAACTTTGATTGAATGTGTTTAGAGAGGCCATGATAGATGCACCAGTCCATCCGGAGTAACTTCTGTAAGGAGAAGCCGTGATCTTGATGCGGGTCCCTTTGGGAGCCAACTCTTCCAGGTCTTTCAAAAGGCGTTCTTCTAGCCCTGGGAACATAGTGCTGCCCCCAACCAGCACTATATCTGCGTAAAACCTTGTCTGGATATCAGTGTAACACTTCAAGATGCTGTTGGCCACCATTTTCGAGAGTCCAGGGCTGTGGATGCCCAAAAGGTCAGGTGCAAAGAGGACCTCAGGCACTTGGTACAGCTGGTCCTCCACCTTGATCACAGTTCCATCTGGCAATTGACATTCTTTCTGGACTTGCTCAGTCTCAACACTCAGCTCCTTTTCTGGCTCAAAGGCCACATAGCACAGCTTCTCTTTGATATTAGTCACCACACGTCTGTTAAGTATGCAGGGGTTGGTATGCCCACTGGCTAGTAGGAGCCGTATGAGGTATTCTGTGAGGTCTCTTCCTGCCAATTGGAGCTTATTGATGGCATGGGGCAGGGAGTAACCCTCGAAAACTGGGACTGTGCAAGTTATCCCATCCCCACTTTCCACCACCAGTCCTGTGATGCACGCAGAGGCATAGAGTGCTACTACTGAGTGGTTGACCAGCTGGAAGGCAGGAACCCTCAAGGTCTCAAACACCACTTCTGCCATCTTCTCACGAGTCTCTTTTGAGTTAAACGCAGGATCAGTCATGACCAGGGGCTGTTCACTGGGTTTCACACCCAGCCTGCACTCAAAAAGGTAATGCCACAGCTTTTCCATATCATCCCAACCCATGACTAGTCCACGTTCAATGGGGTAGTGCAAGTGTAGGGTCTCATACTTGTATAGGGCTTCTTCCCCCACAAAGTAGTTCTTCTTATTTTCTCTTGAGGAAGACAAATCTAATTTGGGATGCCCCACAACTGAACTGATAATGTGACGGGGTGACATTTCTCCAGAAAAACCTGCTTTGCAGACACCTGACCCGTTATCTAAAATCACAGCATTAGAGTGTAATATGCATGGACTAAACATGTCTACTGAATTCTCTTCTGAGTTTCCCCCAAAGAATAGTACACTCTTTAGTCACTTTGCGGCACAAAAGTAAGCTCACATTCCAGAGGCTTCCAGTGCGCAGGTTGTTCTCTAGGTAGAGCTAGCAGGGTGTTCCATGTCCCTCATCCCATGAATCTGTTCTCCTTTCCAGCCCAGAGCCTACTGTGATCTGTTGAGTGATTACTGTCCCCTAGGTAACAGTGTAACCAGGCAACAATTATATGCCGTAAACATCACAGGGGCCTTAAAGGGACAGGACTCTGGCACAATAGTATCCCACCTTCTTGGTTTGACAGGGAGCTAAAGCCAGCAAGTCATATTCCTATGTGTGGTTTTCCTAAAAGGTGCCTAGACTCAGAAGTAAGAGCAGCAACCCACCTATGGATTGGTCCCACAGAGCTATCTTTGTGAGGTGCAGTTGCTATTTGGAGATGATAAAAATGCACTTCCCTTTGCCAAAAGTTGGCACTACATAACAGACACACAGCCAAGCCAAACTTCCCGTGCAGGAAACCCAGTTCCAGCAGACTTTAATTTCTATCTTCCTTATTCATCTCTCTATTTGTTATTATTTTGTTATTGGATGGTTACATAGACATGTAACTCCCATATCATACCATTTAAACAGGTAAATTAAAAGCAAACCTCTCTAGTATGTTTATGAATACGTTCCATCAGTTGTGGTTATGCACCTTCCAGTGGGAACTGAACATAGCTCTCGGCAGTTTTCAGAGGCAGTAAAGCACATGGTAGCAGGCATCAAAAAAATCAAAATACATGTTGTGTTGGGAAAATCTGCTATTAAGGACCTCTCCAATGTGCCTTTAGTAAGGGTTTCAGTTTAAAGAAGAAAATGTACCTGATCCAAGTGATAGTATTTTCAACTACTTCCTATTTATCTAATACTTGGACAATGAATAAGGATGACAGAAGATAATTTAAGCCTTTGATTAGTGGTGTTGGAGAAGAGTGCTACATAATCTATGGAATTGCAAAAGAACAAACAGATGTGTCTGGGGGAAAGTACTTCCAGAGTGCTTCTCGGAGGCAAAGATTTACAGAAGAAAGGTTACTGAGGAGTCTTCCTACAATCTTGATTCCACATTCTTCTTCATAGAGTCCAGCTTCACAAATAATTTGCTCAGCATACAGAATGAATAAATATGAAGAAAGGTTACAGTCCTGACATACATCTTTCCTAATTTAAACCATGTAGTGCTGCTGTGCTCCGTTCACACAACAGCCTCTTTGGTTTTCTGTAAGTTTATCATGATCACAATTAAATATTTTGAAACTCCCATTCTTCTCAATGTCAACCATAATATGTTATGATCCACACAGTCCAATTCCTTTGCACAGTCAATAAATCACAAATGGATATTTTCTTGGCATTCTTTGTTTTTCGCCAGGATCCATCTGGCTTTTCTACATCCAGTTTGAACTTTTGGAAATTCTATGTGTGTACTGTTCTATCAGGTTTTTTAATGATCTTCAGCAGTATTTTACTTGTATGTGATAGTATGTCTTCTTGATCTACTGGGCCTTTAATCACTATATAGTGCCATTCCTTATCTTTTATGATGGTTTCCATCCTGAAGTCTATTTTAACAGATTAGTATTGCCACTCCTGCTTTTTTTGCCATTCTTTCTTTTCTGCTATATTGTCTCTCCAGTATGTTGAAAAATTCTGCCATTTCGGTTTTCATATTCTAGACTGCATTTTTGTGCATTTCTGGTTTTTTGTTTTGTTTTTTCTTGTTTATTTGTTTTGTTTTGTTTTTTAATGACTGTGTTGGTTTTACCCTTTCTGTCTTGTGAAGACTTCTAAAATTATTTTATCTCATTATTCATGGCAGGACTTGATCCAGGGGCTGCGTGGTTGAAGAGTCAAGGGAGATAACAGTGCCTCTTCCATTTGTTTTAGCTTCTCCATGCTCTATTTTAATTTTCAGGGTCTCTTCTGACATTTTTTTTGGTTTTTCCTTCCTTCTTTCTCTTTTTAATGATCTTTTGCTCTATTCATAGATAATATCTGTGATGTCATCTCACCAGTCATCTGGTCTTCGATCGTTTGTGTCCACTGCTTCAAATATTAAGATAATTTTTAAATTCAGGTCAATAGGCTGTTTGGGTTTTTTTCTTGTTGTAGAATAATCTATATAAATTTTAGACATAAGTCCCTTATCAGTTGTGTTGTTGTCTAATATTTTTTAGCAGTCTGTGGGTTTCCTTTTTACCCTGTTGGACAAGGGTTTTGATGTGCATAGGGATTTGATTTTTTTGAAGTCTCCTTTTATCTATTTTAACCTATCCTGGTTGTAGGATTTTATTTATGCTTAGAAGTGTGTTCATGCTGTAGATGAAGGCTTCCAGTGTTGCTCCTAGTTTTTCTCTGATGAATTTTACAGTCTTTGGTTTTACTCCTAGTTCACTGATCCACCTTTAGTTGGCTTTTGTGCATGATGATGTGAAATGTGGGTCTTGCTTCATTTTTCTGCAGATGGATTATTTGTTAAAGGGTCTATGGTTTTGCCACATAACCAATGTTGTGTCCTTGTAAAAAAATCAGTTAAGCATAGGTAGATGATGGTGATTTCTGGGTTCTTCTTTCTTTTCCATCTATCTGTGTGTCCGTTGCTGTACCAGTACCATGCTGTCTTGATTACTATGACTGTGTATTAGGATTGAGATCAGGGAGTGTGATGCCTCCTGCTTTATTTCTCTTTTTTCAGTAGTGCTTTGCTTATTTGGATCTGTTTTTATTTCAAATGAAAATGGGAGAGCACCTAATGAAATTGGTAACTGTATTGCAATTGTTTTCAATTTTTACATTTTCCGGATAGAATTATAATTTTCACAATATTGAGTCTTCATATATATTCTTCTATTCCTGTAAGTTTCTTTTTGTTCCTTGCAGAAATGTTTTTTAAACTTTTCTTTGTATAGGTCTTTTGTGTCCCCAGTTAGATTTGTTCCTAAGTTTTTAATCTTGCAATTTGTAATCGTAATTGGTATTGTTTTTCTTAGCTCCCTTTCTATGCTCTGTTACTGTAAAGAAATCTAACTGATTTTTATATCCTCCTACTTTGCTGAGTGGCCGATTAACTCTAATAGTTTTCTTGATGAATCTTTAGGGTTTTCTAAGTATACTATCATATAATCTGCATAGAGCCAAAATTTTATCTCCTCTTTGCCAATTTGTATATCTTTTCTTTCTTTTTCTTGCTTTATCACTCTTCCAAAGGTTCCCAAAACAATACTGAATAGAAGTGGTGAAAGTGGCCATCCTTGTTCCTGTTCTCAGGGAAATCAATCTCTCTCTATTGATAATGTTGTTTCATCTTGGTTTAGTATATATACTGTTCCCTACGTTGAGGGAATTCCCCTCTATGTTAATTTTATTGAGTGTTTCAATCAGAAAGTTTGTTAAGATAGTGACAAAGTCCTTTTCTGTATCAGTTCTTGTTCTTTGCTTTCTAAATATGATAAATTACATTAATTGTTTTTATTTCATTGAACCACGCTTGTGTAACTATTCAGAATTTCATTTGGTCATGATGCATTATTTTTTTTTAATATACTGTTGGATTCTATTGGCCAGGATATGGGTGAGTATTTTGTGTCTATGTTTGTGAGAGATATTCATCTAGAGTTTTCTATTTTTGTGGTGTCATAATTTGACTTTGGTATCAGGGACACGTTTACATCATAAAATGAGTCTGGGAGTATTATTTTCTGTTTTCTGAAATACTTTCGGTAGAATTAGTGGCAGCTCTTCTCTGGATATTTGATAATATTTACTAGTAAAGCCTGGTCCTGGGCTTTTTTTGTTGTTATTATTGTTTTGGGGAGACTTTTTTTATGACCTGTTCAATTTCTTAATTTGAAATGGGTCTTTCCACATGTTCTACTTCAGGCTTTGCCAGTTTGGGTGAATGGTGATAGGCAAAAGTTATGAATAACCACTTCACCAAAGACAAAATTCAGATGGTCAACAAACAGAAGAAATGTCCAAAATCCCTATCTTTCAGAGAGATAAAATAAAAATTACAATGACATATCACTGAACCCCCCAGCAACAATAGCAAAGTTCAAGAGGAAAGCAAACCACAAATGTTGATGAGGATGTAGAGAGACTGGAAGTCTTATCCCATGCTATTGGGAATGTAAATTAATACAACCACTATGGAAGGCAATCTGACACTTTCTCAAAAGTTGGAAATAAAAATACAATTTTACCCAGCTATCATACTAATGGGAATAAACCTTAAAAAAGGCAGAGTTTTGATACAAACAGATATATACAAACCCATGTTTCTTGCAGCATTATTCACAATAGCAAAGAGGTGGAAATAGGCCCAGTGCCTGTCACTAACAACAACAACAACAATAAAAAACCCCAAACCGAAAACTGTGCTATATCCACACAATCAAATATTACACAATTTTTTTGGGGGGGGATAGGACCTATAAAACACCACACAACATAAGTGGATCTGAAATACACTACTCTGAGTTAAATAACTCAATCACAAAATAAAATTATTCTTAAGACAACTGTTATCAAATAGGATTGGCACAAGGTAATGGGGGTAGTGGGAAGGGAACAGGAAAAGGGTGGATAGATAATGAACACTGCACTGGAACTAAGGAAAGAAAGGGCTGTCAGGAAAAAATGTATCATTAGGCATTATATGAATGACAACAATCTGAAACAAGAAGTGCATTACCAAGTAAATTGCAGGAGAGGGAGGAAAGTGTGGATCAATGAACAAATGAAAACCCAACTGATTCGTAACCTTCTGTTAAAACTACAATTTAAAAAAGCACACAAAAAATTACATGGGAAAATTTCTAGAGCACATTTTGCTACCTCTGGACTTGTCTTCATTTTCTTCAACCTCAATCTGAACTTTCACATGAGTAATTGCTGATTTGTTCTAGTCAACACCTGCCCTGCTTTTGACTGCTAATATCTCCAATGATTCTTTTTGATGCTTCCTGGATCACTCAATATTCTGTCCATGGCATCTTTAAGTATTGCCACTTTAGGCTTGGATTTGTGTTTCAGTTGCTTTGTTGTTGGTGGTGGTGGTGTGTTATGTGCCATCGAGTCACCTGCAACTCATAGTGACAGGAGCCCTAAACCCTGCTCTGTCCTGTGCCAATCTCACTGCCTCATTACTCCAGTCACTGAATCAATCCACCTCATAGAGGGTCTTCCTCTCCTGCGCTGTGCCTCCACCCTCCCAAGCATGATGCCTTTCCCAAGGACTGGTTCCTCCTTTAAACATGTCCAAAGTATGTCAGATGAAGTTTCATAATCCTTGACTCCAAGGAGCAGCCTGAGGCTTAACCCTCTCCAGGACAAACCTGTTTGTTCTCTTAGCAGTCCATGGTATATTCAATACTCTTTTCCAGTACCACAGCTCAAAGGCATCAAATTATCCTTCTATCCTCCCTAGTCATTGTCCAGCTCTCTTACACAGAGCACATGATTGCAAAGACCATGGACTATATCAGGCACACTTTAGTCTCTAGAGTGACACCATTGTTCTTCAGTACTTTGGAAAGGTCTCTAATCACAGACTTCCCATCGCAAAACGTCTTTTAATTTCCTAGCTGCTGGTGCCAAAAGTGTTGATTGTGAAGCCAAGCAAACTAAACCTGTGAACAATATCAATCTCTTCACCACCCATCCTGATGCTGCCAATTGGCCCTGAGGTGAGAATCTTTGTCTTCTTGATATTGAGGCTCAATCAATATTGAAGGCTGAAGTCCTTGAACTTCTGTAGCAAGCGCTTCAGGTTCTCCTCAGCTTCAGCAAGCTGGGTTGTGTCATCTGCATAACGCAGTTGTTGATGATTCTTCCTCCAATCCTGATGCCACCCTTCTCCTCATACAGCCCAGCCTTCAGAATAATCTATTCTGCATATAGGTTGAAAAGGTATAGTGATAGGACACATCCCTGGCATAAACCCTTCCCGATTTTGAACCAGTCTGCTGACTGCCTCCTGGTCCAAGTATCAGTTGCTTTAGCTTAAGAAATTCCAAGAGAGTTCATCACTTTTATTTTCTCTCTCTAGCTCTTTTCATGTTTCTTTAAATTATTTTGCTTTATTTTCTCAAACTGCCTTTTGAAATCTGTTCAGCTCCTTAACTTCCTGAAATCTTCTTTTTGCTTTGGCTTCTCAACGCAATATTCAGGGTCTCTTCCAATATCTATCTCATTTTTCTTCCTCTTAATAATGAACTTTTGCATTTTCTTGGATATCATCCTGCAGTTCATCTGGGGTCCATTCATTACTGTTGAAGGCCTCAAACCTGTTCTTGAGATGATTGTTAAATTCAAGTTGAATAGACTCAAGGTAATATTTTTATTTGGGGACTTGTTTTAATTTTATTTAGCTTCAGTTTGAATTTGTACATGAGTAGTTGGTGGTCTGTTCCATAATCAGCACTTGGTATAGTTCTCTCAGCTACTATGGAGCTCCTTCAATGATTACCCCACCCCACCCCTCACGCGCGCATGCACACACACACACACACACACACACACACACAGAGCGAGAGAGAGAGAGAGAGAGAGAGAGATATGTAATCAACAGGCAATCTGATGCCTATTTATTCCATCAGGTGAGGTCCATGTGTACAGTCGTTTTGGTTTTTTTTTTTTATAAAAGCTATTTCTAGTGAATAAACCATTGACTATGAAATTGAGAAATAGAGCACACTTAGAGTAGACTAAGATACATAGCAGCTGAAGCTGAGCCCTCAAATTTTAAACACAAAGAAGGAGGAATGGTTGTAAGCAAAAACTAATGGTTAGTACATGGAATGTGAGAAACATGAATGCAGGAAAATTGGACATCGTGAAAAAAGAAATGGAATATATATTGACATATTAGTTACTGGCAAAATAAGATGGATTGGTGATAGCAATAAGATAAGAGAAGGAAATAAGAGCTATGCAAATTGGCAAAGAGATGGTAAAATTATCTCCCTATGCAGATGATATGATAGTATACTTAGAAAACCCTAAAGACTCAGCAAGAAAACTAGTAGACAGAGTTGACCAATTCAGCAAAGTGGCAGGATGCAAGATCAGCATACAAAAATCAGTTGGATTTCTCTGTAATGACAAAGAGAATACAGAACTGGAGCTAAGAAAAATAATACCCATCACAATAGCTAATCACAAGATTAAGTGCCTGGGAGTAAATCTAACTAGAAACACAAAGGACATATTCAAAGAAAATTACAAAGCATTACAAAAAAAAAAAACAAACCATCAAAAAGAGACCTGAAGTAATGGAAGAATATACCTTGCTCATGGATAGGAAGACTCAATAGTGTGAAAATGACAATACTACCAAAGGCAATTTACACATTCAGTGCAATCCCAATACAAATGCCAATTCCGTTCTTCAACGAGATGGAAAAGGCAATCTCCAATTGTATTTGGAATGGAAAGAGGCCCAGCACTGCAGCTCATCTGGTGTCCATTTAAAAAAAAAATTGCTTGGCAAAGCACTCTTAAAAAGAGAAACATGGTAGGAGGCATCTCAATCCCTGATTTCAAATCCCACTACACAGTCATGGTGTTTCAGACAGTGTGGTACTGGTGCAATGACACACACATAGATCAACGGAATAGAATTGAGAATCCAGAAATCAGACCATCTACCTATGGTCAACTGAATTTTGACAAGGATGTAAAATTAGTTAAGTGGGGAAACAACAGCCTTTTAAACAAATGGTAATGGTAAAATTGGAAAACTATCTGTAGAAAACTCAAGCAAGATCCACACCTCACACCATACACAAAAACTAACTCAAAGTGGATCAAGGACATAGGACTTAAAGCCAAGGACCACAAATGTCTTTGGAGAAAAGTTTGGGAGAACTCTAGAAGTCCTAATCACAACATGAATAGTCTTGCAAGCATCTTGAAAAATCTACAACCAGGGGAGGATAAAATAGATGAATGGGACCTTCTTAGAATCAAATACACATCCAAAAACTTCTCCAACAGGGTAAAAAGGGAAGCTATAAACTGGGAAAAAATATTTAGTAATGACATATCAGATAAGTGACTTATATCTAGAATTTATAGACTACTTGAGCACCACAACAAGATAAAACTAAACAACCCAATAGAAAAATGGGCACAGGATATGGACACACACTTCATCAAAGAAGACATTCAGATGGCCAACAAACACATGAAGAAATGTTCAATATCCCTAGCTCTAAGAGAGATGCAGATCAAAACAACTATGATTTACCATCTCACCCATGTAAGAATAGCATAATTTAACAGAAAGCAAACATCAAATGCTGGCAAGGTTGCAGAGAAACTGGAACCTTTTTCACTGTTTGCGGGGATGTAAAATGGTGCAATCACTATGGAAGGTACTTTCTCAAAAAGTTGCAAATAGAAATATCTTTTGACCCAGCAGTTCCACTACTGGGAATATACCCTAAAGAAACCAGAACTGCCACTTAAGTAGATATATTCACACTGATGTTTACTGTTGCTTTGTTCACAATAACAAAGAGTTGGAAACAACCCCAAGTGTCCACCAACAAACAAATGGATAGAGAAGCTATGGTGGTTGTTGTTGTTGTTGTTGTTATGTGCCGTCGAGTCGCCTGCGACTCATAGCGACCCTATGTACAACAGCCCTAAACTCCGCTCTGTCCTGTGCCAATCGCACTGTCTCTGACACTCCCATCCCAATTATCCCAGTCACTGAATCAATCCACCTCATAGAGGGCCTTCCTCTCCTGCGCCGTCCCTCCACCCTCCCAAGCATGATGTCCCTCTCCAAGGACCGGTCTCTCCTCACTACATGTCCAAAGTAAGTTAGACGGAGCCTCAGAATCCTTGCCTCCAAGGAGCCACCCGGTTTAACCCTCTCCAGGACAAATCTATTTGTTTTCCTAGCAGTCCATGGTATTCTCAATACTCTTCTCCAGCACCACAGCTCAAAGGCATCAATTCTCCTTCTATCCTCCTTGGTCATTGTCCAACTCTCTGATGCATAACAGGTGATTGCGAAGACCATGGCCTGTATCAGATGCACCTTAGTCTCCAGAGAGACACCACTGCTCTTCAGCACTTTGGAGAGGTTCCTAACAGCAGCCTTTCCCATGGTAATGCGCCTTTTAATTTCCTGGCTGCTGGTGCCAAGACTGTTGACTATGGAGCCAAGCAAACTAAAGCTGTGTACAATCTCAATCTCTTCACCATCCATCCTGATGCTGCCGATTGGTCCAGTGGTGAGAATGTTTGTCTTCTTGACATTGAGCCTCAATCCATATTGTAGGCTGCAGTCCTTGACACTCTGCAGCAGGCACTTCAGGTCCTCAGTTTCAGCAAGCAGGGTTGTGTCATCTGCATAACGCAGATTGTTGATAAATCGTCCACCAATCCTGACCCCACATTTCTCCTCATAGAGCCCAGCCTCCCGGATAATCTGTTCTGCATATAGGTTGAAAAGGTATGGAGATAGGATGCATCCCTGGCGTACGCCCTTCCCAATTTTGAACCATGCAGTGTTCCCTTGCTCTGTTCTGATGACTGCCTCCTGGTCCAAGTATAAGTTTCACATTAGAACGATCAAGCTATGGTATATTCAGTTAATGGAATACTATGCAGCACTGAAAAACAAGGAACTCATAAAAGATTATGCAAAATGGGTGACTCTGGAGGATCTTCTTCTGAGTGAAATACCTCAGTTGCAAAAGGACAAATACTGCATAATGCCTTGCTGTAAAGTGGGACTGACATGGGGGTTGCGGAAAACTAACAAAAGAGGGCATAAATAATGTATACTGCATTGAAACAGATGAGGGAAAGAAGTGTTTGGAAGGAATATATGATTAGTTATTATTTGCATGACAATAGTCCAGAATATAATGTACACAGCAAAGTGTGCTGGGACAGGGGATTATGTAATAATGAAAGAACTTTTTTAAAGAGAAAAGTGAACTGGGGTGGTATTAGGGAGGAAAATGTGCAACAATGAATGAATGAATGAAATCCAAATTCTCTAGAAACTGTCACTAAGGTCTCAATAAAAAAATTGAAAAAATAAGAAACACACACAAAAAGAATAAATTGCAGTTTTCAACTTTAAAAGAATTACTTTTATAGTAATAGCCAGCATTTAAAAAATATTATATATGTTTAAATGGATAAATTGTTGATGTTGTTGTTGTCAGGTGCCATCAAGTTTAGTACAACTCATAGCAATACTATTAACAAAAGATCTGAACCTGTTCATGCCCTGTCCCGTCCTCATATATATGTGGATAAATATATGTATAGGCTAATATGTACACCAACAATTTTATTTAAATAATGTGCAAAAGAGATCGGGGGGAAGAAAAAAATGGAATTCATATTGAAATACTGGACTGGCACGGAACATTTTGAATCAGAGGATCACATGATCTACTACATCACAGATGAAAAGGTAAAAGAAATGGGGTCACTTTCATGGTCAAAAAGGCCTTTTCTAGATTCATCTTGAAATACAATATTGTGAGCAACAGGGTGATATTCCTACACATACAGGGAAGATTTGTCAATGCCATTCTCCTTCAAATTCATGCACCAACAACCAAAGCCAAAAAGAAGGAAACAGATGACTTATACCAAATTTTATAGTCAGAAATCTATCAAATATGCAACCAAGATGTATTAATAATAAGGGTGACTGGTATGAGAAAGTTGCAAATGAGGAAAAGGATCAGTAATCGGAAAAAAAATGGATAGGTGACAGAAATGAGGCTGGAAATAGAATGATTGAATTCTGTACAAGTAAAGATTTATTCATTGCAAATATCTTTTGCTGCTGTTGTTGTATACCACAGAGTAGGAACCAACATATAGCTGACCCTTTGGTGGGTTTTCAGAGGCTGTTAATCACATGGGAGGAGATTGTCCTTCTTTCCTTCTATAGAGCAGCTGGTGGACTAGAACTGCATGCCTTCTGGATTATAACACAGCTTATTGCCACAAAGCCTCCATAAGGAACATAAACATAGGCTATACACATAGATTCCACCTGATGATATGCACAAGAATCAGATCGATTCCATCTGTGGACAAAACTGTTATAGAAATTCAATATTAGCAGTAAAAACTAGGCCAGGTGATGACTGTAGAACAATCAACTGCTCATATGCAAATTCAAATTAAAGCGACAAATGAACAAATCATATCCAAAGGAATCAAAATTTGATCTTGAGTTAATCCCTGCTGAATTTAAAAACCAACTCAGGAACAGGTTTTAGTCCTTGAGCACTAATGAACGAAGACCGGATGATCTATGGGAAGATGTCAAGAATATCATCCATGAAGAATGCAAAATGTCATTGCAAAGGTGGAGGAGAAGGAATGACCAAAACAGATGTCAGAAGAGACTCTGAATATTGCGCTTGTGTGCCAAGAAGCCAAAGCAAAGGGAAGAAATCAAGAAGTTAAAGAGTTGAATAGAAGATTTCAAAGGGCAGAATGGGAAGACAAAGCAAAATGAAATGTGCAAGGAGCTTGAGACAAAAAATCAAAGGGGCTGAACTCACTCAGCATTTATTTAAACTGAAGGAACTAAAGAACAAATTGAGGTCACAAGTTCTAATACTTAAGGATTCTATGGGCAGAATCTTGAATGATCCAGTAAGCATTGAAAGAAGATGAAGGAGTATACAGTCACTGTACCCTCACCCCAAAAGAATGGCTGACACAGAAGAACTTCATGAAATAACATATATCAAGAGGCAATGGTAATGAATTAGGAAGTGCAAGCTGCCCTGAGGACTTGGGGGAAAAAATAAGACTCCAGGAATTAAGGGAATACAAATTAACATATTTCAACAGATACTGCCCTGGACATGCTCACTAGGTTGTGTCTAGAGGGCAATTATCTGGCCAACTGAATGGAAGAGGTCCATATTTATCCCCATTTCAAGAAAAGGTAACCCGACAGAGTGTGGAAATTATCAAACAATATCACTAATACCATACACAACCAAAATCCTGCTGAAGATTATACAAAAACAAGTGGAACAGTACACTGACAGAAAAATACCAGAAATACAAATTGGGTTTAAGAAGATGTTGTTGCATTAGAGACATTTTCACCAATGTTAAATGGATCTTGACTGAAAGCAGAGAGTACCAGAGACATGTCTATCTGTGTTTCATTGACTATGCAAAGGCATTTGACTGTGTGGATCACAACAAATTGTGGCTAACCTTGAGGATAATGGAAATCCCAAGAACACTTGATTTGCTTATGAAAAACCTATATTTTAGACTAGGAAGTAGTTCTCAGCAGAGAGGAGGGAAACAGTTCATGGTTCAAATTCAGGAAAGAAGTGTATTGGGGACGCATCCTGTCTCCATAACTTTTCAATCTAGATGCAGAACAGATCACTTGGGAAGCTAGGCTTTATGAGGAGGAAAGCGGCATCAGAATTGGAGGAAGACTCAGCAACCACCTACGTTATGCAGATAATACAGCCTTATTTGCTGAAACTGAGGAGGATCTGAAATGCTTGCTACCAAAGGTCAAGGACTGTAGTTTTTAATCTAGATTGAAGCTCAACATCAAGAAAAATATTCTCACCACCAGACCAAATAGAAGCACCATGATAGATGGAAAAGAGATTGAGGTTGTTAACAGCTTCAGCTTGCTCAGCTCCACAGTCAAAACTCTTGGCACCAGCAGCCAGGAAATCAAAAGATGAATTACACTGGGAAAACTCTGCTCTCAGAGATCTCTCCAGAGTATTGAGAAGCAATGATATCATTCTAGAGACTAAAGTGTGACTGCTCCAGGCCATGGTCTTCAAAATCACTTGTCATGCTTCAGAGAGCTGGACAATTACTAAGGATGACAGAAGAAGACTAGATGCCTTTGAGTTGTTTGTCTGCAGAAAAGTCTTGAACATAAGAGTCTTGAACATACCATGGACCATCAAGAAAACAAGTATGTCGGTCTTGGAGAGTATGAAACAAAATTTTTCCTTGGAGGCTAGGATTTTTAACCTCCATTTCACATAATTTGGGAACCTAGTCAGGAGGGACCAGTCCTTGGAGAAGGACATCATGCTAAGATGAGTGGAGAGACAGTACAGGAGAGGAAGACCCTAGATGAAATAGATTGATAGAGTAACTGGGGCAATGAGGGTAGATGTGTCAGAGTCAGTGAGACTGGCTCAGGACAATGAAGCCTTCAGAGCCTTCACAGGGTAACAATGAGTCACAGGATACTCGATAGCACATAACAAGAACAGCAAGCCATTTAGTACAAAATTCATTTTATCTGCAGCCTCATTTCTGACACAAAGTATATTTTCCAAATATACTTCTTCCTTTTTTTCTTGTTCTCAACTTTTGCATTCTAGTTGCCAATTATTATTCATGAATCTTGGTTACCTGCAAAGTTGGTAGAAATCTTCTATTTCCTCCTCTTTGGTTCTAGTTGTTGGTACATATTTTTGAATGACAGGATTGCCTCATATGCATATGGATACTATTCTGTCACTCAGAACACTGTATTTCAGGATGGATCTAGAAATGGTCTTTGGACTTTGAAGCGACCACATTTGTCATTATTTTCTTTCCTGACATTGTAGAACATACGCTAGACTGATTAAAAAAGTTGCCCATGCCAAACTATGTCAGCTTGCCCCCAAAGCTGTTGTTACATGCCATCGAGTTCCCTGCAACTTATAGTGACCCAGTGTACAACTCTGAACTGTCCTGAGTCAGTCTCACTGTCTCTGACACACCTACACCCATTACCCTAGTTATTGTGTCAATCTATCTCATCGGGGGTCTTCATCTCTTGCGCTGTCCCTCCACCCTTCTGAGCATTATGTTCTCCAAGGATTGGTCCTTCCTGGACACGTGCCCAAAATATGTAAGATGGAACTTCAAAATCCTTGCCTGCAGGGAGCAAGCTGGTTTCACCCTTTGTAGGATAAAGTTGTTTCTCTACGGTATGTATGTTCAAAAGCATAGATTCAATACCTCCTCCAGCACCACAATTTAAAGGAATCAATTGTTCTATCATCTGTGGTCACTGTCCAACTCTCTAATACATAGCAGGTAACTGGGAAGACCATAACCTGTGTAACTCAGTCTTCAGACTGACATCGCTGCTCTTCACTTTTGAAAAGTCCCTGATAGCAGAGCAATTCCTCTTTTGATTACTTGACTGCTGATGTTGATTGTAGAGTCAAGCAAACTGAAATTGTTAACAACCTCAATCTCTTCTCCATCTATCATGATGCTGTCAAGTGGCCCAGTTGTGAGAATCTTTGTCTTCATGATGCTGAGTTTCAATCCACATTGAAGACTGCAGTCCTTGACCTTCTGCAGCAATTGTTTCAAGTTCTCCTGAGTTTCTGCAAGCAGGGTTTTGTCTTCTGCATCACGCAGGTTGTTGAAGAGCCTTCCTCCAAGCTTGATGCCACATTACTCCTCATAAAGTCCAGCCTCTTGAATAATCTGTTCCCCATATATATATATTGAAAAGGTATGGAGACAGGACGCATCCCTGACACACTCCTCTCCTAAACCATGCAGTGTTTTCCTTGCTCTGTGCTTCATGGTCCAAGTAAGAGGGAGCTCTGGTGGCCTAGTGGCAAGAAGCTGCACTGTAATCCTGAAGGCAGATCATTTTCCAGTCCACTAGCTGCTCCATGGGAGAAGGATGCGCAATTTCCTCCCATGCAATTAACTGCCTCTGAAAACTTGCTTGAAAACAGTGCTTCATGGTTCAAGTATAGGTTTCACATAAGCACAATCAAGTGTTCGGAGATTCCCATTCTTCTCAGAGTTAGCCACAATTTGTTGTGATCCCCACAGTCAAATACTTTTGCATAAGTAATGAAACACAAATAGACATTTCTCTGGTACTCTTTGCCTTCAGCCAAGATCCAACCTAATGCTGGCGATGATGTTTCTAGCACCACAGCCGCTTCTAAACCCAACCTTTATCTTTGGTAGTTATCTGTTTTCAGAGGATGTAAATCACATGGGAAGAGATTGCCCATCTTTCTCCTGCAGAGCAGCTACAGATTTTGAAATGCTGACCGACCGTTGGTTATATGTATGTGTGTAGACTGCTGATTTTGTTACAGCTGTCAAGTCGGAACAGACTGATAACTGACCCAAAAGTAAGTTTTCAGGTGCTATAAGTTGCACAAAAGTAGACTGTCCATTTCTCTCCTACAAGGCAACAGGTAGATTCTAATCACCTGCCTTTGGTAGGCAGTACAACTCCATGCCCACTAGGGCCACCAGATCATCATACACATACACTCACACATATACACACTCAATTATAAAATGGAAATGTAATTCCATTTTTAATTGAATTAAAATTTCAATTTCCATTCCACTAGTAAGTAGCATGGAAGGAGGGTGCCCATAGTTTTCCTTTATAGCTTCTAGGAGATTAGACTCAACAGAGAGATGTAGTCTCTGAGTTAGCATTGTAACTTCCCGCGGCCTATACCTACAGCACCATAGCCCATTAACAATACAGTAACATCAAAAAACACAATGCCGTTGAGTTAAAGTCACTCATAGCTGACTCTCCAGTGGGTTTGAAGAGGCCATAAATCACCTAGGAGCAGCTAGTAGATTTGAACCACCTCCTTTTGGCAGTACGATTCCTTAACCACTAGGTTATCTGAGCTCCCTAATGACAGTGGATTGATAGAAAATGGAATAAAAGATGGGGGGGAAGTTCCTCTTTGTTTGAAACAATGGTAGCATATGTTCCAACACTGTATCAACAACCAAGCTATCAAAGAGACTTAATATAAGAGTCAACATGACAAATAGTTAACGCACTAGGAACAAATGAATATTTTTCAGATTATTGTATACTTCTTTCAAGATTTCAAACTTCATCTGGATCAACAATTTTGTCTTTCATTCTGATAAGGTTTATCTTTTTAGTGTAAACTCATTGTAAATATACCTCTGAAAGAGCATTTTCAATATTTTCCTGTCAGTGCACTTGCGCGCTCTCTCTCTCTCTCTTTCTCACTGCCATCAAGTTGAGTATGACTCATAACTGGCCCTTCGTCAGGTCTCTAAGAATAGAAATCATATGGAAAGTCTGCCCATATTTCTCTCAAAGGGAATTAAACTATCAAAGAAACGTGCCCTTTAGGTTAGCAACTCAACTCTCTACCAACTATGCCACCAGAAATCATGTCTTTATACATAAATAACTGAAATTTGTTTTCCTCTTACTTATTCTAGTCAGAATTCCCAAATAAGAATTGGATGCTGAGGGCTCAATTTTCACACACGTGTGTGCATTCATACGTGAGTATATTGCTGTCGTTGTTATGTGCCGTCAAGTTTCCTGTGACCCATAGCAACCCTGTGTACAGTAGCTCTGAACCCTGCCCTGTTCTGAGCCAGTCTCACTGACTCTAGCACACCTACCACTACTGCCCTAGTTACTGTATCAATCTATCTCATCGGGGGTCTTCCTCCCCTGCTCTGTCCCTGTATGCTTCCAAGTATGATGCCCTTCTCCAAGGATAGGTCTTTCCTGTCCACATGCCCAAATGATGTGAGATGGAACTTCAAAATCCTAGTCCTCCAAGGAGACACTTGATTTTATCCCCTCCAAGACAGGCCTATTTGTTTTCTTCACAGTCCATGGTATGTTCAAGATTTTTCTCCAGCCAAACTACTAGAAGGCATCAATTCTTCTGTCATCCTTGGTAATTTTCCAACTCTCTGATACATAGCAAGTAATTGTGAAGACCATGGCCTGGATTAAGTGCACCTTAGTCTCTAGACTGACATCATTGCATTTCAGTACTCTGAAGGGGGCCCTGACAGCAGATTTTTCCAATGCAATTCGTCTTTTGATTTCCTGACTACTGGTGCCAAGAGTGTTGACTGTGGACCTGAGCAAGCTGAAATTGTTAACAACCTCAATCTCTTTGCTATTTGAGTATATTCGTACAATGCATTCTTAAATTAAAAGAATTAAAGGATGTATTTGGTGAATCATGTAATATCACAGAGTCTCATTATCAAATAACTACATTCTTCACAGTACATACCTGAATAAATAAAAGATAATGAATATATTTTATATCATTACTTAAAATTTACAGAAATAATATATTTTTATGGATTATAATATACAAAGGAGCTTTGGTGTCTTCGTAGTAAGTGGTTGTGTAGTCAAGCCAATGGCAGGTGGTTTGAATCCATCAGCTTCTCCATGGGAGAAAGAGAGAAAAACTCCTGTGTAATTTATAACCTCTGAAAACCAACTGGAGTGACAGTAATGAGTTGATGGTCTAGCTGGAACTAGCTGCGCTACGATTCCAAAGGCGTACGGTTCGAATCCAACAGCTGCTCCGTGGGATAAAGATAGGTAATCTCCTTCTATGTGATTAACTCCCTCTGAAAACCCACCAGAGGATCAGCTATGGGTTGGTTCTGAATTAATTGTATACAAGAACAGTGATTGAGTAGCAATTAATGCTTATGTGAAAATTAAGGTTTTGATCTATTACTTGCCATGAATGCATGGTGTCATCTACATTTTACTTAACACTGATGGAACTATAAATGATTAAATATTTCATTCTTGAAATGCCCAGCAAGATTATAACTTGGCAGATGGCAACCCAGGCTTTGTACAACAAATACAGAAGAAAACAAATACAATACATGTGATTGATAATCCTGGAATACTTAGCTGTGGAGGATGTAATAATTAAAATACTGACACAAAATGATAATATAAAAAAATGAAGAGAAATGGAATGTTGAGTTATGAATGGACCTGACATATCAACAAAAACCAAACCCAATGTAGAATTGACTCTAATGCATGAGAAACCACTACTGATTTTTTTCCCCCCAAGACTATAACTTTTTACTAGAAATAACCATCTATCTTGAATCTATAGAGTAGCTAGTAAATTCAAATTGCAAACTTTTCAGGTAGCAGGCAAGCATACCATGCCACAAAGTCTCCCTTGACATAGCACAGGCACTTTGAAATCTTGCACAAAGCTTTCCATTTAGGCTAGGAATCTTGAAAATTAATCAATCACCACTCCTATAGTTAGTGGGCAGACAATCAGGAAGCTTTCATTTTTCTCTTATGTCCTCCTGGTGATCAGAAGACTGGCAAACCCCATTACCACGCGCCACGTGCCCGGCAATACTCATCTGTATGCCAATCTGGTCAGACTGAAGTCAGACACATGCCATTGTGAATCTGGTGGCAGATAGTGTATGCAGCACCCACATTTTGAGGCACAGTCTCTCAATCTCCTAGGACTGGCAGGACTTAATCACATTGAATGGCTTCTGCTTGCAGCTATCCCTTACACTAAAAGAAGCATCATCTGTGACTGGGGACCATGCCACTGGACAATTTCTGGATTGCCATCAATTAGCCCTGTCTGGATATCCTGGTGAGTATAGTACAGGGAGTCATACCTACATTTTGAGGCACACATTCCCTATCTTCTAACAGAATGTGTTGTCCACGACAAGATGACCTGCCTGGACCTACCTCTTCAACTGACAGGAGCATCACCCAAGGTGTACAGAATGTCCTTAGGGACCCATCAGTCCAGAAGAAATTCCTGTCACCAATAACTCTAACTAATATCATGGGATTTACTAAATCACTTGGGCCAAGCAAAAGTATCTCTTGCAGTGCAGAAATATGTTCTAATACTCTGGACCCCATACAAATGTATTGTCTTTTATATAGTTCAGTATATTGGCAAAAGCAGGGTCAACCGTGTGCTCCTAAGAACAAATATATTCCCCTTCTACACAACTTGAAGAGGGACCTCTGGTGGCCATGTTGGTCAGTAGTTACCCTACCAACTCAAAAGCCAGTGGTTTGAATCTACCAGCTGCTTTGTTGGAGAAAGAGCAGCAGTCTCCTTTCATATGATTTACATTCTCTTAAAAAATCACTGGAGGGTCAGCTATGAGTCTTTTCCCACTAGATGACAATAAATTGAAAGGCCTTGAAGAAGGTTACCTAAACTTATGTTACCTTTCTAACGGTGGGAGTTACAAATCCAATATTATGGCCAGTAATTTGGAAAATATCTCCAGATTCAAGCACCCTTGTAGGATCAAGTGATGGGGTATAAGCTGTAAGCAATACTTTGACAACAATCGACATGTGACATGCTCAGCATATATGCCAACAATGGTTTTCACAAGACAACTTATAAAATGAACTACTCAAAAAGGAGGAATAGACTCATTAAAACATTAGTTGAACCGCTGAAAGATTCACTACCAGGGTCAGAAATTATTCTGGTGCCACCAAGAACGAACCAAGGTCAGAAAGGGCAACCATATTGTTTTTTTAATTGAGAATGGTGTTGAGATCTGATACCTCCTCACTTGCCGCTGGTGACGCTGAGTTCCAAGGCTCCTGTTGTACTCTCTTGTCCTCTGGGAGCTCTATAAGCATTTTCTCTGCACTATAGATGGTCCAAAGTCTTTGAATTCAGCAGAGGTGACCCACCTCCTCTTGAATGTGCTTAGAGAAGTCATTATGGATGCACCAGTCCACCCAGAGAAAATCCTGTCAGGAGAAGCCATGATCTTGATGGGGGCCCCTTTAAAAGACAACTGTTCCAGCTCTTTCAAGAGGCGTTCCTCCATTCCAGGGAACATGGTGTTTCCTCCTGTCAGCATAATCTTTGCAAAAAGTTTCCTTTGCATTCTAAAGTCACACTTAAAGATGCTGGTGGCCACCATTTTTGAGATTCCAGGGTTGTCAAGACCTAGTAGGCGAGGTTCAAATAGAACTTCAGGAACCTGGTACAGGTGATCACCAATGTAGATAACAGACCCATCTGGCAAACTGTATCCTTTCTGGACTTCTTCACGCTTCTTCTTCATCTCCTTCTCTCTATCAAAGGCCACATAGCACAGCTTCTCTTTGATGTCACACACCACACCCCTGTCACCTATGTAGGAGTTTGCATATCCAGTGGTTTGCAGGAGCTGGGCGAGATATTCTGTAAGGTCTCTCCCTGCTATGTAGAGCTTGGTGACACCTTGGCGCACAGGGTAACCCTCAAAGACTGGGACAGTACAAGTGATGCCATACCCACTTTCTACAACCAGGCCTGTGAGGCAGGAAGAGGCATAAAGTGATAAAGCTGACTGGTTGGACAGATAGAAGGAAGGCACATTGAAGGTCTCGAACATTATCTCTGCTATCTTCTGACGAATACTCCTGGGGTTCAAGGCGGGCTCAGTCATGAGCACAGGCCATTCACTGGGTATCACATGAAGCTTGCACTCAAAGAATTCCCTCCATATCTTTTCCATGCCATCCCAGCCCAAGACTAGTCCATATTCAATGGGGTAGTGCAGGCGAACAGCTATATGCTTGCGCAAGGCGTCATCCCCCAAACAGTAGTCTCTTGGCAAACAAAAGCCTGGTTCTTGATACCCCACAACAGAACGGAGGGTGTGAAGGGGTTTTTTCTCTCCAGAAAAACCTGCTTTACAGACTCCAGATCCATTATCAAAAATTATCGCACCAGAGTCTATCAAATGTATGTTGGGCATAAAGGAAGCTTACAGGTCACACGATTCCCCAGTGCTCAGATTGTACCTTAGGTAGAGTCGGCAAGTGAACCCTATCCCCAAGAAAGCTCTACCTTCATTTCATGAATTTGTTCTCCCTTCATGTGCCCCCAAACCTGAAATGAGCTTTTCAGGGACTGTGGTCAAGTAGGTCACAAAGTAACTAGGCAACAATTTTTCACTGAAACTCAAGAGTGACCTTAAAAGGGTAGGGCACTGGCACATCCTACCTCATGAGACATGAAGCAGGGAAAGATAAACTACACCTACGTACAACTCATGTAACTAAACCTGTGAACCCAAGTAGAGTATCCTTAAAGAAGAGGAAGGACTCTCCAGTTTTGGGTTGGTCCCACAGACTCTCTTTCTCTACACAGCTGAGGTACTATTCGGAAAGTGATAAAAATACACTTCCCTTTACAAAGAGGTGGCACAAAGCACCAGACACACAGTCAAGTCAGAGTGGTCATGCTCGCAACTCAGTTCCAAACGATATTTTCTTTTCTAATAGACCCAAAATAGGTGTCAGAAGAGGCACTGAAACTCATTCTAGAACCAAAAGATGCAAAACTGAAAGGAAGATATAATGAAGAGCTGACCATAAGATTTCAAAAGGTAGTTCAAAAGCTTGGTGCTGAAATTGAAAAAGACCTGAAGTGCTTGCAGCAGAAGGTCAAGGCCTGTAGTCTTCAATATGGATTGAAGCTCAACATAAAGAAGACAAAGATACTCCCCACTGGGCTAATTTGCAGCACCATGGTAGATGGAGAAGAGAATGAGGTGGTTAACAGTTATAGCTTATTTGGTCTCATAATCAACACTCTTAACATCAGCGATAAGGAAATCAAAAGATGAATTGCACTGTGAAAATGTGCTGTTAGGGACCTATGCAGAGTGCTGAAAAGCAATGATGTCAGTCTAGAAATTAAGGGAGGCTGGGTTATATGAGGAGAAATGTAGAATCAGGATTGGAGGAAGGTTCATCAACAATCTGAGTTATGCAGATGACAAAACTCTGCTTGCTGAAACTGAGGAGGACCTGAAGCGCTTGCTGCAGAGGGTCAAGGACTGCAGCCTTCAATATGGATTGAGGCTCAATATCAAGAAAACAAAGATTCTTACCACTGGACCAGTTGGCAGCATCAGTATGGATGGTAAAGAGATTGAGATTGTTAACAGCTTTAGTTTGCTTGGCTTCACAATCAACACTCTTGGCACCAGCAGCCAGGAAATTAAAAGACTTATTGCAATGGGAAAGTCTGTGATTAGAGATATTTCCAAAGTACTGAAGAGCAACGATGTCACGCTGGAGACTAACGTGTGCCTGATACAGTCCATGGTCTTTGCAATCACTTGCTATGTGTCAGAGAGCTGGAAAATGACTGGGGATAACAGAAGGAGAATTGGTGCCTTTGATATGTGGTGTTGCGGAAGAGTATTGAATATACCATGGACTGCTAGAAGAACAAACAAGTTCATCCTGGAGAGGATGAAGCCTGGTTGGTCCTTGCAGGTAAGGATTCTGATGCTTTGTTTGACATATTTTGGGCATGTTGCAAGGATAAACCAGTCCTTAGAGAGAGACATCATGCTTTGGAGGGTAAAGGGACAGTGCAGGAGAGGAAGACCCTCGATGAGATGGATTGATTCAATGACTAGAGTAATAATGGTAGGTGTGTTGGGAGAAGGTGAGAGTGGCACAAAATAGAGCAGGATTTAGCGCTACTGTACATAGGGTCACTATGACTCTCAGGTGACTTGATGACACATAACAACAACAATCCAGGCCATGGTCTTCACAATTACTTGCTATGTGTCAGAGAGCTGGACCATGATTAGTGATCACAGAAGAAGAATCAATGCCTTTGAGTTGTGGTGCTGGAGAAAAGTCTTGAGCATGGATTGTCAAGAAAACAAATAGGTCTGTGTTTGAGAGAGTGAAACCAAGTTTCTCCTTAGAGACTAGGATTTTGAAGCTCCATCTTACATACTTTGGGCACATGGCCAGGAAGGACTGATCCTTGGAGAAGGACATCATGCTCAGAAGGGTGAAGGGACAGTGTAGGAGAGGAAGAACCCAGATGAGATGGATTGACTCAGGGACTGGGGCAATGTGGTTGGTGTGTCAGAATTCATGAGACTGGCTCAGGACAGAGCAGTGCTCAGAGGATTATGGGTCGCAGGTGACTCAACAGCACATAACAACAACAACATTTCAAAAATACAAATCATGATATTATGCAATGTGCCAAAAAAACTGGGCTTAGAAATCCAAAGGGAAGAGCACACATGCAATTTCTCAAGTTGAAAGAACAGAAGAAAACAATGTTTTTGAGTATATTAAGAATTAATTGGGATGTAAAAAGGTACAACCACTATGGAAGGCAATATGGCACTTTCTCAAAAAGTTGGAAATAGAAATAACATTTTACTCAGGCATTCCAATACTAGGAATATATCCTAAAGAAACCAGAGCTGCCACCCAAACAGATATATGCATACCCATGTTGATTACTGCACTGTTCATAATAACAAAGAGATGGAAGCAACCTAAGTGTCCTTCAGCAAAGTACTGGATAGAAAAACTACGGTTTATTCACTCAGGGGAATACTACACAGAACTGAAAAAAGGAACTCATAAAACAACATGGGTGACCCTGGAGGACATTAAATTGAGTGAAATAGAAAGGACAAATACTGCATAACACCACTGTTACAAAATAGGACTGACATGGGGGTTAGCAGAAACTAAGAAAAGAGGGGATAAATAATAAACACTGCATTGGAACAGATGAAGGAAAGAACTGTTTAAAAGGGATATATGATTAGGCATTATTCGTATGACAACAGTTCAAAATAAGAGATGCAAAGAAATGTGGACTGGGGGAAGGAGGAAATTATGCAACAATAAATGATTTCTTAAAAAAATGAACTGGGGTGTTGTTGTTATGGGCCCATAGCAACCCTACGTGCAGAAGCTCTGAAGTCTGCCCTGTGCCAGTCTCAATAATTCTGACACAACAACCCCCATTTCCTCAGTTACTGTATCAATCCATCTCATCTGGGGTCTTCCTCTCCTGTGCTGTCCCTCCACCCTTCCAGGGTCCTTCTCCAGGGACCAGTCTTTCCTGGCCATGTGCCCAAAGTATGTGAGATGAAGCTTCAAAATTCTAGCCTCCAGAAGAAATTTGGTTTCACCCTCTTCAAGAAAGAACTATTTGTTTTCTTGGCAGTATGTTCAAGACTCTTCTCCAGAACTAGAATTCAAAAGTATAGACTCTTATTCTATCATCTTTAATCATTGTCCAGCCCTCTGTCCTATAGCAAGTAATTGCAAAGACCATGGCCTTGATTAGATGCACGTTGATCTCTAAACTGACATCGTTGCTTTTTAGTACCCTGGAGAAGTCTGTGACAGCAGATTTTCCCAGTGCAATTCATCTTTTTTATTTCCTAACTGTTAGTGTTAAGGGTGTTTGGTGATTGTGGAGCTGAGCAAGCTGTAATTGTTAACAACCTCAATCTATTCGTCTATCATGGTGCTGAAAATTGGCCCAGTGGTGTTCTTTATGTTGAGCTTCAATTCACATTGAAGACTACAGTCCTTGATTTTCTGCAGCAAGCACTTTAGGGCCCCCTCAGTTTCAGCAAACAAGGTTGTGTCATCTGTGTAACATAGGTTGTTGGTGAATCTTCCTCCAATCCTGATGCCACGTTCCTCCTCATTAAGCCCTGCTTCCCAGATGATCTGTTCGGCATGTAGTTTGAAAAAGTACAGAGATAGGATGCATCCCCAACACATTCCTTTCCTGATTTTGAACTATGCAGCATTTCCTTGCTCTGTTCTGAGGACTGCTTCCTTGTCCAAGTATAGGTTTTGCATGAGCACAATCAAGTGTTCTGGGATTCCCATTCTCCCCAAGCTTAGGCAGTATTTGTTATGATCTACACAGTCAAATGCTTTTGCATGGTAAATGAAACACAGATAGACATCCCTCCATTACTCTTTGTTTTCTGCCAAGATCCGTCTGACATTGGCAATAATGTCCCTAATGCCACGACCTCTAAATCCAGCTTGTATTTCTAGTAGTACTCTGTCAATGTTCCAGTCATTTCTGGATAATTTTCAGCAGGATTTTGCTACTGTGTAATATTAGAGATATTGTTCAATAATTTCCACATTCTGTTAGGTCACTTTTTTTTTTAATGGGAATAAATATATTTATCTTCCAGTAAATTGGCCAGGTAGTTGTCCTCCAGATTTCTTGGCACAACTTGGTGAGTACATCCAGGCTAGCGTCTGTTTGTTGAAATATGTCAATTGGTATTTCATCGGTTCCGGCAGCTTTATTTTTTGCTAAGTCCTTCAGAGCAGCCTGAACTTCCTCCTTTGTCACAATTGCCTTTTGATCATATGTTGTTTCTTTAAATTCTTTTGTGTCAGCCAATTACCTTTGGTACAGTGACTCTGTATACTCCTTTTCCGTCAGATATTGTTCTAAAACTATGTATCTAAATTAAGATAGACTAGGAAGAAGAATTAGCCATCCACTTCCAAAATATAAGAGGCCTTCGAAACCCCTATATACAGTAGAGCCCACTTGGACTAACAGATATGGCAACTGAGGCTGAGCCCTCAAATTTGGAAACACAAAGGAGGAGGAACTGTCATAAGCAGAAATGAATGACAGGAACATGGAATGTGAGAAGCATGAATGTAGGAAACCTGGACATTTTTAAGAAAGAAATGGAACTCTTAAATATCGACATATTAGGTATTAGCATAATGAGATGGATTGGCATGGGACATTATGAATCAGACAGTCATTATGATCTACTATGCTGGAGATGAAAACATGAGAAAAACTTGGTGGTTTTCATAGTTTAAAAGGCCATTTCTAGATCTACCTTGAAATAAAATATTGTGAGTAACAGGATAATATCCATATGCATACAAGGAAGACCTGTTAATACTAGTATCATTCAAACTTATACACCAACAACCAGAGCCAAAGAAGAGGAAATAGATGATTTCCACCAACTGTTGCAGTCAGAAATCAATCAAGCAGGCAACCAAGGTGCATTAATAATAATGGGAGACCGGAATGCAGAAGGTGGGAACCAGGAAGAACTGGGGGGTAGTGAGGAAAATGTGCAAAACTAAACGAACGAAAATTCAAGTTTTCTGTAAACTTTTGTTACAATAACAACTAAAATACTGAGACCTTTAAAATATTATATAGGAAGAATATTGAATGGTACAGGAAGCAC
Source organism: Elephantulus edwardii (assembly GCF_000299155.1). NCBI lineage: Eukaryota > Metazoa > Chordata > Mammalia > Macroscelidea > Macroscelididae > Elephantulus > Elephantulus edwardii. Next base: position 11,693,585 of record NW_006399790.1, on the reverse strand, counting down.
AAAAAGAAGACTGGATAAATACAGTCACTGTGCCATAGAAAATTGGCCAATACTGAACTATTTGACGAAGTAAAGAAGAAGAGAATGGAGGGCAAAAAAGGGGAAGGAAGAAATTAACTAGAATAGCAAAGGTTAGTGGGCTCAGGGGATGAAGAATTAGGAAAGATTCAATAGGGATTTGAAAAGATGGAGTGATAAAACATGTTGTTGTTGGTTTTTGTTGTTGTTGTTAGGTACCATCAAGTTGAATATGACTCATAGCAACCCTATAAACAGATATGAACCCTGCCGTATCCTGTGCCATCCTCACAATCTCTAACACACTTGAGCCAAATGCTGTTGTCACTGTGTCAATCTACCTGGTTGAGGATCTTCTTCTATTTTTCTATCCCTCTATCTTTCCAAGTTGGATGTCCCTCTCCAATGAACAGCCTATCGTAGCAACAAGCTAAACACTCTGGCTGCACTTTCTCCAAGACTTATTTCTTTGTTTCATGGGTTATTCTAATCCAACAACATGACTCAAAGGCATTGCCTATTTTCCTGTCAACCTTATTTATTTTCTAGCCCTCAGATGCATAGCAAGTAATTGAAGAGCCCCAGGCTTGAATTAGGTGTATCTTAGCCCTCCAATTAACAGTAATGCTTCTCAATAATTTGGAGAAGTCCTTGACTATAGACTTTCCAGGACAATAAATTCCTGATCTCCTGATTGCTGGCAACAACTATATTTACAGTTTCAATTTTTTCTCTATTTATTTATAATGATGGTACTGTAGGTTTAGTGCTGAGAATTTTTGTTTACTTGACCTTGAGATGCAAGCCATATTGAAGGCTTTGATCTTTTGCAGCAAGTGCGTGTTTCAAGTCCTCCTCATTTTCATTGAGCAAGGTTTCGTCATCAGCATAATGAAGGTTATTCATTAGTTTTTCTCCAATCCTGATGTCATATTCTTCTTCATAGAGTCCATAATGATAATAGGCATGTTGCTGTTACTGTTGTTGTGTTAGGTGCTGTCAAGTATGACTCATAGTGACCCTATGAACAAAAGATCTGAACCCTGTCCTGCTCCATCTTCACACTTCCTGACACACAAAAGCTCATTGCAGCAGTCACCATGTCAATCCACCCAATTGAGGGTCTTCCTCTCCTTTGCCGACCCTCCACCCATCCCAACATCATGTCACTCTCCAAGGAATAGCACCTCTTAGCAATATGTCCAAAGTATGTGAGGTGAAGTCTCATTATTTTTGCCTCCAAAGAGCACTCTGGCTGTACCATTTCCAAGAAATATCTGTTCATTCTCTTGGCCGTCCATGGGACATTCAGTGCTCTTCTCCAACACCATAGCTCAAAGGCGTCAATTGTTTTTCTGTTACCCTTATTAATTGTCCAGCTCCCAGATGTACAGAAAGTGATCATAAATAGTAACAGCTTGGGTGGGAAGCCTCTTGTGTAGGCAAACAGGATCTGGTGGGTGAGCCTTTGTATTTAAGTTGATCTGGTCTTACCTGTGAGTGAGCCTTTAGCTTGACATGGATGGATCCTGGTGTGTAAGTGTTTGTGATTTACTTGAAAGCTGGGGTAAACTGTTTGGGGGTTTCTAGTTGTGTTAGCAATCAAGTGTAAGCTGATAATAGACATAGATCAACAGTAATTAATTATGTAAAAAGAATGAGTATGAATGATTATATAAAACACAATCAATCAACAAACATTAAAAAGGAGCCAAGCAAGGTTTTGTTTTGTTTTTTAACCAAGCAAGGTTTTAAGAACTGAAAGATCAATTGAAGTATTTCAACAAATGTATGTAATATTGGATGTGTTCAATGTCAAGACAGTTTGAAGTCAACTATTTGAGCAATTGACTGTAAGAGACCCATATGTGTGATCATTCCCCAAAAGGTGATCCAACAGAATGAAGAATATATAGAACAATATCATTAAAGACACACAAATATGATATTGCTGAATCAAAAGCGTATCCAAAAATGAATGGATGGAAAAACTATGGTACATTCACATAATGGAATATTACACAGCATTAAAAACAATGAACTCATAAAATATTATGCAATATGGGTGAGCCTGGAAAACATGGTGAGTGAAATATCTCAGTAAAAAAGGACAAATATTGCATAAAAACACTGTTACACTGTTATAAAATAGAAATGTCATGGAGTGTTGGGGGAAGAATAGAAACAGATAATAGATAATAGATAATGAATGCTGCAATGGAACAGATGAGGGGAAGGACTATTTGAAAGGAATATATAACTAGATATTATATGTATGACAACAACTGAAACAAAAGGGGATTGCAAATTGGACCAGGAGTGGGGGTGGGGAATAAGAGAGGGGAGAGGAGACATGAAATAATGAATGAATGACATGAAATAATGAATGAATGAAAACCCAGTATTTCTGGAAACTTTTGTTAAATAAAAACCTGACTTTCAAAAAATTATTGAAGCAGTACATTTATCTTTAATTGCCAGAAGCCCAAGCTTAATTGACTGTGGAACAAGGCATGCATATAGCATTGCTAAGATGAGATGTATCCCTTGGTTGAAAGCAGAGAATAACAGAAAGAAATGTACTTTTGTTTTGACCATGCAAAAATATTTGACTGTATGGATTATATTATGGATAACAGTGAAAGAAGTGGGAAATACAGAAGAATTAATTATACTTTTACAGAACTTGTGCCTAGACCTAGAGGCAGATATTCAAATAAAACAAGGGGATAAATAAAAATAAAACAACAAACTGTTGTTGTTAGGTGCCGTCAAGATGAGTACAACTCATAGGGACTCACTGAACAATAGATCCAAACCCTGTCCTGTCCTGTGCCATCCTCACAATCTCTGACACAGTCTCAAGCCCATCATTACAGTTACTGTGCCAATCCATCTGGTTGAGGGGATATTACATAGTTTGACGTGTTTATTAATTTTATATCCTTTTGTCTTACTTATGCAAACTGTATGCTGAGTAAATAATTCAAGGTACTAGACCAGATAGGGAGATCTGGTGGCCTAGTGTCAAGAAGTTGTGCTGCAATCCTGAAGGCATGTGGTTCGAGGCTACCAGCCACTCTGCAGAAGAAAGACAGACAATCTCCTCCTGTGCTATTAAGTGCCTCTGAAAATCCACCATATGGTCAGCTATGGGTAGGTTCTGATGCACAGTAACGACGACGACTAGATAGTAGTAAAAGAATGTGGCAGCAGGATTGGAAGCAGCTTCATCAACAAACAACCTGCAGTATGTAGATGATCCAAACATGCTTAAAGAAAACACCGAAGATTTGAAGTCCAAAGACTGTAGCTTTCAGGATGGATCACAACTCAACATAAAGAAAACAAAAAATCTTCACAAAGATGGAGGAGAAAAAAAATTAATTTTTCTTGGATCCATAGAGAACACCTATGGGAAGCAGCAGTCAAGAAGTCAAGCAACATACTTTAACAAATATGCTGCCACAGATCCCTTTAAAGAGCTAAGGATCAAGGTTATCACCTTCAAGACTAAGGTGTGCCTCATAGGAACTACAATATTCTTATTTGCTTCATGTTGTTGGTATATGCCATCGAGTCACCTGTGACCCATAGTGACCTTATGAATAAGAGCTCTGAACCCTGCCCTGTCCTGAGCCAGTGTCACTAATTCTGACACACTAACCCCCATTGCCACAGTTACTGTATCATATACATGCCAAAGTGGCCAACAAATATTGAAAGCGTGATGCTTCTTTAATTGTGGTGGTAGGAAAAAATTATCTAATATGCTATGGACTCCCAAAATAATAAATAAATAAATCTCTTAAAAGAAGTAAAAAAAAAAAAAAAAGAAATAGTAGTAAAGCCATGGTGCACCCTAGAAGGAAGGATGACCAGATTTTGCCCCACATGCCTTGAACATATTACCAGGATGATCAAGTTCTTGGAGAAGAACATTGTGTTTGGAAAATTAGAGGGTCAGAGAAAGACAGGAGAACCTACGTAAGATGACTTGTCACAGTGATTGCATCAATGTGCTTGAGCACAGCAGATTGTGAGAATGGTACAAGATTGAGCAGAGGTTTCTTCTGTTCCATATGGGGTCACTATGAGATAGAATTGACCTGCCAGCAGCACCACCTCCACCACCACTGAAGCACATTTGGCAATCCTGAAGGTGTAATGAACAAGACTGCTTGACTGCTGACTGACCTCAAAGTACATAGTTCAAAACTATCAGGTACTCTATGGGAAAGAGATGAGACTGTTTCCTCCTGTAAAGATTTATAATCTTGAGAAGTCTACAGGGCAGTGGTGTCTTGTTAGAGTTGCTCTGAGTTAGAATAAACTCATGGCAGTGGGATTTATTAATTTGGGCCTCTTTGAGGATGAAAAGAATCTTATACTGAAAGTAAAGCAAACAAAAATTTTCAAACTCAAATGAACTGCACTCAAGTTGGTTCTGACTCATAAAGACAGGTTACTGAGGCTCTAAATCACAATGAGAGATTACTGAGCATTCTTTCTTACATCTGTTGGTGGATTCCAACTGTGAGCGGTATGAAGCCTTTGGGTTATCTGCATAACTCTTTACAAGACATCAGAACTCTCTGGGGAAAATCAAACCAAACCAAACGTTCCTTGAGCTCATTTCTGTCCTGTGGGAACAAACTCATAGCTGACCCTCCAGCAGGTTTTCTGAGGTTGTAAGTGGCATGACATGAGATTAAGCATCTTTCTCCCATAGAGCAGCAGGTGAATCTGAATGATCAAAAAGGCACTGTGTTTGGGCTAGCAGCAAAACTCCCTAGGGACCTCTGGACGGGATGGGGAGAGGGGGAGCGGGGAAAAGCCATATTAAATGCTGTAGTACTTTTTTCCAATTGTCACAGTCACAAAAGTAATTAAAATGCAATTGTATGAGCTAAATTTTATATAACTACATTAAATATAAATGTTGCTGTGTGTCCTCGAGTTGGAACTGACCCATAACTCTTGTGGGTTTTCAGAGGCAGTTCAGTAAATGGGATGAAATTGCCCATCCTTCTCCCACACAACATTCTAAAAATCAGAAAAATACAAAGAGGAAAAATTAAAAATGTAGAAAGAGTATACAAAAGCAATCTGGTGAAATCAAGAAAAAAAACTGCTTAAAAACTAATGAAAAGTAGGGAAGGGGAAAAATGAAAAAGAAAAAAGATGTATGAAAAGATGTTGTAATTAACTAGCAATAGGATATGGTAAATAAAACAATGTATAAAGCATCTCAGATGTTTTGGTTGGTAAAACAAAATATCTAATAATATCAAGTTCTTGGAAACACAAAGTCTTGTATATTATATGGTGAAGTAAAATTTGTAATAAGGCCATTGGAGTGCAATTTGTCAAGGTCTAGTGAAATTTAAGATGACTATACATTTTTTTTATCATCACTGAATTCCTTTTCCACAAATTTACATCAGAGAAAATCACCCATGTGTCCTGAAGGATACATAAATAAGCAAATGTGTTGCAGCATAATTTATTAGAGTGAAAATCTGAAAACAACCTATCTATCTTTCTATTGAGAAGATGATGAATCAGCAAAAGTTTATTAATATAATTGAATATTGTGTAGCACTGAAAATAAAGGAAAATATGAATGCATATCAATGGATACATATATAAAAGCAAATAGTATACAAAACCCAAACAAAGGAGGTAAAGTTTCACAATTAATTATAAACGAGTTGAGATTTTAAACCTAGTTTATAGAATAAACCTAAATGATATAAAAGTTTGCTCTATTATAGGTAAAAACATTTAATAATTTTCTGAATGCCATTGCACAGTTCATTAACCCTTCCAAGAATGATGTCCTTCTCCAAGGACCAGTCCCTCCTGGCCACATGCCCAGAGTATGTGAGATGGAGTTTCAAAATCCTAGCCTCCAAGGAGCAAACTGGTTTCCAGTTAAATAAAAGTTTAATATATCCATCAATTTATGAAAATTCATCAGATAACTTTCAAAACCACAAGATTTTAGGTAGAAGTAAAAAAGCCCTTTAAAAATGTAAAGGAGATAAATATTGTATAAAACCATTATTGTAGAATGAGTATAAAGATCCAAGAGGGGTGACAGAGGGTGGAAGCAGAGGGATAAGTATGTGTAGGGGGAGGGGAGATTAATCATAGGGTTGTACAATTTGATGGGTGGGGGTGAGAGAAATTGGAAGAATCTGTTCTAAAAAACAATGTATTCGAATTTTGTAAATAGACTAATAGAAAATTTAAAAAATGTAAAGGATATGTATCAACAAATAACACAAAGTGGCTCTCACTGGCCAAAGTTTTAACTGCATGTAGAATGAATATAATTATTTCACAAACATATTTTGGTATATTTAAGTATTTAATGTAGTTCTGTTCACAGATTTTATACTCCTCAATGCTGTCAGTGCTTGTTTAAGATTGCAAGGGTATTACATTTACACATTTGTAGTAAAAATTGTTTTGGAGCAAAGCACAGACTAGACACTGTTCTAATGGTGTGATCACTAGGCATTTATCATTCAAAGGATAAACAGAGCAAGGATGAGTAGAACAACACACATCAGCAGCAGCCTAAGTTCTCCAAAGGTAGCTATCTACAGGGGGATGTTAATAGACTTCCAAGCACACTCTGCATCTTGGGAGGAAAAGTATCTAAATTTCACTCTCTGGAATTAAACTCTAATAGGATATAATGTCTATGATGTCTATGTACCAAATAATATGTACAGAGAAAACAGGTGAGAGAAGAGATAACAAAAGAGAGTGAAAGGTACAAAGTGGTAATAAAAGTGGCAAACCTTTTGCAAGAAATGAAACTCAAAATCTATTGCCACTCAGTCAGAACCAGCGGGTTTCTGAGGTTGTAAACCATATGGCAGATTGTCCATCTTTCTCCTAGGGAGCTGCTGGTAGATTTGAACCACCAAAGAGACATGGCCTTTGGGTTAGTACTGCAACTTCCTCCAGACTATGTCACCAAAGCTCCAACTTGCAGGAAAGGGATATCCCTTAATGATCCTGTTCAGAGGGAATCAGATTTACTGACAGCAGATAACAGCCTTCCCTCCTTTACACCAAATAACATAGCTGAACAGAGTTCTGAGTTTCTTCAGAGAGTAATCATCTCCCCCTAAAGGACATACTTCATTTTACGCCCTTTTTGTAAGTATTATGTACATTAGCACTTAAGAGAGATGGGTATATAGCATATTTGTATACCCAGTGAAGATGCCATTAACTATAGACTTGTCCCTAGGTTATAAATGATACCCATTCCTAAGTGTCCATTTAAGCCAACTTTTTATATAAATATGATATTTCTTATTTAGCCTTACTTTAGTGCAAGAGAAACCTCAAGGGCTTTTCTCACATTTAAAAGCTGCACAAGTAGCAAGTGAAAGGGATGGTGATGAAGAATTTATTGCAAGGAGGTATTAGTTCAATCATCTCAAAAGTCTGGGAAAATTTACACAGCATTAAAGAGCAAGTCGCAGTTCTCTGTAAGTAAGACTGAGAACTTACTATACCGGAATAATAGAGAAAGAGATGCATTAATACATACTTGAGGGTGCATGTGTGAGAGGAGAGGTGTACACTGAAACAAATTAGCTTAGATACCTCAGAAGTTCTGGTTTAGTCCAGTTAATTTGACAATATAGGAGCTATATCCCCTGATTATAAAAATGGGAAGAAATATCATAGAGGTTTTCTTTATTTTAACTGGGTCTCATATGCATTTTTTTTTGGTAAAAATTTCTGCTGGTGTCTGACAGATTAGTTGTGTGTAGTCTCACATTTCATTACTCTTCCCTGTAAAGTTTTAAAATGGTCATGAATATTTAAATAGAGAATTAAGAGAGAAAAATCATCATTAGCTATCTATTCACTTATAAGTTGATTTACTTATGAAATTCACTACTATCCCCCTCCTATCTACTGTCTTTTTTCTGCACTAGTTTTGCATCTAGTCTCTTCTGAAATTCTGACATCATGTAAGCATATGTCACAACGTATACTTGGTAATATTCATATGAATTTATGATGTTTTAATGAACAAAAGGCCTGAAGCCTTTCTATAACTACTGACATTTATCAAAGCTCATAGAGTTTCCGGAGGCGTGTTGTTTAGGAAGTGGATGCCACTCCTGCTTCCAACATCTACCTCTCTCTAAAAGGAAGCACATCATTTCATGCACTCTATTTTGGCAAACTGTCAGCCAGTTCTTTCTGGTGTAGTGACTATGTGTAATCCTTCCATCTTTTTTTTTTAATGCTTCCTGGATCATTCAATATTCTGCTCATAGCATCCGTAAGTATTGCAACTTTCGATTTGAATTTGTTCTTCAACATTCTTCCAGCTTAAGAAATACTGAGCAGGTCTGCCTCTTGATTTTCTGATTCCAGATAGTTGCACATTTCATCCTAATATTTTATGGTTTTAATAGGTCTTCCTTGTATGTGTGCAGATGTTACCCTGTAATTCATAACATTGTATTGCAAAATGCACATTATGTTGGGAAAATCTGCTGTCAGAGACCTCTCCAAAGTACTGAAGAACAATGATATCAGTCTGAGACTAAGGTGCACCTGATACAGACCATGGTTTTGCAATTATTTGCTATGCATCAGAGAGCTGGACATTGACTAGGGATGACAGAAGGAGAATTGATGCCTTTGAGCTGTGGTGTTGGAGAAGAGTATTGGATATACCATAGACTGCTAAGAGAACGAACAGGTTTGTCCTGGAGAGGGTGATGCCAGGCTGCACCTTAGAGGCAAGGATTCTGAAGCTTCATCTGACATACTTTGGACATGCTTCAAAAAGGGACCAGTCCTCGGAGAAGGACATCATGCTTGGGAGGGCAGAGGGACAGTGCAGGAGAGGAAGACCCTCAATGAGATGGATTGATTCAGTCACTGGGGTAGTGGGGATAGATGTGTCAGAGACATAAGATTGGCACAGGATAGAGCAGGGTTTAGGGCTGTTGTACATAGGGCTGCTATGAGTTGCAGGTGACTCGATGGCACATAACAATAACATGCAAGATGAAACTGAAAATGGTCTAAGTATGAATTCAACCTATGCATACCATCAGGTGAAATCCATGTATATAAGCTGTGTTTATGTCTCTTAAAAAACGTATTTGCAATGAATAAGTCATTGATTGTGCAAAATTCAATCATTCTCTCTCCAGCTCCATTTCTGTCACCAAGTCCATGTTTTCCAACTACTGAATCTTCTTCTCTGTTCCCAACTTTTGCATTCCAGTCACCCATTATTATCAATGCATCTTGATTGCATGTTTGATTGATCTCCGACTGTTAAAGTTGGTAAAAATCTTCTATTTCCTCTTCCTTGGCTCTGGTTGTTGGTGCATATATCTTAATGATAGTGGTCTTCACTGGACTTCCTTGTATGCATACGGATATTATCCTGTCACTCACAATATTGTACTTAAAGATGGATCTAGAAATGACTTTCTTAACTATAAAAGCAACTCCATTTTTCCTCACCATTTCATCTCCAGAGTAATATATCATATGGTCATCTGACTCAAAATTCCCCATTCCAGTCCATCTCATCTCACCAGTGCCTAGTAAGTCATATTTATGTGTTCCATTTCTTCCTTAAGAATAACTTGTATGGAATGAGGGTTGCAGAGTGGATTATATTTGGGGTTGGGGGATGTGGGGGGGGATTGCGTACCAATGAGGGAGTTTTTCTTTTGCGTTTGAAGGAGAGGAGAAAACGGGGGGGGTGAGGGGTGCAACAATGAATGAATGGAATTCCAAAATCTCTGTAGATGTTCATTAAAATGAAAAATAAAGAAATTTAAAAAAAGAATATCTAATTTTCCTGCATTCATGGTTCTCACATTCCATGTTCCAATCACTAGTGTCTGCTTACAACTGTTCCTCTTCCTTTGTATTTCCATACTTGAAAACTCCACCTCAGTTGCCCTTTCTGTTATTCTACATGAGTTCTGTTGTACATAGGGTTTTTAGAGGCCTGCTGTTTCAGAAGTGGATTAGGGCTGTTGTACATAGGGTTGCTATGAGTCGCAAGCGACTCGACAGCACATAACAACAACATGAATGCAACTGTTTTTCCTCGTCTTTTCTTTTCTGGCTTTGTAGATTATGTGATTGTCTGATTAAAAATGCCCCACACTAATCCATCTCATTTCAAAAATGTGTGGTATGTCAATATTTATACATTTCATTTCTTCCTTAACAATGTCCAATTGACCAACCTTCATTCTTCTTATATTCCGTGTTCCAATCACTCTTGTCTGCTTGCAACTCTTCTTTTTTGTGTTTCACATTATGAGGGCTCAGCCTCAGGTGCCATAATTGCCAGTCTAATCTAAGTGTGCTCTGTTGTGTATAGTGTTTTCAAAGGCCCGTTATTTCTGAAGTGGATGGCTAATCATTCTTTCTGGTCTATCTCACTTTGGGTGCTCAGCTTTAAAACAGTATCTGACAGACAAGCATTTTACCCAAAAGAGCAGAAGAAAGACCATTCCAGATGACACAGCTAACAGATGTGGTATTCATCCCACCTTCCCGCAGCAGCATGCGTGCCCTGATCCTCTCCCACTTCATCATCCTGCCAGTATCCCCCTCCATTCTCTCAGTTACCCCACCTCATCAGCACCTCTCTCTCCTCTCAGGCCTCTGGCCATTTCTGCCCACTCCTTATGTATCTACTCCCTAGTGATGTTGGAACTCTGGTCAGGTCCAGGGAGGGGCAGGGTAACAAAGGTGCATATCAAGCAGCTGGGCACAGATCAACAGTGCAGGCAGAGTTTTGCCATGTTAATCTTGATGAAAATTATCAAATTGCTAATTTCAATTGAATAATGAGCCAAGAATCAAAATGGAAACATGTAATTCCTAAATATTTAACTGGGCTTCTATCCTCTAAAAAATTGTGTCCCAATGAATGCTTTAAAATTCTTTTCCATTATCTTCAGTGTCAGAAAGTACAAATAAAGTGTATTATGCAATTCCCTTTGGTAGAATCAACACATTAAAGAATAAAGATATCAAAGTGAAAGTTTCAATCAGTATTTTTGGTCATGGTATTTATTCAACCAGTCACGTACATTTTGCTTTAGAATATTAGTTTCAGTTGATCAATGTTATTTGTCACAACATATCAAATCCTTATTGATTTCCCCTTTACCCTAATTAACCTTTCACCTGCTAATCCAGCTCCCCTCTCCCTTCCATCCCAAATCTGTTAATCCTCCATCGAAGTTATCAACCAACATTACTAATATCACATTCAAGCAAAATCCAACTGAAAATTATCCAACAATTATTGGAACAGTACATTAACAGAGAACTACCATAAATATTACCTGGGTTTAGAAGAGGTCATGGCACTAGAGACATTATCACTTATGTTAGATGGATCTTGGCTGAAAGCAAAGAGTACTAGAGGAATGTCTACCTGAATTGACTATGCAAAGGCGAATGTGTGGGCCAAAACAAAAAGTGGCTAATTCTGAGAAGAATGGGAACCCCAGAACACTTGACTGTACTCATAAGAAACCTATACTTAGAACAGAGCAAGGAAACACTACATGTTTCAAAATCAGGAAGGGAATGTGTCAAAGATGCGTCCTGTTTCCAAACCTTTTCAATTTATATACAGAGCAGATAATTCAGAAAGTTGGGCTTCATAAGGAGAAATGAGGCATCCAGATTGGAGAAAGACTCTTCAATAACCTGGGTTTATACACATGACACAACCTTGCTTGCAGACACTGAGGAGGACCTGAAGCATTTTGCTGCAGAAGGTCAATGACTGTAGTATTCAATATGGATTGGAGCTCAACATCAACAAGATGAAGATTCTCACCATTGGGCCAATTGGAAGAACTGTGATGGATGGAGAAGAGATTGAGGTTGTTAACAATCTCAGCTTGCTCAGATCCACAATCAACATTCTTGGCACCAACAGTCAGGAAATCAAAAGACTAATTGCATTAGGTAATTCTGCTGTCAGGGACCTCTCCAAAGTACAAAAGAGTAATGATGTCAATTAAGGTAGCAATGTGCACCTGATCCAGGCCATGGTCTTTGCAAAAGCTTGCTATGCATCAGAGAAATGGACAATGACTAAGGATGACAAAAGAATTAATGCCTTTGAGTTGTGGTGCTGGAGAAGAGTATTAAATATGGACTACCAAGAGAACAAACAGGTCTATATTTGAGAGGGTGAAGCCAAGTTTCCTCTTGGAGGCTAGGATTTTGAAGGTGTATCTCACATACTTTGGGCATGTGGCGAAGAGGGACCAGACCTTGGAGAGGGATATCACACTTGGAAGGGTGGAAGGACAATGCAGGATCGGAAGACTTTAGATAAGTTGGACTGACACAGTAACTGGGTAGTTGGGGTAGGTGTGTCAGAAGCAGTGAGACTGGCTCAGGACAGAGCAGTTGTTGTGTTGTTCTAAAAGTTGGCTTGTTAAAATCATTAGTTAGCCCCCTCTGGTTTCCTGCTACTTTAACTACAGGTATATAGTCCTGCAAATCAGCATCAGTCATGAGACTAGCTTAAGTGAAAGCATTGTTTCCCACACTGTACAGAACGACTTGAGGTAAGAAAGACTTGAAGCAAGAAAGGCTTGTGGTAGCAAGACCCTGGGGAGAGCGAGACTCTGGTGGTGGAGAGACTGTGGCATTGCTGTGGACAAATGGTGGCAAGGTGTGACCTGAGGCTTCTTGCATTTGTACTGGGCACAGCTGGATTTTGCTGTTCTTGCCTTTGACGATGGAAGGAAAAGCTGCTTGCCGAAATGAAAACCAGAACATGGACTAACTAAGGAGTTGTATCTTGGAAGTGTTGGGTAAAACTTAGACTTCTTTTGGGTGATTTTGTGATGATTTTTTTTTTTTTTTGCCTCCCAACTCTCCAATTTCCTTCCCTAATAAAACCATTGTTGATACTGTAACTGTGAATCAGCAACAAACCTCTTGCTGCTGGTGGGGTTCTACAGGCACCATGGGGCTGGGCTATGGGCTCCTGTTCTGCTTTCTGCTCTAGGACAGTAAGGGGTTGTGTTATTCTTACTCTTTCTGGCCCTTTCAGAAAGATCCTCAAGGCACTGTGCTCCTATGTCCGGTTTTCTCCTCTTCAGATAGCATGGTTCAGAGTCATGGTACACAGAGTCATGACGAGTTGCAGGTGACTTGATGGCACATAACAAATATTTTATGAATAAGTAAAAATTTCGGTATGATTTATGGTTTGTATTTTCCACTCGCTGTTTTAAAATTATAGATACACAATGTTTTCAACAATTTTTGGTGAATTATAAGGAAAAATTAATTTTAAAAACGTATTAGTGTTGAACTAGCCAGATAATAGCAATCTATGTTACATTGTAGATCTGTCCTCCATAGACTGTAATATTTATGGAAACAGATTGCCAGGCCTTTCTTCTTTCTCCAAACTTTCAATTGGTAGCAAAGAGCAAATTATTTACTTTGCTCATGAACCTTCAGTATTTATGTTGTATATATTTATATATTTATTTGGAATAGGTGCGTGATACACATTTCTAGGACAAAAACACAGATTTTTTCATGTTTCTTCTGATAAAATTAAGCTATACAGGTCATTTAAAAGTATTATATACTCAGAAGAATATAATCATGAAGTGATTAATGATAGAGAAATTTAGCAGTAATGAGTAAAATGTGAATGCAACCATACATCCTAAACAGGAAATAGATCAAAACTTTTTTCATGAGCATTAATTTCTCAGAGCAAAATCACAGAGGCTGTTGTGTTTACCCATCCCTTGAGTATTATAATCCACCAAAACCACGATAGTAATTCTGTGAGGTTTTTTTGCATTAATTACATAAATATATTTGTTGTATTTTTTATTTATTAGATTATGTGCTGTGAAGAATGTGGTTACCATGTGCTAATGGGACCCTGTGGTATTACATGATTCATCAAACAGATAAGTTCCTAGAATTCCTTCAGCTTATTAATGAATTTTACTAAAATACCCTCACGCATGAATGCATGTGTCTGCATGTATGTGTATGTGCAAAAGAAGACCAGCAAGGGGAAAGAAAAGAGCTAAGTTAGAGAGAAAACAGAAGAGAAGAAAAATTGGGGGAGGGGGCAAAGCAAAACCTCAGCACCCAGTAAACTAAAAATCTATGAGGAATAATATAGGAGAGAGAAAAAAAGGGCAAATCATAGAGGGAAGTGAATTGTTATCATGGCTATGGTGACTTGAGGCAAGAATTTCTGGATAATTTGCCAATCCAGCAGAAGTTTGGTGCTAGAGTATAGAAGTTTGGTGGTAGAGTACAGAAGTTTGGTGTTTATATTGGGGTTTAGAAGGTTGGTGTTGGGATTCGCTGTCAGTTCAGAGTTTTAAACTCATCTAATAGGTGTCTGAGATCCCATGACGTGAGCTAGATTATGGATAGCACTTCTTCTGCTCTAGGATGTGCCGAGAGGTGGGGCACCAGTTGCATGGCTATTTTAACAGGACATCCATTTTGGACCAGACATCCTTGGGCAAGTGAAACTCCAGATGAGAGCTGCAGCAGCACACAGAAACTGATGTGAGACAGGTGATGAGGGAAAGCTACTCAACAGAATCAGAACTCAGGGTTTTCTCTGAACCTTGCTGGAGAACTTGGGGATGGCAGACAGTCATAATTGGCAGGAATAAGAGATTTTGATAACCCTACCCTAGAGGCTCAAAGTTAAAATTAAAGGGTCTGGGAGCATGCTGGAGAGCTTTCCTGACTGAAAAACTGTATCTTGATTCCAACTGGAATTGTAACCTGTTAACGGTTTTTTGGGTTTTGAGTTTTAACAAATGTTTATAGAAAAGTTGGGTTTTCATTCATTCACTGTTGCACGATTTCCTCCCTCCCCCGCTCCTGCAGCCCACTCTTATTCTGGACTGTTGTCATATATATAAATGCCTACATATACTACTTTGAAACAGTTCTTTGCTTCATCTGTTCCAATGCATTGTTCATTATTTATCCTTCTTTTCTTAGTTTCCCCCAACCCCCATGTCAGTCCTGCTTTATAACAGTGGTGTTATGCAGTATTTGTCCTTTTGTAACTGAGATATTTCACCCAGCATAATGTCCTCCAGGGTTACTCATGTTGTGTAATGTTTTCCGAGTTCCTTGTTGTTCAGTGCTGCATAGTATTCCATACCCTTTAAAACACCATGATCGTGAACCTGCTTCTACGAGTTTTACATTACTATTGCAATTAATTAGAAGACCAAGTGGCAGAGTAGTGAGAGGGCCTTCAGAGGAGCAATTGGTTTCAGAATTTATATAAGTAGGTACAGAAAAAACAGGGTATGTCTGACTCCGTGGAAATCTGTTTTATAAAGTGGATATTGTTTCTAGTTTGTTTCAAAATTTACTCTTTTATTAGACTAGCAGTGTCCAGCTAAACAATTAGAACACTACATCAGGCCCTAGGCTACTGATACACACATGTACAAGTTCCCAGATGATTAAGGTGGCTCATTTGAATCATGGGGGAAAGAAACAATATTTAGTACTGTCTTCTGATGTAATTGTGAGATACAAGATACAACCAGGTTTTATGGACAGGCCTAAAATAGTGCATGATTATTAACACTCAAAACATACTCTCTTCCTAACCATCTTAGTGAACACTTATTATTATCATTATTATTAATTTTTAACATCAGAAGATAACTGTTTCCAAGTTGTCATGAAAAGTCTTTCAGTGACATATCACCTTGATGCCATTAATATTTGTTCTCAATTGGCCCCTTAGCAATAATAGCAATCATCTAAGAAATTTGCACTGTTGATAACAACTGACACTGAGTACTGCAATAGAGTCTTGCACAATCAATGCACAAATCTTCATAACAAGCCTCTCAGCTAGGAGTAGTCCTTATCTCCATTTATAGAAGAGGAAACAGAAATTCACAGATGTACTAGTTGGAAATTACAGGATTCAAACTCAGATTTGTCCATTTCCACAAGTTGTGCCTTTTACCACTCCTCTACTTCTGATCAAATGCTGCAATGCAGATTTTTCAAAGGCCCAAGGAAACCTACATTTTCTGCCGTTTGCTAAGCTTGGCTGTCCTATATGCCTTTAAAAATGTCCATTTTCTCCTTAAAAATAAGTTCTGGAGAAGAACTTGCCACCTCAACGATGTCAAGTATCCGTCCCCAACCCCCAGGAATGCCCATCAGGACTAGGCCATTGCAGAACCGATCCACTAGAATGACCAGGTAGGTTTCTCTGGAAGTGTCTGAGGCTTAGGCCATCATCACCTTGTTAACCTTCACACCATCCTTTGGAGTTTGCTTTGTTGCTAGATTATACCCAATTGTCTCTTTAGCCAGTAGTCCTAAAACTTTAGGGTCTTTCGTTAAATGAACACCTCCTTTCAATCTTCTGTTGAAAATAACTTTTCCTCTTCCTCCAGCTAAGATCAGAGCTTTTAAAACAATTTCCTTTGCATTTAGTCTCTTAGCCACCTTGAGAGCCTCCTTTACAATGTCTGCCACAAAGAATCTCTGTACTTACACTCCATTGTCCAACATCAGTTTCTTGTTCTGGTATTCCTGGAGGTTCAGCCATATCCCTGAAATGACTTGAATTCCCTGGGCCCAGGCCATCAAGAGCCCCCACCTGAGAACCAGGCTTCACAGAAGCTTCTGGGCCTGCACTGCTGCGGGGACGCCATCTTTAAAGCAGGAATTGGACTGGCACGGCATGGAAGCAGGTGAGGATGTGTGGTGAAGGGGTAGGGGCGGCATGGCCTTCCCTCCCACCATGGGGTGCGCACACCCCCATCCCCACAGGGCGTCTGTTGTTGTTGTT